>NC_083365.1:7752500-8100000 GCF_030254825.1 Meriones unguiculatus | reverse complement strand
CCTTACTATGGGAAACCAATTGATTACTGAGCTATCACGGGTCACATCCGAGCAGAGGTTCTAGGTTTTATCCTCTCATGGTCTTTGGTTGAGTGTCCATCTCATAAAAGACCCTATGCCCAGATATGTTTGGTCCTTGTGGAGCTCCTATCCTTTCCACATCAAACTCCCCTTCTTTCATATGATTCCCTGCACTCTGCCGAAGGTTTGGTTATGAGTCTTAGTATCTACACGGGGTATGATGATCAATCCTCATTTAGAAAGACAAATGGGAGGTGCATTGAACATATGACAGGAGTCTACCGCAGAAAGCATCGGAAAGACCCTACCAAGAGAAAATCTTTAAGGAAAACAAAACAACCCTAACCCAAAGCCGGAATCATGGAGGGAGAGTGTCAAAAGAGGATGGTTATTCATAGAACCAGGAACAGGCACCTGTGTGACGCTGTTTTAACCATGTCTAACTACCTGTCACATTCACAAAAGACACAGTACATCACATACAACTAGAAAGCAGCTGAAATCATATTAAATAACAACTCTTTCTTAAAAGTCAGTCAGTCTTTCACATCTAATAGTTTTATCTTCAGGAGTCATTACTTACATAGCTTAACTTCCACAGCAAAAGAGAAAGAAAATGCTTTCCTATCTACCCTAACCTTCCTATCTACCATTAATGCTTTACTGAAACTACTTTCAAGCCAATACAAAACATACTTTGCGGGGGAGAGAGGTCAAATATGGCATTCTACCTTTTCATAACCAACCCTGCATGCACTCAGTGCTACTAAACTACAAAGCCTGCATCATGCTTTCAGAGACACTGGTAGCTGTATCTTGTCTCCATCCTCCAGTGTACAGTCCTGGGCTGGGATGAACCTGAAACTTCAAGCAAATTTCTTCAATAGATATCTGGGCCAACACTGGGATTGCTGGATGAACCTGTCTCGGGTTGGAGGACCTGCATGTGATACAGCATTCTGTGATCAGTGACCAGACTTGGAAAAGGGGACAGGTCTCTAAGAGTAAGCACGACAGGAAGCAAGCCGAGCCTCATTGTCTTTCATAAACATGGTCTAAAAGAATCTGAATTTTGCAGCTCTGTGGGTTTTGTGTAAGAGCCACATTTGTGTTACTGTTTATTGATTTGAAACAGTCATAAGCCCATACAAATGCAATAGAATGAAACAGGCAGTCCACCTCCAGATAAAAATATAAAAGAATGCAACATGACTTATTTAAAAACAAACTCACTTAGGCTCATAGAAGATCAAGCTAAATAAAGTAGAAAAAATGTTCAAGCAACACTACATGGACTAAGACTCTGTAGTGAAAATAAGCAGCAGACGTCAGTATGTACCTGAGGTTCACAACGGAGTAGTACAGGCAGTGTTTCCAAGGTCTGTAGGAAAATATCAGAAGAACCAGGCATGGTGTCCAAAAAACAATTTGTAGTTTCTATAATAACAACATAGATAATTTAAGGGAAACTCAGAATTTCCCCCAAACTTAAAGGAAAAGGTCATAGGAAAGTTCAGTACAGACAGGTGAAATATGACTACTTCTTGAAGATTCTTCTTTTTTTTCCTTAACACATACAGATTTTTATTCAGGATCAGTCTGTGCCGACTGCCTGACTTCCATTCTTAATATGAAGTTAGGTCCTCAACGACCAACTTCTTCTATTCAAATAGGCTCTCTTGCTTGCTTCTGGCAACTGGTCCTTCCTTTTTCTCCTCACCTCTTTTCTTCCCCCCTTCAATCAAGCTACACCCTGCCTTGCAGACCTTTGAGGTTTTGGCTTACTTTGTGTTCTTAGCCTCAATTTCCAGCGGAACCTCTCAGCCTAAAGCAGCTATTACTGTTTCTGTAGGATGTGGTGAGTCCAGCAGGCTTCAGTTACCACTTGTAGACCTCCAGACCTTGCTGTGGTGAGCGGGGAGGACCCTGCACATTCTCTGCCTGGGATGGATGGCTGAAGCCAAGCACATGACCCAAATTAGCAAAGGAAGGAACAGGGACAGATGGAAAGAATTTCCTTCAAACAAATAAAAGTTTTTTGGACTCCTCTTTTATGATTCAACTCTTCTGTTGCTCAGCTAAAAGTTAGAGTCATAGAAAAGGGGAAAGTGTCTGATGAGTGAACAACAGAAAAAAAAAAAATCCCTGAGAGTACTCACCTTTGGGTGAAGAAAACAGAAAATCAATGTGAAATCGAGGGCTTCATGTAAGTTTGTCATGAAATGCTATAAGTCACCAGTCCTGTGCTTTCTGTCTCATTGGGTTTCAATTTTGGTCAGCACAAAAGCATTCATGACCACAAGGCTTTTATTTTATGTGCAAACAGAAGGCCTGATGAGTGCCCATTTGTCTTCTGATTAACAGCCACACAGAAATGCAGCAATATGCTTTGACGAAAGCAGCCTTCCAGTCAATTATACACTGAGGAAAAACTAGATCAGAAAGCTGCTACTGACCACCACAGTGAACTGGAGGAGGGTGAAGGCTAGCATTTGGAGATTCCTTTAAACTCAGGAACATTTGACAGTTCTCAATTGTTGAAAATAACAGTTGTAAATTGAGTTTTCCATTAAAGAGAAATCATTTCCAAATGACTGTGTTTACGAAAGAGCTACTCCGAGCTCATTCTACGTTTAGCTCTCAGAAACTGCACTACAACAGGACGAAGTGTGCCAATTCCCCTTTCTTACGATTTATTTAGAGATAGGGCTCCATTAGGTGTCATAAGCTGATTCTGAACTCATGGTAATCCTCCTGCCTCAGCCTCTGTAGTGGAAAGGATGCATAACAGGCAGCTTTAATTATAATTTTTTTTCCAACCAAAGTTTCCTGCCTCTGAGTCCAAAATTATTCTGCCCGATTTCTACAGCCTTCCTGTCCTGGGGCCAGGGTGAGGGGAAACAACTTCCATCCCTTAGGCTGTCTCTGCTCTGCTTCCTTTGTTATTATCCAGTTTATTTTCTATTCACAGTGACAACTGTACTTATCAGTGTGTCTTTTGCTTGACATAACGATCTCCAGGTCTTTCCCCTTCATGCCATGCCAGGCTCACAAAGCCGAGTATAGCAGTTTTTTTTTCCTCATATGTAAGTTGAGCTGGGAAAAGGGACATAGAAGGAAAAGGGAAGTTGATAGGGAAATGGAAGGATAAAGAGAATGAACAAAAAAAAAGATAAGAAAGGTTAATGGTGAGTGAATATGATAAAGGATGTTGTGCACAGATATGAATTAGCTGAGTAATTAATTAATAATTAAGACCAACTATCAAAATGTAAGTCTGCAGCATGATTGTATATGAAGAAGTCAGGACAGCAAGCAGCTGAAGGACTCAAATATTTAAGGCCTCCTCAGGCAGTTGAGTGACAGAGGATTAACAACCAAACTCAACCAGCAAATTGTAAATGTCCCAGAGAAAACAGAGACATTTTCACAATACATGAACTTAGGCAAGTTTATCACAGCTGAGAAAGTCTTTGCTTGACATCACCACACTGGTCAGGAAGGACAAATCAGACCGGTCAATTCTGAGTGTCCTGCAGGAACACGTCCCCTTTAGTCACAACCCACTGTCTTTCTTTAAAGTCCCACAATGCAGACTAGGCCTGTGGTCTGGCAGTAGCCATGCTCAGTGTTGGCTCACTCTCAACTCAGAAGTTCAGCAAGTTCTCCAGAAGATTCTGTAGTCTACAAGAACCTCAGGGTAAGGAGAAACTCTGGCCTTCGAGCTGCAAATGAAGTTTGAAGTTTCCCACCCTCTGATTAAAAACAGTCTGCCCACCTGCTCCAAAGGAGGGGCAAACTGAAGCAGACCATACTCCATAAACCATGGGCACTCGTTAATAGTCACTTTGGAAATTCCCAAACTGTGATGAGGGTTAGTGTAGGCACTGTGATTACCAGGCAAGCAGAGGATCCAAACCACCTCAGAATGCTTCCAAAAACACTCAGTGTCACAGTTTCAAAAAAAAAAAAAAAAAAAAAAAAAGCCAGTAACATTTTAATTCCTGGCCACAGAGATGTGTCTAACATTTCTTGTGATGATGCCAGTTAGAAAAGAGTCTGGTTTTCCTGATTCTATCAGCTCATTGATATAGAAAAAATAAACAGAAATATGTATTAGATAGGGTAACAAATGAGAACATTCCAAACAGATGTAGCCCTGCCTCCATCATTAATGATAACCCAAGACCATTAGATGGGTTTTAATGTAAGGCTTTCCAGAATGTTCACTTGGTGATATCACCACATTCCCTTTAAGTCACCATAGCATGCACTGCAAAAGAAACAGAACTGAAACACCCTTCTCCATTGGATTTGAGGATGTTAATACTTTGCTTCAGGTTCACAAGGACCTCCTTTTTGTCTTGTCTTGAGATCAGAAATGCCAATTCTTTTCTCTGGGAAAATCTCCCTTTTGTATTAAGAAATTAATGTTTACAGCAAAGACTGATACAACAAGAACTCAATAGAGAAATCACAAAGTCTAACTCAATGGTGGCAGGGAGGAGTTACAATAACTAGGGTTTCCCACAAGCAGTACCAGATGTCAGAGTTTCAGCACCGTCGCCTTGCCCACATGTCTCTCCTGTTTGTCATTGGTCCTTGTGGCTGACTCAGAGACAGGGTAAAGGCTTGAGCCTTGCCCCTCCCTCACAAAGGAGGGGTTCTCTGACCACAGCTGGGGAGAGAACCCCTTTTCATCTTCCAGTCTCCTTTTATGGAAAATAATTTTTGCTCCTATTCTTAGAGAATTCACCATGATTTTTGCTTTTAATATTAAGAAATGTCTAAATAACTAGTGGTTTGAGTTTCTGAATCCAAACTCCAAAACAACCAGCTTCTTTCCTATTGCTTTAGTTTCTCCTTACTAAACTTGGCCCTGGACATTTTATTTGACCTAAGGTGAACAATGACATTTAGCACAAAGTGTCCATATCCTGAGAATTTCTGAATCCCAAGAAAATTGAGATTAATGGTCATCCAAATAAGACTCCCCTCTCATCAATAACTGTAACCTGAGTCCCAAGTTCACTAGTGGATGCCCACTGTCTTCCTAACGTGATGTCCAAACACTTTTGCTTCTGCACCCCCACCTTTTCTTTATTTCACTCTTAATTCTGTTTAGTAAACCTTGTCTATGATAAACAGTGCAATCTGGGTAAAGGAAGAGAAAGCATAAAATCATTGAATGATTTTGACCAAAACTGTCTCGAGTATATTAATACAGGCAGGAATAAAGTAGTACAGTGCCTGGACTCCTGTTATCTGCACTGTAAATAGACAGGTGATGGAGTTTTTCTGACTGCGCTGGCATATTTTGCATTATATAAACTACATTTTAAAATTTAATGGACCAAGAGTTGGAAGGAAATGGCATAGGTATAACTTTTAAGTGTTCAGGCTCAATGATTATTTCATTGCAGACACAAGACAACTGCCCCACTGTAAGTGATCCGAATTGGGGTCAGTGGATGGGGGGCATCTTCTCTGGGACAATAGAAGTTCTCAGGAATCTATGAGGGTGACCATAGCTAAGACTCTAAGACTCCTAGCAAGAGGGAATATGGAGCCTAAATCAGCCATCTCCTGTAACAAGGAAAGACTTCCAATGTAGCTACTGGGACACTAACTCAGCCACTTTAGCGATTGAGGGGATGGCAAAGCAATGACTGGCCCAGCTTGAGACCCATGCCATACAGAAAGCCTACCCCTGATGTTCCTAATGATACTCCATTGTACTTGTAGACAGAGGCTAGCATAACTGTTGTCTGAGAGGCTTCACCCAGCAGCTGATGGAAACAGATACAGAGGCCCACAGCCAAACATCAGGCAGAGCTTGGGGACTTCCATGGAAGAGGGGGACAAAGGATTGAAGGAACCAGACAGGTAGAGGATAGTGCAAGAAAACATACAGAACCAGCTAACCTGGGCCCATAGGGACCCACAGAGACTGAACCACCAAACCGAGAGCATACATGGGATGAACCTAGGTTGCTGGCACATATGTAATAGTTGTGAAACTTGTTCTTCATGTGGGACTCCTAACAGCAGGAGCATCAGTGTTGCTGCCTCTGTTGGACCCCTTTCCTCTAACTGGGTTGCCTCCTCTAGCCACAACTGAAGATTTGCTTAATTTGCTATTACAAATTGAGATGCTAAGATGGGAGGCCTACCTTTTTTCTGAGCCTCTTCTGAGGAGAAAGGAGGGATGGGAAGATTCCAGGAAAGTAATGTGAGAGGGAGGGACTTGGAGGAGAGGAGGAAGGGGAAGCTGTGATTAAGATGTAAAATAAATAAATTAATTAATAAAAAAATCATTAACCAGTAGGAAGATTTAAAAAAAAAAAGTCAGAAGTGGAGACACTATGCTACAAACAAGGAGACTGCAAATTTTCTAATGACCATCAAGCTAGTAAGTGGCAGAATCAGGATTCAGAACTCTATGGTGTAGAAGAGAGAAGATACAAACGGTCCTTTTTGTGAAAAGTATTTGAGCATTGCTGAACAGAGAATCTGTTGCTCAGAGTGAACGCTGCAGTTCAGGCAAACAGCAAACAGACAAGCAGGCAGAGCGAAAGCTGAGTGTTATGTGACCCTGGACTGAGCAGGAAGATGGTAAGCAGGGCACAGCCACGGGTACGGACAGCAGTGGTGATTCAGGAAGTGCAATGGAATCTTGGTAACTTAAAGAAAACCTCACATCTTAAATATTGCCAGAATTCCTCAGAAGTTGTGTTTGAACCACCTTATAGCAGTAGTAATAATATTGATAAAAAACAAAAGCAGTCATTTTATTATCTGTCAAGAACTGTACCCTAGGTTTTAAATGTTTTGTTTAACTTACCATTATCAGTAGATCCCAAATAAAGTTTCCGTGAAGTCCTACCTTAAAACAGAAGAAGACTGGAAAATGGATGAAGTAATAATTAAGAAGTAATGACTAGCTTATACATAGCAGACTCCTGCAGCCTGACGTGCCAGAGAGGAAGCCATTCCTTTTGCAGCGGTGTGTGCAAACCCCAATGCTTTGAAGGCCAATGGTCGGGCCACCTATGCTGGCTGCTAGCATAGCCTGACCCCCCCTTCTTCCTCTTCAGCCTTGCCAGAGCAAGTCGTCCGCCATGTCTCTGGTGTCTAAAATGGAGGGTACCCCGCGAGTGGGCCTCCATCAGAGGCTGAATATTATGAAGAAAACGAACCTATGGGTAACAGAATTTGTCTGTCAATCTGGAGGAAAAAGGCTGGGGCCCAGGCTAATGGAATAGTGTGTGTGAAGCTGAAGACAGAAACAATGGAAGAGGCAGAATTCTTGGAACCTGAAGGAGAGCAAACATGGAGGCTGGGAATTCAATTAAGAGAGACAGCAGGGGACCAGCTCTGTAAGTCTCCGTGCATGAGAAGGAACTCACATTCCAACCAGAGACAGTAAGTGCTAACATCAAGCTCCAAACCAATTATTTTTTAATGTTTAAGTTACCTCAGAAAGTAACAGGTTTCCATATGGATGTTTATGCATGTTTTATTTGGATTCATTCTTCCTTCCTGATAGGACTTTCCTGTGGGGACCCCCTTGCTCTCTGCACCCTACTTCCAGGTTCTCTGTCATCTTGACTACAGCCCAAATAAAAGTTCAATTTAGTTATTCCTCTCACCTTTTTAAAAGGGTTTTCTCAAACAAATTTTCTTGCTTGCTCTTATTTCTTCTGTATTTGAGATGCTCCTGCTGTATGCATCACAAGTTTTCTTTTGCTATATGCAGCTGGGTAAAGAAAATGTGCCATGTTAAGTGTTTTTCCCTATAACTGGTCAAATCTCTCTATTTTAGCATCACCTTCCCTCTTAATTATGTGGTACGCTCTGTCTAATGAGCCTCTTGACATTGCATTGTCCATGGAAGGTGATGAGGGGCTCTTCTATTCTGTGGTGACATATCATGAGTTCCTATGCATGCATGTGTACGTGCCTGTGTGAATGGGAAGAATGTTGTAAAACTCTGGGTATCTTAGAGCCACCATGGCAACCTTATGTATCTCCTTTCCACTGAATGCCTACTTAGTGATATTTTATTGTTCCTGTCTCCATAGTTTGCTTTCTCTGGCCTTAGAGTAGGAACCCCTCCTATTCAGTGAGGTTTCCTTTGACTCTATATGATAATCTGTGCCTCTGCCTCTCAGACATCTGTTCATGGTGCCTATATAACCCTAGCAAGGTACTCAGGGAGGAAACCCTCAGTTCCTGGGTTTTCTGTGCCAACACTGTGACCTTCCACCCTTCTAGAAGCAGCGATGATTGCCTCAATGGAACAGCAGGAATTCTAGATGCTTGCATATAACACATGCCTGCACCAGCACCACATTACATCACACACACACACGTACACACACACACACACACACACACACACACACACACACCATGGTGCCAATTAATCAGTCTTCTCCAAATGTCAAACATAAAGTGAGGTAATTATATCTGTTTTCTATGTTTTAACTGTTTAAAAAATAAATGAATAAATAAAAGAAAGAAATTTTAGGGTGGGAGTTTAAAAGAAAGGCCACCCCCTCCACCCAATTGCCTTCTTTCCTCTTTCTATAATTCACCAAGGCTGAACAGCTAAGTCTCAACCCCTCCTGCCAGCTGGACATCCCAGTCCCATACCCTCCAACTTCCTTGTGTCTCAGAACCTAAAGACTTAACTGGTTTAGGAAAGAAACCAGAAAGGAAGATGTAATTCTCGGGATAGAATTACTCAGGAACCTTGAAATTACAAATACCAGAATGAAGATCCATTGGTTAATATCCTAAAAGTAAATACTTAGACTTTTTTTGAAAACTCTTTGTGCTCTTTGGAGCAGCTATAACTTGGATTTCTTCTAGCCTAATGTAGCACCAAGAGCCTTAAACAACCTTGTATCTTTCCCTAGCTTTCCCTGGATGATGCTTTTTCCATGAGCTAGGAGTTTGATGCTTTAATTGTATAGGAACAAAATTGAAGCAGGTACGGTTTCACTTTTTTTTTTAAATACACACCTTGACAAACCTATAGCCCATCTATGGACAGGGCTTCCTTTTCACCTCCCCCTTCTCTTTCTCCTCTTTTTCTGTCCTTCCTTTCTTTCCACTTAATCCTCTAGCTGACTGCATATTTCACAGAAAACCTGGTCTTAGGAGCCTTCAATTAAAATGAGTGTTGCAAATTATAATACAGAAAAATTGTTTGAATTATGTGCTTTCAAGTATGACTCCTACTCAGTGCTTTGGATTCCCTGTCTCCATCTTTCAGTCTAAATATTACTCAGATTTCTGCAAAGTTGCATGCTTTCTCACCAATTATCTGAAAGACCCTGAGAATGGTACTTACATCAAAGCCCAACCTACTGACACAGGACACCTGGCCACAGAAAATACAAGCATCTCTCAGCTCTTTGCTCCATTTGGCAAAAAGCTATTTCCATCTCAGTCACAGCATAACAAAGGACTAATTGATGGCAGTACTTTTTTCCATCTCTCAAAAAATAAATTGAGCCAACCCCACAAGCTCATCTAGAGGAATTAATTAGGGAATAGGAAATCTCCAAAGCCATCCTTAAATTGAGATTGAACAAAGCCCAGGGAACAGATGGCTTTTCATCCCAAGTCTTTAAAAACCTTTAGCTCTCTACTAATTCCCCTACAGGAATGAGAACGAACTGGTAAATGAATTTGAGCGGCCATGTCACCAGGTGTTCAGGTCCCCTAAGGTTTCTTTTGCTCTAGGAAAAGAAAAAAAAAAAAAAAAAAAGAAAAACCCAACAGGTATCCTCTTTACCAATATTATTATGGTTTCATTTGTGCTTGTGCGTCCCTCCCCACGGGCTCATTTTGAATCTCTAGGCATTTCTGATGATGTAGCTAGGGAAGGATTCCCTTAATTGGTGCAGCTGATTGTGAACAAGGGCTCGAAGCTAAGGACTGTGTCAGCACACACCAAACAGCTGAGAATGAGGTCATGGCTCATGCAAAATAGAAAAATGGACAACAATTCTGATATTTTGTCCAGGTATCTGGAGATTTCAGGAGCAAAGGCTGGGAGTAGACTATGCGATCCCAATAGATAAGTAGATGGTTTTCCTGTATAGACTGAGAATGAGAAAACATAGGGAAAGGGAAGCATGCCCTTCCCATGTGTACAGTTCTCAAGAAACTGCTGTCCATAGTCCCCGAAACATGACCGGTTTGAATGTATGTTTTCCCTGTGCCTGTGATATCTAAATGTTGAAATAAAATTTGGTAGAATTGCTTAAAGCATTCTCTTTTTGTGCTCCCCCCCCCATTTGTACAATATGTGATCAACAGTTATGGATAATCACCATGTGCCTTTCTTGGGACAGGCCTGGTACTGCAGGCTTACAATCACTGCATTTGGGAAATCAAGTCAAATGAATCAAGCACTGGAGACTAGTCTGGGCTAATTAGTGAGTCCTGTTCCAAAAACTAAAACAAAATAAATAAGTTTTAAAATTGTGCCTGACCTAAGAAAATTGTCATTTCTTTGGCAGAAATGCTTATTTAGAGTACACGATGACGATGACTATCTACATTTTCTGCACTACACAATGGACCTCCCAAGCTTCTCCAACCAAACAGAAGCTCTAACATTTTTAACTTCCTTGCTTTTGACATGGGGGGCACACACAGCCTATGTGTAGCAGTCAAAGAACAGTTTTCAGCAACTGACATTCTTCTTCACCTTGTCGAGGCTGGTTCTCCTTGTTGCAGCTCTGCTGTATTCTCCTTGTTGCAGCTCTGCTGTATTCTCCTTGTTGCAGCTCTGCTGTATTCTCCTTGTTGCAGCTCTGCTGTAGTCTCCTTGTTGCAGCTCTGCTGTATTCTCCTTGTTGCAGCTCTGCTGTATTCTCCTTGTTGCAGCTCTGCTGTATTCTCCTTGTTGCAGCTCTGCTGTATTCTCCTTGTTGCAGCTCTGCTGTATTCTCCTTGTTGCAGCTCTGCTGTATTCTCCTTGTTGCAGCTCTGCTGTGTTCTCCTTGTTGCAGCTCTGCTGTGTTCTCCTTGTTGCAGCTCTGCTGTATTCTCCTTGCTAGCTGGCCCAAAGGCAACTCTGGGCAATTCACCGGTTGGCACTTCCCTCTTGCTAGAGGAATGCTGAGGGTGTAGATGAAAAATACCCATCCTGCAGTTTTCTCATGGGTTCCGGGGAAGCATTCAAGTTCTTGGGGCTGTAAGGCAGTTTTATGGGCTGAGCCCTCTCATTAGCTTGAACGTTTGAGTTCTTTGGCCAACATTTCCCTTCTTTTCCTTTACCAGTGTCCCAGCCCCTGGTAAGCACCACTCTACTGTGCTGCTGCCAGTTTTCTTGACAATTTATATGCAAAAATAAAATACATTCTACTTTGCCATGCATCTAATTCTAAGATATAAAAGAATTAGTTATAAATGTTGACAAACCCAGCAACAAAATCAGTACAATAAGGTTTACCTTTCATCTTTATCCCTCAGCATTTAATAGGTTCTAGCCTGTGAAGGATGATGATTAATTATGGAAAGCAATCAAAGGGGTGTGCGTGTGCATGTAGAAGGGGTGTGCGTGTGGGAGGGGTGTGCGTGTGGGAGGGGTGTGCGTGTAGGAGGGGTGAGCATGTAGGGCCGGTCAGAAGTTGACATCCAATGTCTTTGATTCTCACTTTCTCACCTTGCTCTGTGGAACAGGGAACTTCATTGAGCCTGGAGCTCATAGATTGACTAGATTTGTGTTTAGGGATTTCCAGGCTCTCCTTCTCTCATCCCCAGTGTTGCCATTAAACCCACTATTACATGAGAACTGGAGATCTCAGCTCCTTACACTTGCACAGAAAACACTGCACCTTTTCCCACTGAGACTTCTCCATAGCCTCTAGTTTAGGCTTGACTCTTCTACAGGTGAAAGCAGACTGAACTGACGTGGCGAAGAAAGGTGTCTTTATGAAATTCTATCCATATACGAAAAAGTTTTAGATACATTTCTGCATGTTGGACAACAGCAAATACTTCATATGTGAGAACGGAGAATCATGTGTCAGCATTCAAGAAGAGACTCTATGTATGGTCAGATACTGTAACATGTTCTCACACTTTGCTTATTACAGAGTTTCAACAAGAATATTTCCATTCCACTGATCAGAGCACTGGGCTTATGGGGGAATATGTGTATAGTCTTGAGCGTTAGAGCATATGTATAAAGAATGAGCCTGCCAGGCTTCCCTCTTCA
Organism: Meriones unguiculatus; assembly: GCF_030254825.1. Taxonomy (NCBI): domain Eukaryota; kingdom Metazoa; phylum Chordata; class Mammalia; order Rodentia; family Muridae; genus Meriones; species Meriones unguiculatus. Next base: position 8,087,735 of record NC_083365.1, on the reverse strand, counting down.
CTTGTTTGTTAAATGCCGATATAATATGGGGAAGAGGAAACCCTGTAGGTAAGAGCAGATATTGCAGAGGCCTAGTTTCAGGAGCTGTCCACTGAGCTTGTAGCCCAGGTGTATCATTCCTAGCACACGTGTCTCATATGGAGACAGTGCACCGTTCCTAGACAACTGTCAGATTCCTCCATCCCCAAATCAGAGAGCACTCACTGTCCATCTCAGGATGACGGTGATTTCCAAGGAGATACTACCATAATAAAAATTGTTACAAGGGAGGGGTAAGATGGTGGCGCCAGGAGAACACTGCCTCTGAGGAGCAGACCAACATTTTCCATTCAGCGACCAAGAGACTAAACTCTGGGCCCTAAAACAACAGCGATCTTGTCTCCCAGGTGAGAGGAAACCCCTACGGTGTGAAAATCAGTAGGGTCCACACTCAGGTCACCCAGCCAGAACCCAGAAGAGATGCTGGGTTGCTCAGGCACTAGGTTGCCACACCAGAGCCACACACCTGCGTGTCCCGATCACCTTACCAGGCTGAACAGTGGGCACAAAAACACCAGAGAGTGGGAGTCCCAGTTGCGAGAAAAGCCCACAAGGAAGGAAGGAAATGGTACTGCTTGGGCCACTGAGTCTTTACCTGGAAAAAGTCTTGCAGACCAGCGGGTACAAGCCGCCATCACTGAACTGGGCTCCAGTGGCGGGCACAGACAGCTGTGCACCCCAGGGCAAGACAGACTGGGAGTCGCTGTCAGGAGAAATCCTCACAGGGAACGAAGCAAAAGGGACAGACTTAGGCCAACCAGTATATCCCTGGAAAAGGGCCCACAGACCAGCCCAACCCATGGAGCTGCTGTGCACCAGATAGCCTGCTGTTACCAAGAAAGCAGTACACACCCGCCACAGATTGCTGCTTGGATATTGGGGCACAAAGCCCCAACCTCAGACCTACAGAAGCCTGGAATCCCAGAGATCAACCCCCAGATACTGCTCCAAGGAGCAACCAGGTATCCCTAACAAAACTGACCAAACCAAGGGACACACAGGTTACAGCAGCAGATCACTAAATTTACAGCAAGAAAAACAGAAGCAGGGCAGGTGTCTTTAGGACTTCTCCAGGTGAGAGGAGAGCCCTCTCGACTAACAAGGACCACAGTTACCACTCAGGTCTTTATGCCTGAGGTGTGCAGTGGCAAACCTTGAAAAACACCAGCCATACAGTGACCATACCCAAAAAGCTGAGAAGGTTTCCTTCAGGAAAAACCATCTTCCTGCCAAGAGGATTCTCTCCACCACAGGATTCCAGGAACCACCAGAAACTAACTCCAAACACCTACGATAGCCCAATGGATAGAGGCCAGCATAAAAGCTAAACCAACAAAAGACAGAGCAATATGGCATCTCCAGAATCCAGTTATCCAGGAGCAAGTAGCCCTGGACACCCCAGCATAATTGAAATTCAAGAAGATGACCTAACATCTATGCTCATGAAGAAGATAACAGATGAAACAAATAAAATGCGTGAAGACCTAGAGGAAGATAAACTCAAACAGATTATGGCCATCCTTAAAGAAATAGAGGAAGATAAAAACGAACAGATTATGGCCATCCGTAAAGAATACAGGAAGTTGCAGCCAAACAGTTTGTGACCTTTAGAGAGGAAATGCTTAAATCACTGAAAGAAATAAAAGAAACAGAGGATTGTTCAAACAAACAGCTGAAAGAATTGAAGGAAAAACAGGAAAATACAGTCAGACAGGTGAAGGAAATCAACAATATGGCTCAAGACCTGAAGATAGAATTGGAAAAATTAAAGAAAAAAATAAATGGAGGAAATTGTGGAGAGAAAGAACTTAAGGAAGAAAACAGGAACTACAGAGGTTAGCATAACCAATAGACTGCAAGAGATGGAAGAATGACTATCAGGTGTGGAAGATACAATGGAAGAAATCGATGTATCTGTCAAAGAAAAGGTTAAATCTGAAAAATTCCTGATACAGACCATCCAAGAAATTCAAAACAACATAAAAAGACAAAACCTAAGAATAATAGGAATAGAGGAAAAAGAAGATTCCTTGCTCCAAGGCCCAGAAAATATTTTCAAAAAATCATTGAAGAAAATTTCCCCAGCTTAAAGGAGAGGCCAATAATAATAAAAGAGGCCTACAGAACACCCAATAAATTAGAACAGAAAAGAAAATCCTCCTGCCACATAATAATCAAAACAGTAAGTATACAGAACAAAGAAAAAATACTAAAAGCTACAAGGGAAAAAGGCCAAGTAACAAATAATGACAAACCCATTAGAATCGCACCTGACTTTTCAACAGAGACTATGAAAGCCAGAAGGGCCTGGATGGATATCATGCAGACCCTAAGAGAACGCAGATGTCAGCCTAGGCTACTATACCCAGCAAAACTCTCAGTCCTCATAGATGGAGAAAACAAGATATTCAATGACAAAAACAAAATTCAACAATACCTATACACAAATCCAGCGTTAGAGAAGACAGTAGAAGGGAAAATACAACCCAAGAAAACTAGCTACTTTCAAGAAAACACAGGAAATAATTAACCTCACTATAGTAAAACAATAAGCAACCAAGCACACAACCTTATGACCGCAGACAACATCAAAATAAAAGGATCTAAGAGCATCTGGTCATTAATCTCTCTCAACATCAATGGACTCAGTTCTCCAATAAAATGAAACAGACTAACAGAATGGATGCCTAAACAAAACCCAGCAATCTGTTCCATACAAGAAACACGCCTAAGTCACAAAGATAGATATTACCTGAGGGTAAAAGGTTGGAAGAGGGCTTTCCAAGCAAATGGACCCAAGAAGAAAGCAGGTGTAGCCATTCTAATATCTGATAAAATAGACTTTCAACCAAAATTAATCAAAAGAGATGGGGAAGGACACTTCATACTCATCAAGGGAAAATTCCACCAGGAAGAAGAAATCACAATCCTGAACATCTATGCCCCAAATACAAGGGCACCCACATTTGTAAAAGAAACATTGATAAAACTTAAACCACACATAGATCTCCACACATTATTAGTGGGAGACTTCAACACCCCACTCTCAACAAAGGACAGGTCAACAAAACAGAAATTAAACAAAGAAGCAATGTATCTAACAGAGGTCATGAATCAAATGGACCTAACAGACATTTACAGAACCTTACACACAAACATAAAAAGAATTTACCTTCTTCTCAGCACCTCATGGAACCTTCTCCAAAATAGACCATATAGTGGGTCACAAAGCAAGCCTAAACAGATACAAGAATATTGAAATTATCCCTTGTATCCTGTCTGATCACCATGGAATAAAGCTGGACCTCAACAACAATAGAAATAGCAAAGAGCCTACACACACATGGAAACCAAACAACTTGCTGCTAAATGACAGCTGGGTCATGGAAGAAATAAAGAAGGAAATTAAAGTCTTCCTAGAACTCAATGAAAATGAAGACACAACATACCCAAACTTGTGGGACACAATGAAAGCAGTGCTAAGAGGAAAGTTCATAGCACTAAGTGCCTTCAAGAAGATATTTGAGACAGCTCATTCGAGCAACTTAATGGCTCACCTGAAAACCCTAGAAAAAGAAGAAGCAGACACACCAAAAAGGAATAGACGGCTGGAAATAATCAAACTCAGGGCTGAAGTCAATCAATTAGAAACAAATAAAACAATTCAAAGAATCAATGAAACCAAGAGCCGGTTCTTTGAGAAAATCAATAAGACAGACAAACCATTAGCCAAGCTAAATAAAAGGCAGAGAGACACCATCAAAATCAACAAAATCAGAAATGAAAAGGGGGACATAACTACAGACACTGAGGAAATCCAAGCAATCATTAGGACTTACTTCAAAAGTCTATTTGCCACAAAATTTGAAAATCTAAATGAAATGGACAATTTTCTTGATCGATTTCACTTACCAAAACTGAATCAAGACCATGTAAATCAACTAAATATTCCTATATTCCCCAAGGAAATAGAAGCAGTCATCAAAAATCTCTCATCCAAAAAAAGCCCAGGTCCAGATGGTTTCAGCACAGAATTCTATCAGACTTTCCAAGAAGAGCTAACTCCAGTTCTCTTCAAACTATTCCACAAAATAGCAAAAAAAGGAACACTACCAAACTCACTCTATGAATCTACAGTCACCTTGGTACCTAACCCTCACAAAGACTCAACAAAGAAAGAGAATTTCAGGCCAATCTCCCTTATGAACATTGATGAAAAAATACTTAACAAAACACTTGCAAACCGAATGCAAGATCACATCAAAGATATCATCCACTATGACCAAGTAGGATTCATCCCAGGTATGCAGGGGTGGTTCAATATACAGAAATCCATCATTGTGATCTACTGTATTAATAAAATGAAAGAAAAAAAAAAACACATGATAATCTCCCTAGATGTTGAAAAAGCATTTGACAAAATCCAACATCCATTCACCTTTAAAGTCTTGGAGAGATCAGGGATACAAGGCACATATCTAAACATAGTAAAAGCAATATACAGCAAGCCTATAGCCAAAATCAAACTGAACTGAGAGAAACTTAAAGCAATCCCACTGAAATCAGGGACAAGACAAGGCTGTCCATTCTCTCCATATCTCTTCAACATCGTTCTGGAAGTCCTTGCTAGAGCAACAAGACAGTTGAAGGAGATCAAAAGGATACAAATTGGAAAGGAAGAAGTCAAATTATCACTATTTGCAGATGATATGATAGTATACCTGAGTGGCCCCAAAAATTCTACCAGGGAACTCCTACAGCTGATGAACACCTTCAGAAAAGTGGCCAGATAAAAAAAATTAACTCAAAAAGAAATCAATAGCCCTTCTGCATACAAAAGACAAAAGGGCTGAGAAAGAAATTAAGGAAACAACACCCTTCACTATCGCCACAAATGACATAAACTAACCTTGGTGTAACCCTAACCAAGCAAGTCAAAGAATTGTATGAAAAAAATTTCAAGTCTCTGAAGAAAGAAATAGAAGATATCAGAAGATGGAAAGATCTCCCATGCTCATGGCTTGGCAGAATTAACATAGTAAAAATGGCCAACTTACCAAAAGCAATCTACAGATTCAATGCAATTCCCATCAAATTACCAACACAATTCTTTACAGACCTGGAAAGAATAATTCTCAATTTCATCTGGAATAACAAGAATCCTGGAATTGCTAAAACGATTCTCTACAATAAAAGTTCTTCTGGAGGTATCTCCATCCATAATCTTAAGCTGTACTATAGAGCAACAGTTATAAAAACTGAATGGTACTGGCATAGAAACAGAATAGTGCATCAATGGAATCAAACAGAAGACCCAGAAATAAACCCACACACCTATGGATACCTGATCTTTGCCAAAGATGCCAAAACCATACAATGGAAAAAAGACGGCATCCTCACCAAATGGTGCTGGTCTAACTGGATGTCTACATGTAGAAAATGCAAATAGATCCATACTTATCACCCTGCACAAAACTAAAGTCCAAGTGGATTAAAGACATCAACCTGAAACCAGACATATTAAATCGGTTAAAAGAAAAAGTTGGGAAACTCTAGAACTCATTGGTAAAGGAGACAACTTCCTGAACAGAACACCAACAGCAGAGGCTCTAAGCTCAACAATCAATAAATGAGACCTCATGAAACTGAAAAGCTTCTGTAAAGCCAAGGACACCATCATCAAAACAAAATGACTGCCTACAGATTGGGAAAGAATCTTCACCAACCCTTTATCTGACAGACGGCTACTATCCACTATATATAAGGAACTAAAGAAGCTGAAAAGCAGCAAACCAAGTAATCCAATTAAAAAATGGGGTACAGAGCTAAACGGAGAACTTTCTGCAGAGGACTATCGAATGGAAGAGAAACACTTAAAGAAATGTTCAATGTCATTAGCCATCAGGGCAATGCAAATCAAAACAACCCTGAGATTTCACCTTACACCCATCAGAATGGCCAAGATGAAAAACTCAAGTGACATGCTGGAGAGGCTGTGCAGAAAGGGGAACCCTTCTCCACTGCTGGTGGGAATGTAAACTTGTACAACCACTCTGGAAAGCAATCTGGCTCTTTCTCAGATAACTAGGAATAGCACTTCCTCAAGATCCAGCCATACCACTCCTAGGCATATATCCAAAGAGGCTCAAGTACACAATAAGGACATTTGCTCAACCATGTTTATAGCAGCTTTATTTGCAATAGCGAGAAGCTGGAAACAGCCCAGATGCCCCTCAACTGAAGAATGGATGTGGTACATCTACACAATGGAATATTACTCAGCAATGAAAAAATAAGGAAATCCTGAAATTTGCAAGTAAATGGTGGAACATGGAACGGATCATCCTGAGTCAGCTGTCTCAGATGCAGAAAGACACACATGGTATATACTCACTCATATAGAAATATAACATAGGATAAACCTACTAAAATCTGTACTTCTAAAGAAACTAATCAAAAGAGAGGACCCTGACTAAAATGCTCAATCCCCATCCCGAAAGGCAAAGAAGATGGACATCAGAAGAAGGAGAAAACAGGAAACAACCTAGAAACCTGCCACAGAGAGCCTCTGAAAGGCTCTGCCCTGCAGACTATCAAAGCAGATGCTGAGACTTATGGGCAACTGTTGGGCAATATGCCTGGAATCTTATGTAAGAAGTGGGAACTAGTAAGATCTGGAGAGGACAGGAACTCCACAAGGAGAGCAACAGAACCAGAAAATTTGAACACAGGGGTCTTCCCAGAGACTCATACTCCAAGCAAGTATCAGGTATGGAGATAACCTAGAACCCCTGCACAGATGTAGCCCATGGCAGTTTAGTGTCCACGTGGATTACATAGCAATGGGATGAGGGACTGCCTCTGACATGATCTGATTGGCCTGTTCTTTGATCACCTCCCTCTAATGGGTGAGCAGCCTTACCAGGCCACAGAAGAAGACAATGCAGCCATTCCTGATGAGATCTGATAGACTAAGATCAGAAGGAAGGAGAGGAGGACCTCCCCTATCAGTGGACTTGGGGAGGGGCATGCATGAAGAAGGAGGAGGGAGGGTGGGATCGGGATGTGAGAAGGGAGGGGCTTATGGGGGATACAAAGTGAGTAAAGTGTAATTAATAAAATAAAATTTAAAAAATTTTTACAATTTCTTTAAAATGTTGGAGTTGGGTGAGTGCTCTTTACTAAGCTTTGTTTCTCTTTTTCTTTCTTTCTTTTTTTTGTATAAAGTTTGAAGCACAATTTAAATATCTTTTCTATATGGCAACTAAAGATTACATAAGTATAGAAGAACTGATTCACAGTTTCAGAAACAACTCACACAAACCAGGACTAGACATTCAAATTTCTTAAAGAGTAGTAATCTGACTTCAAGAAAACTCATGCATGAAATAAAATAAAGAACTGAAAATCTAAATTTCTCTATCAAATCTGAAGGTTTTAGGTTGAGAATTTTCATTTTACAATCTGTATAATGTTTAACCTACAACCATCCTCAACTTGTTTATCTTGTCAAATATAAAATTTTTCTTTCTGGTGTTTCCATTTCCTACCATGTCTTTGATGGTTTAGTAAAAGAATATTTATTATCTTCCTTCTCCTGAATCAACAATATATTCTGACTTCCCCCTAATCAATGTATAATGCGTTAGATACTATGAAGTCCTAATGAAAAGGGAAAAAAAATGTGCTTCAGTGGTTCCCTTTTTGCTTGTATCGCCCATAACCCTCTTCTCCTTCTATTGTTGTTGTTTTGAAACTCATCCCTGAGCCACTTCCCTCTCCCATGTTTCTTTCATGTGTCCTTGTGCCTACTGTCCATCCATCTTTAACACCTAGTGTTACCTTCCTTTACGCTCCTCTGTAGGTGTTTAGACTTTACCCACAGCTACAGATGTTTACTTCTAGAGAAGTGCCGTTAAAAATCTAAGGACCAGCTATGAGAGAGAGAACTTTCTCTTTTTTCTGAGTTTGGCTCCTTTTGCTTGATTTTTCTAGACCCATCCGTTTTTCTATAAACTTCATAATTTCATTTTTCTGCACAAATGAACAATATTCCATGGTGTGTATGGACCACACTTCATTATATATTCATCTGGTGACAGACAACTAGGGTATTTCCTCTTCTTGGCTATGGTCAACATAGCAGCCATAAGCAGATGTATGAGCATCCCTGGATTCAAGTATGGCTGAGTCAATTTTCTTTTCCTTTGAAATGTTAGCCATCACATTTTTTAAAATTCCTAAAACTTTTACTACTTGCGTGAGAATGTAGCAAACAAATTGTTTTCAATCACTGACTTCAATAAAGTGTGGCACCCTGGGTGATGAGGCCAGTCCCATGTAAATAGTTGAGTGCATTTTCATTTAATTCTAATTAAAAACAAATGGGATTTATGGATGCATGTGAAACTTAGGATGTTGCCACTAGTTTATTTAACAATTCATGTCCAGGAGTACTGTCTGATCATATGTTCTCATGCTAAAGTTTTTTTAAATATTCTGTAAGAATTTTAAAAGACCTCCTCAGTAGTCTGAGCGTCTACCTTCTCTTTGCCACAATCTCATTTGTGCCACACATTATGAAAGCGGTCATAGCATGGGGAAATTTATAATGCTAAGAGAACAAAGATGTTAGATGGCCCCACTTTGAAAATAAATAATGGTTTCTTCCATATTTTTAAATGCTCTGTTACATATTTTGTGGGAAGGTCATTAAATTAAAAAGCAATAATAGTTCTAGACATTTGTGGATATTATGTGGCTTCCTCCTAGGCCAGAAACAACATTTAAAAAATTCTTGAGACTTTTACTGTCACTGATTTGGCGAGACATTTAGCAAATAAATTGTTTCAGAATTCTGACGTCAGAAAAGTATGGTGTGCTGGGTGATGAGACTGTTCCACAAGTGTACCCGTGTGCTGCTCATGCTGCAGTCAGAACTGATAAACACTCTATGTTTTTAGTAACACAGGGTGGGTGATAAATTATTTGAAAGTCAGGACTGTCGACATGATTCTAGAAGTTACATTCTCAGTCATTTAAGATTTTAAGAAGATATAAAATATTTTTTTTATCTCTGGAAATATAAAAATCCTCCAGTCTAATTTTTTTCTACTTATTTAAAGTAGCATTGAAAGAAAATTATGGTCTGTATACCCATACTACTTCTAGATTATAATTAAAAATTTGTGTTCACATTAACTACTTGATCCTAAAGTCCACCTTTTTGTAGATACATTCAGACTTCTATCTTATTAATAAGGAAACTAAATACGAGACAAGGCTGTGATATGTAAGGACAGTGCTTCCACAGTACCTATTATTTAGAATCATTGGAAGGGTTTAAAAACTACCAAAGTTTCTATACCAACCTCAATGTACTTTATGAGTTCTGGGATTTTGGATTTTAAGCAATATTTAGGTGTTTTTTTAAAAAGAACAAATTTAGAGGCTCTTGATACAAGCAAGAAGCTTGGGAATGTTTGGAAGTTATTAATATTCTCTATGTCATTATAACATTGGGTATAATGTTAAAATATATAGAGTATAACACTGGATATTAATCACAATGGCCTGAAAACTGAGTATATGTGATTACTAATCTCAGGGCTACACACTCATAAGAGCCTTATGCTTGTCTCTGAATTGGAGGAATCACATTCTATTCATGCTTAATAGTTTTCTTGCTCAATGGAATGATGATACTATCTAAGTTCCAGCAGGACATCCCCACAGGTATTTTCGCATGGGTGCTGGGAGGATCTATGTGGACTGTTACAGTCGAGGAACCAAGGAACCTAGACACAGCATGAGAGTGCTGTGGTCAAAGGACTCATGGCCAGAAATATAGCAAAGACAAAATTCAGACCTCGCTCTACTGAAACTTCTGAACTTATAATCTGCCACCACTTTGTACAACATGTTTTCAGCATCTGTGACATGAAAATGAAATATTTTCATCGAATACTCAAAATCCCTTCCCAAATTAATTGACACAATTAATTGAACTTAAATTCCTTGTTTGAGGCTCTGGCTTTCTTTTCATTTCAATTTGTAACATGGTGCCTTATGCTACTTTTTTTTTATTATTTCTTATTATATCCCTACTTGACAGCACAGGGACAAATAGAAGCCATTTCACTGAGTCTACTGCTCTGTGTAACTTCTGTCACTTCTAGCTGAGGAAATGTTTAAAGTGATGCACAGAAGGTAGCTTTGAATATACATGAAGTTTGGTCACTTCAGGGCACAGAAACTTCCCGAATTTGGGAACTAGAGACGCATGGGGCCTAGCTAGAGAAGGCGAATGAAAAGACACGGTGCTGAGTTTCATCACAACACAGGTCCTGATCTATAATCACTCATGCACAAAAAATAATGTGACAAAATACAGTAATTCATGAAAAGACCCATCAAAAGCATTCATGTGTGTATTTCCTAAAAATAAATTTCCCCCCAAAGAATCTCTACTCCTCATTCATATATAATCTGTAAGAATCAAACATCCATGAAAAAGAAAAGTGTAGCAATGCCTTATGTGTGTGAAAAACATCACCCTAATTTCTTTTAAACTGCAAATAACCAGACTACAGTCCTCAGAAAGCTGTAGAAGGAGGTATGGAATTAAGATTCTTAAACGTTGTCTTAAAGATAAAGATAAAAACTTTGAGCTGAGAAACAAGAGTGAAACATGACATGGTTACAGGATAAAGAGACTGAATATGTAAAAATCAGAATTATAAAAGCAGAGCTTCAACAATCAAGTTTATTTTGATCAGTCCTGAGAAGAATAAACATTGAGTAGTTATGATAACTAACTTTGATTACAATGATAATATTCTAAAATCTCCTATGCAGACAAGCTTAAAGTGAGAGCTGAGGATATTCAGAGACTTCTTTCAAATAACTGCTTGAAGCCGAGCATAAAGAAATACCAGACTGTTTATGAGCCAAAATTCTCCCGGCCAGCTCCACACTCACTAGTGAGGAGAGCAGGACCTTCTCAGACACAGTGACTCAGCACGTATGTGATCCTTGTACTTGTCTTGAATAAAAAATTACTCAAAGATGTGCTTCATTTGACCAATAAATGAATCAAATCCAAGAAACAGTCTTTTTTCCATTGTATTGTCTTGGCTTCTTTGTCAAAAAAGTATCCCTAGCCATGTGGGTTTATTTCTGAGTCTTCTATGTGATTCCATTGATCCACTATTGTTTCTATGTGAGTACCATGTAGTTTTCATTACTGTCTCCTGGTAGTACAGCTTGAGATCAGGAATGGAGATGCCTCCAGAAGATGTTATTGTACAGACCGGAGCCTACCACAGAAGGCCTGTGAAAGACTCTACTGATTGAGGTATTGAAGCATAGGCTGAGACACATAGCCAAACTGTGGGCCGAGTACAGAGACTGTTAGGAAAGAAGGGGGAAATGGAAAGACCTGGATTGGACAGGAGTTACAAAAGGAAACCCATGGAGCCATAAAAACTGAGCTCTGGGGGGCCCTAAAGCAAATGATACCCCAACCAAGGACAATGCATGGAGGGGATCAAAAACCCTGGCTCAGATGTAGCCCATAGACTCAGTCTAAAAGTGGGATTCTTAGTAAGGGGAGCAGGGACTTTCTCTGGCATGAACTCAGTGGCAGGCTCTTGGATCACTGCCCCTTGCAGGGGTGGGGGTGGGTGCAGCCTTGCCAGGCCACAGAGGAAGACAATGCAGCCAGTCCTGAAAATAGAAGCGGAGGAAGACATCCCCTATTAGTGGACTAGGGGAGGGGAATAGGAGAAGAGGGAGTGATTGGGAAGAGACAAGGGAGGAGGCTACAGATGGCATACAAAGTAAATAAATTGAAATAAGTGATAATAATAAATTTTTTTAAAAATAAGTCTGAGAATTTTGGGTTGGACTGTATGATATTCTTCACTGAAATACATGAATAGACAAATGGACAATATAAACATGTGAATGAAATGGCAAAAAAGGGGTAAAAACCAAGAAACTAACCCCCTCAAGGATATGTGTGGTTCAAGAGAAAACGTAATGAATAACGACCCCAGTGCAAAGGCGTCTGAGTAGCTGTCATGTGCACTGCTATAAAACCTGACAAATATTTTTTAAAAAACATTATCGGTCAAGAAAAACCCTAATATTGCTTAAAAATAAATGAATGGTTCTCGGTATGATGGTACACACCTGTAATCCCAGATTTTTTAAAGATTCAAATAAGAAGACTGGGAGTTTGGGTCTAGCCTGGTCTCCAGGTCTCCAGGCGATAGCTTGGGCTGGCACCTGCCTAAAGAATCATTGTATCGGGGCTGGAGAGATGGCTCAGAGGTTAAGAGCACTGTCTGTTCTTCCAGAGGTCCTGAGTTCAATTCCCAGCATCCACATGGTGGCTCACAACCATCTATATTGGAATCTGATGCCTTCTTCTGTCAAGCAAATGATCGATAGAGCACACTTATAGGAAAAATAAATAAATAAATAATTTTAAAAAAGAGTTATCTCCTCTGCACATTAAACTGTAAATGCATTTAAAAAAAAAGAATCATTGTATCGATTAATGGTATTTATCAGGTTTTGATAATGTGTGAAGCATAGCGTCAGGATTGTGAAAAACAGAAGAATAGAAAGTTTCTGAACTTCTCATTCAGAAAAAGTACATCAATTCTATTTTATTGGTTATGTTTAGTAATTTATTAAGTCATTTAAATACTTATCTATCTTCTTCCTGGTATATAAAACCTGGATTTCTGTTGATGTGGCAATCCCTATATCACAGTGAGCACAGTCCAATGTCAACAGTCATTTAAAGTGCAGATATTCAAAGAGAACAAACCTTGTGCACTCATGCTTGGCGTTATGGCGTAGTTAGCAGATGTGAAGGTGATCCTATGTCATTATGAGGAAACGTCTACCTAGTTCCTTTGTAGCCTTTCCCACTGATACCTCACCGGAAGCAACATTCTGAGACCTTAGCTAACTTTACCGCTCCCTAGCCGTGCTGATGGTTTTGGTTTTATGAAACTTGACACTCAAGTGGGAAGTGGGACTTTCGGCGGAGGAGGTGTCCCCATAGGTTTGCCTGCAGGTACATCTGCAGAACATTTTCTTGATTAATGATTGATGTGGGAAGACCCAGCTCACAGAATTTAAAAGAACAATTATGAGTATGACCAAACAATTGAAGGCATTTAAAGGGGGAATGAAAAAAAAATGGGTGAATTAATACAATTTGGACAGATAAACATCTGACTGGAGTCTAAAGAAACAAAAACAACTAGCTTAGTGAGCTTACAGAGACAATGCAGGACTTGAAAACAAATTAAGTAGATACATATAAATAATAATGAAAGCTCAAGCTGAAATCAACATGGAAATGAAAAAAAAAAAAAAAAATCAGTGACCCAACTAGAAAACTCAGCAAAAGGCTGACCAGCAGAATAGATCAGACAGAAAACAGATATATCAGAAAGAAGACAATTTAGAGGAACTGGATCAGTAAATGAAGGAAATGAAAGATTTTTTTTTTTTAATGCACGAACTTTGGAACATCATGAATGATCATCTCAGGGCAATGGAATAGACCAGACCTTTAATGCTGTTATAAAAGAAAATGACCTCAAACTAAGGAAAGACACACCCATACAAATGGATACACAAGATACACAGAACACCATACAGACAGGACAAAAACAAACAAACAAACAATCCTCCCTATATCATAATATAGTGAAGGGGGGAAAACACTACAGGACTAAGAAAGGGTATTACAAGCTGCTAGAGAAAAGTCACATATCATATCACAGGCAAACTCACCAATGTTAAAATCCATAATAGCTTAGAGCAGTGTTCTTCAAGTTCAGAGAGAACACACATGCCAAGCAAGACTACTTGACCCAGAAAAACTATCAGTCATAGTTGAAGAAGAAATTTTTAAAAGTCTGCAATATAAATAGGCTAAAAAAAAAGTCATGTATATTAAACTGACGAATTAAAATGTCTTTGCTTTCAAGATTGTATGGCCATTATTTATTTTCAGAGCTTAGAATTTACCATTCCATACTCTTCTGATTTTTCCTGATATTGTTCTTGTGGGCTTGCTTTATAAGAGAGTTTGTAGTTTGTCATTATTTTATGATGTTGTTTCTTTGGTTTTATTTTTGACATCTTGATTATAATATTCTGTGAAAAAAATTCTGATATGATTTCAAATTCAGACTCACTATACCCTTAATTTCTATCTTATTCTTCAGTTTGGTCTCTTAAATGTATTCTAGAGTAATTGATTGGGCACTGTGGTCAAGCACATTTATTATTTATTTCTCCTTATTTTTTTTTGGGGGGGGGGTCTAGTATTTTCTTGATCTGATTGTCCACCATGACGTTTTCTTCTCTGCTAGGTCTGTTAGTGATGGTTTTGTTATTGTTGCTGTTTACTTCATTTTCTTTTGGTTCACTGAGTTTTCTTTTACATTTTTCTCTTTTTTTTTCTGAAAATCTTGGTACTTATGTTGACTTTTATTTCTTGTTTCTTTAATTTTTCGCTCTCATTGATAATTTTCTCATTTGTGTTGTTGATTTTCTCCTTGAGCCTTCTTTTCCAGGGCTGAGTTGATCTCTCTGACTGTATCTTCTTTGTAGTCATTGGTCATTTTCATTAGTAATCTCTTAAAACCTTCATCTGCTATGTCATGTGCATCAGAATTTTCTGAATCAGTAAGTTTTAGGATTGTGGTCCTTGGGGGAGTCATGTTGCTTTGCTTTTCCATCTTATGTATTTATTTAATTCATATATGGGTTAAACACCTGATCTTAGTGATATTCCTAAATAGCCCACTTTGAGAACTAAATCCTGTATATCAAATGATGAGAATAAATATATCATCACCAGCATCAAGCTGTGAAAGACACAGAAGTACAATTAAATCAAATAAAGCTCACTAATATAGCACTGAGTTCCACAAACCAGAGATTGAGAAAAACTAATAAAAATGTACATGAAGAAAAATCACATAGGGTAAATTTAGAAAAAGCAAATAAATAAATAAATAAAATGAAGTCAAGGAAAGAGGAGAAATACAGGGACAAGATTAAATCAATAAAAAAATAGAAAAAGAATTTTGGAGAGAATTTTATTAAAATATTTACTAATTTCTATTATTTTATCTATTGTTCCTCTAGTTGGAGGAGAAACTAAAATAATAAAGAATAAAAAATTTAAGAACAAATAAAGTGATTTAGATGTGGCTCAGTAGTTGACAGCATTGGAGCTCTCTCAGAGAATGTAGGTCAAGTTCTCATACATACATACATACACAGAGGCAAACACTCACACACCTAAAAATGATTTGAAAAAATTCTTCCCAGTAATGATAAATACCAACAAAAATTAGATACATGGTAGAAGGAGCATGAAAAATAAAAAAACATGGGATAGTTTTTAAATAACAGCAATAATAAATATAATTAAAAATATAATAGAAAAAGGAGGTTGAGGAAACATTACAAAGGAACAGAGATAAATAATAGCACTACTGTAGTTAAGAGAAGCCACTCTCATTATGTTCAAGGGTGTAGAATTTATGCCACACACACTAATCACACCGAAATAAAAGTAGGACTTAGTAACAAGGGAGTGACACTTGAGACTTAGAATGCTTAGGAAGTTAAATAGAGACTTAAATAATTGTTCAGTGAAATAAAAAGGAAACCAAAAGCAAGTTTCATGGTTTCAGAAAATGCTATGCCAGTTGCCAAGGGAGGGAAGCAATTAAACAGTTCCAGTTGTAACGCCTTCGAACCATGACAATAAGAGCATGGCAAGACATGGAGAAAGGTTCGGTAAGTGGCATGTTGATGGCAACCAACCTCTGTCTAATTAGCCTATCCCGCAGGAAGGAAATCATGCCGGGTCCAGGGTCCTAGCCAGCTTCCTGGGGCTAGTAAGGCTATGAGCCTAAAAAAAAAAAAAAGACTACCAATCCTTTGCTAGACCAGCATTATTCAATGCTATAGTTGTTCTAATGCCCACAGAGAAGACTAACTACCAAATCTCATCAAAGAAGCTTCTCTTTCCATTTCCAGCAAGTGGGGACTGTCTGAGAAAAGCTCACTGGACACAGACAGGGATCAACAGATCAGGTTGTGGTAACCCAACTCCAGTAGCTAATCTCCATCACGGCTCCTACATCTTTGGCTCTGGGAACTGCAGGGAGCGGGGTTGTGGGGGTTATAAGAGCCAGGAAGTTTGCCTTGAAACAAATTCTCCTAGAAAAGGCTACATATACAAGACTAGAAAAATGAAAATATCAATGTGATATTGAAAGAAAAAATTTTTCATGGGATCCCACCCCTAGACAAAGAACTACAAGCAACTACTATTTGATGGAGAATGAGATTAACCTCTCCAAGGAAGAGCCTTCTTACTTATTGTCCAGTTCAGAGTGGATTTACATACTGTTCAATGCACAGTGGTCAACCCCAGAACAATACACACAGCAGTGAAATAAACAACTCAGCTGGTTGTACTTACATGTATTTGAACATACATAAATACATGCATGCATGTATATAAGCTTGAACTTGAAGCCTGTATAAAATAACAACTCTTAAGAATGAAAAAAGGTGTATAGAAACACAGATTTTGCAAATCTAAATGAGTGGAAGTAATTTAATTATACCCACTAATAAAATATACAAACATTAGATTCAAGAAGTGAAATATAAGAATTTAACACAGAGAAGTACAATTTTAATTTTGAAAAAAGATTAAAGTGCATATAGAGTAACAGAAAGATCCATTAGAAACATGGTGACTTTGATCATCATGGATCCTCAGCCAAAGAACCAACTCTTTCAATGTCTTTTATACTACGAAAAAAATGTGCATCTTTTCCAATTCAGTTAATAAGGAATTTTTTGCCCCCTCAAATATGTAGACACACAACTTTTAACGTTTAATTATCTTTAAATCTCAAGCTTATGGGTGTGATGATGCAGCCTTTAATCCCAGCCCTGGGGAGGTAGAAACTCCCAAGAGAAGCCTATTGCCTGACAACCAGAGATACACAGTGAGACGCTGTCTCAAAAAAAGCAAAACAAAGCATCAGGCTTAATTTGTAATTTCCTTTAGTCACTATTATCACCAGGTTTGCCATCATTTTACAATGTGCTTAATTTTTAAGCTAATTGCAAGAGGCTCTGCCCTGTCAGTGCTGTGCTGAGAAACGTGAAATCAGCTGGGCTGTAGGGCCGGGTGCAGATACTGAGCATAGGACTCATCCACAGGATCTCCTTACCTAGAACAAACTGGCTGCAAGCCTACCTCTGAAGACCTGAGTAGCTGTGTGAGCACTTAACACACTGGTAAATGGATGCTCTGGTCACTTCTGCTTAACTTTACTTCTTTTATTTCTAAGACAGAACGGAGTAAGGATATATTTATTGCTGAGTGTTATTTCTGAGAGAATGTAACTTGAAGAAAAATTTGAAACCATGAAAATATTAGCAGGGGAAAAATGATTATAGGCCATGGTGCAGGCTCAGATGGTGTCAGCTTGGACCCCAGAATCCACAACCATTAAAGGGAAAAGAAATCAGAGCCTCATGATATGCATTTGCAATCCCAGTGCTGGAAGGTACAGAGAGCAGAGAGCCCTGAGTCTTTCTGACCATCACTGCCTCCTCCTTAGCCTACTTGGTGAGCTCCAGGCCGGTTCGAGCTGCCTTTAGAAGACAGAGAGGAAGCTGAGGAGCAGCTCGAGGTACTCTTGTGACCTCCATGCCTACCGGCATGCACACATATACACTCAGGTGTGCAAACATACACACAGAACATGTGAAGAAGCAAAATGAAACTTGCTAAAGACTCGGACAGCGTTGAAATGGGCTTAGAAGCCTGACTTCACTGGTCAAGAATCACAGCAAATCACACAACTCATATTTGATAAGCTGCTTAAAGCTCTAAAATATTCAGATTCTGACTGTGTTTGTCTCTATTTTAGATTTGTTAGAGTTGAGCTTCTATGCAGAACATATAAAAAACCTTATAATTCAATCATAAGATAAAACATTCTTTTTTATTAATTAATTCATTTTTATTTACTTTATATCCTGGCTGTAGCCCAATGCTCCTGCCCTCCCAGTCCCATCCCCTTCCTCTTCCTTCCCCCACTGCTTGCTCAATGTTTGTTTGTGAGTCTCAGCATTGTTTTGAGGAACTGTTGGGTAGAGTATCTCAAAGGACAACTCTGTCAGGCTCCTGTCTGCAAGCTTAGCAGAATATCATTCATAGTTTCGGGGGATGGTACTTTCCCGTGGGGTAGGTCTTTGTTTGGGCCAGGCATTGGTTAGGCATTCCCTCAATGCCTTCTCTATCTTACTGAAGAGGATACCTTCTAACTAGGCTAGCCTCCTAGTAGAAGGAGAAGAACCCCAATCCACCCACAAAACTTCAACCCCAAATTTATCCTGCCTACAAGATGTGCAAGGATAAAGATAGAGCAGATATAACATTCTTTATCTTTTCTATGAAATTCCATCAATATTTGAAATATTAAAACAATAAACTATCATAAAGCACAAATTCAAGTAAGATGATGTGTCTTTTGAATATATTGTGCCTTTTAGATATAATGTTATTCCTAGTTGAAAGTAGTATTACTCAAGTGTTGTGATTTTTATTAGATATATTTGCATTTTTTGGACTTTTCCCCTACAGATTCCTAAATAACACTCTAAAATACTGTCTGTCTTCAAAGGTGAAAAGAAATCATTTTGTTATCCAGAAAGCAAATCTGAAAAGAAATGCTGGAATTCACTGTATCTTAAATATTTCTAATATTCCTTAGCTATATATTATTAATATCTTACATTTTTTCAGTCCATGTGCTATTCAGGCACTGTTTGGAATTTTCAGGATCCATTTACAAAGAACTGTAGAGAATTGCTTTGATATCAAAATTGTGCATATGTATAGTGTAAGTGGTGCTGTACCAAAGGAGGTAGTTAAGGCCTCCTTGAGTTTCTGATTTCAATTATTTTGCATATATAACCAGAAGTGGGGTTCCTGGATCCTGCTTTCATTCAACCTGCACTTTCTAGATTGTCACACCAGTTTACATTTCCACCATAAAAACCGGAACAGCTGAACCTAGAGGATTTCCTGCTAAGGAAATAAGTCAATGACCAAAACACAAGCTGGAGTCCATTACTCTTAAATAAAGCACTTAATGTAGTCAGCTACTGTGGAATGACATTTGCCCAGGAAAGGGGAAAGAAGTGGCTGCCTGCTGCAGTTTCAATTGTGCAAAGAATGATAAGGCCTTATGAGCTGCCTTGTAGCATTGGATGCAGGAACAGGACTGTATGTCAAAAATTTCAGGGACAGATAAGACTCCTGTAAAATGTTCTTACCAAGATAAAATTTAAGATAGAAAGCATTAAATAAAATGTTTTAACCTTTTAAATATGTTCTCTGTGTATTTAAAGGGTTTCCATGAACCTAGGCTAAATATGTGATCATTTTATTATCATTTTATGGGCTCTTTTACTCAAACAAGCCTAAGGAACTTGTCTCCAAAAGAAGGAGCAGTGTGAAAACTGGATACCATGTTTTATTCTGCAAAGAAAGGACAAAAGCCTTACTAGATGTACAAACCTTACAGATTTCCACACATAGTTAAGTTAAACTTTATGTTACTAGTAAAATTAAGTGACAGGAAATGAAAATAAACTTGGGAAGAAAAATAAATACTATGGAAGTAATAAGACAAAATGTTCATAACAAGAAAACAGTAAACATTTCTGAAATAACAGCTTCTAATACACTTAAAACTTCTGAAAGAATAATTGAACTAATTTATATAGTTAATATATTTACATGTATAGATGCACATTTTTATTTTGTAAAAGACATAATACAAACTTTGCATATTATAAACTTTAAATAACACAAACTTATGTTGTTACAAACTGTATACAATAGCATACTGGTAGATCCAAAGTACTGCAAATAATTGAAGAACAAATAGTTTAGAACAGAAGGAGAAACATGATGTATTAGAATACTGGTCAGACATGAGGCCTGAATACAACAAATCATACTAACAAGTGTCAAACTACAGCTCTGATGCAAACTACCTTAAAGATGTTAGTTCACGGCACCTTAGAGGACATTGTAAAGTTTCCCTGAGAGATTAGCAGTCCACAGTGCTTGAAGTATAAATGATGGCTTTAATGGAGTGTAAGGCCAATCACATTGCATCTGCAGTCAGAAAACAGAGTTAGGTACTTTGTTCTTTTATCTGATCCAGTGTCCTGGCCCAAGAGACAGTGCCACAAGGTAGGTCTTCCCTCTTAGTTAAAGCTTTCTGAAAACTCTTTCATTGACCCATGAGATTGACCATCACCCCAGACAATATTGTAATAATAAGGACTACTTTCATCATTAGGGAGATTTGCCCATGAAAGTAATATTTTCAGTTTAAAACAGGGATAGCAGGAAAAGTAAGGCATACGAGAGCCTGAAAAGATGAGAAAGATGATAAAGTATAGGTAGAAATAGAGATTAAAATCACTGCATTCTTTCCTGACTTGTTCTAAGGGAACTGTTGTGTTGTCTTAATCCTGAAGAGGAACTTAAACCAAAATCATCATCCCCTTAGTTTTGTCAGACTCTAATCTACAGAGTAATGGACTTAAAAGATAACTGTGGGCAACAGCATCTCTTGACAAGCTTGAGACCTAAAACAGGAAGTTCTTAGGGGGAATATGAGATGGACTCTAGCAGAGACATCTCAAGTAGCAGGGGCCATAGAGACAGAAGAGTTCACCTTAGTGACATCTCCTAGAAGAGGGAGGAGAACACTAACACATCCACAAAAACTTTGACTCAAACATCACACTACCTAAAAGATGTGCAGGGATAAAGATAAATCAGATGGAACAGAGACTTACGGAAGGTTCAACCAATGCCTGGGCTAACCTTAGACCTACCCCATGGGAGAGAACCAACCCCAGACTCTGTTAATGATACTTTGCTATGCTTGCATACAGGAGTCAAGCAGAGTTGTTCACTGAGAAGCTCCAACCAGCAGAACCTTGAAACAGTTGCTGAGACTCAAAATCAAACATTGGGTAAAGCATAAGGAGCCTTGTAGAAAAGTGAAGGAAGGAAAAAAGGATGTGAAGGTGATGGGAGCTTAAAAAGAAGACCAAGAGAGACCCAGAGCCAAGAGGGACTGCTGGGACTAAAGAACCAACCAAGGACCATGCATGGACTGAACAAGCCCCCTACACAGATGTAGCTGATGGACAGTTCATACTTCATGTGGAGTCCCTTGTAAGGGGAACAGGGGCTGCCTCTGACAAGGACTCTCTTTTCAATTACTTCCGCTTGGAAGAACCGCCTTGCCAGGCAACAGGGGAAGAGGACATGTTCAAGCCTGAAAAAACTTGTTGAGCTGGGGTGGGTGGAAAAGGGAACTCCTCTTTTCTGAGAAATAGAGAAGGGGATGACAGAGAGAGAGTGACGGTGGGACTGGAGGATGAGGAGGGTTGGAACTATGACCAGTATGTAAAGTGGTTTAATAAATAAATAAATAAATAAATAAGATTTTAAAAAGATATCTCAGTGTTCTCTAATACAAGTCTTCAACTTTCTACTTCTTAATTTTTTTACCTAAATTTTTCAAGCAGTCCCACCTCACAACAAAAACAGAAAAATTAGATGTCTTATTAGTAACTGGCAAGTCCAGTGGTATATATATATATATATACATATATATATATGTATATATATATATATGACAATGTGTGTGTCTGTTTTAGGATTACAGTCTTTCCTCTTGAAATGGGTGATTTCAAGGCACCTGAATTTACATAAATGTGAGGGTAATTATCTCTCTCTCTCTCTCTCTCTCTCTCTCTCTCTCCCTCTCTCTCAATGTCTCTCTGTCTCTTTCTCTCCCTCTCTCAAAGCCTTTTTCTCCCTTTCTTTCCCTCTCTCTTCCTCTCTCTCCTTCCCTCCTTCCCTGCCTTCCTCCCTTCTTTTTCTATCACTTTTTCTACTGGTCATTGCTCATACTCACAGCAATACCACAGGCAGTAAATAGAACAATAACATTAAATAATCAAAAGACAGTTTTACTTTAAATTGGTATATGCAATGCACAAACCGATGAATTCAATGTGACCTTCCAATATATCTATCGGATGCATGTTGAAAGACCAGAGGTATTGTCACATTCATTACTTCAGGCTGTACTATTTTATTTAGGGTGGGGAAAACTTAAATTTCCCTCCTTTATCTATTTAGAAATATCTAACTAGTTGTGAACAATCATAGTTATCCTTCTTTGCTGCAGACATTAGACACCATTTTGAGTATTCATATGCAACCTGTGCCAAGAATGATACTGTTTTGAGGGTTGGTGGAGATAGGTAATTAATGTCTACTTTGAGGAGCGCCTTTGAAGTTTGCTCTTAATTTAAGCACAGTGTACATTTGAAACTTTTCAAGCAATTGGAGTCAATGGCAATCTAAACATATAAATACTTTAACAAATCAGTTCTGGTTTTCCAACAGTGTTCACTTCTTTGCAAAAGTCACATTGGATTAGAACAGTTTTGCTCTGAATATGTCTTGCATGCAGTGACCTTTAGACATCTTACCAGATGCCTTTAAATACAGCAAGGCCCCCAACCCCATGAAAAGATTAACTTTTTTTTTTTTTTATATTGCAGAGCATGGTGTTTGTTTGCTCAGAAAAATCAGTCTTCTTAATAAAATGATTTCCAGTCCTTGTCTTAAAAACTGGAAAACAAAACTAAAATACCACAAAGTACAGAGCATGCCTAAGAAATTGAAATTAAGAGAAATAAAATTATTCTGTAGCTATTGTGAGACAGTTTTTAAAGACATGCTTTGCAAACACAAATAATAGATGGAAAGACCATAGATTGTGTAAGATCTGTTACCCAGACACAATTGTGTTCTACTTCCTAAGAGTGATATAATCACTACACATCTCACTGATAAAAATAGATGGGTGGACTCTCAATGTATTTTACTAAAAAGCCCTGATCTAATGTGGGCTGCCCTGAAAATTGGTATCAATCACTCCTATCTCTTTCATCCCACGCATGTCTGACCTAAGAACTTTGCCAAGGGAGGCACTCTGGGCAACTCCCGGTGTCCTGGAATTCCTCAGAAGTGTTTTACAGAGCTAGAGCCACACTTGTGAGAGGTGGATTATTTTGAAGAGTATTTGTCATGGTTCTTTCTGAATGATAGCAGTCTTGCCAAGATTAAGCTTGAAATTAAACTGAAAGCCTTTCACAGTTAAGCACTGATAAGTTATATATGTCTTTATTGACTTAGGATTTATAACTGCTTTATTGCCTAAATTATGTTTGGCTGAATTAATGTGGTTAAAGTATAAGATTTTTGACCTCTAAAATATCCTTTTGAGAAATTATTTTACTGCTGAAAAAAATTATTATATAAGAACATGTGAGAATGTCATTTAAGGAGGAGACTGTCAGGAGCTGTCTTCAGTGCTGAACAGAGAAGGCCACACAGTCTTGATTTCTGACTAGGACATGCTCCCTGTTGGCTGACCCCAAAGTGAATCAGAATGCAGCAGGCATGGGGTGAGTGGAACTTACTCTTACATTTTTAATGATCTAAGCATGCAGCAGCTACACTTTACTTGTAAGTTTAATGTAGGAATCAAAGGTCAACCTAATGATCAAACATCTTTGTTAAAATCTTCCCCCAACAGAATGCCATACAGAATAACAATTAAGAAAATAATCTCTGGCCTCCAACTGCCTGACTGACAAATTGCTTAACACCAGAAAATCCCTCCAGTATCTTCATCTGGAAAACTGAAAATAATAAACAGTGGTTAAATATTTCAATTCTGATAAAATCATTTTAATGCTAGTGTTTCTTTGTTTATATGCTGCATGCCCGAAGACAAATTACATAATTTCTCTAGGCTTGAATTCTCTAGTTTATGAAATGGTAATTATAACAGAGCCTTGCCAAGCCATTCCTGACTGAAGTGGAATCTAAATTATATACTACGCCAAATTGCCTTCCCAAAAGATTATGAACTGTTTCCACTATCTCTGAGTATTAGCCGTTTACTTTTAAACAAAAGATGGGATTGCAATGGGAATGTTCTTAAACAACCCTAACTTTTCACAGATTCAATGATCATTTTTAACTGTAATTCAAATGTTTTGAAATTATTTTTTCTTAACATTCTTTGGATGTTATAGATTCAGAACAGTTTGTCTAATTCAACTTACCATTTGTTCCCCATTTACTTAGCGTTTAACCATGTATCATGGGCTACTATAGGTGCTGTGCAGAGAGAGAGTTCTGAGCCACATAAGTAAAAGTAATTGTCTCAATGGAGCTGATGTTCTGGGGCTGAGGTTTATGGCAAACTAATTAATAAATACTCAATGTGGAGAAGAGTGAGACAAGAAGGGAATAGAACAGTCTACTGTTTTGCACAAGATTCTTTAGATACATGCTTGAAAGTACTTAATGAGGTTTGAGTAAAGGCTAAAAGAAAATAAAGGGAAGAGGCAGATGTATCAAGTGGGAAAGACACCAAGCATGATAATGAACAAATGCAAACAGCACAAGGGTTTGCATGGGGAGCTTAGGGACAATTAGGAGACTAAGGCTACAAGTGAGGGAAGGGAGAGGCAAAGAAAAAATAAAAGTCCTTGAATGACATTGTAAAACTTTGGACCTTAATTCTCGCTGAGATACAAAGAAAGCAGACATTTTGCAGACAACTTCATAATCCTACTTATGTTTTAGCATGATGGCCTTGTGTTTTACGATAAGCATAGATTGTTTGGTCAAGGACAGAAGTAAATAAATAATGAAAAGGCATAAAATAATTCAGAAAAGATTATGGCTTCTATGGTGGTAACAGTACAAAAATTTTGCTGCAGAATTTTAGCCAACAGAAATTATTGACAGACTTCATGAGATGAGAGAACAGTTAATCAAGAACAATAGCAGATTTGGGCTTAAACATTTGAGGAGGTGGAGTTTAGAGTTGGTTTGGTGGGAGAGATGGAGGAGTGTGGATTCTAGAGAGATTAAGTGGAGTTCAGCATGGGCATGTTAAAGGTGAGAATTATTGAGACATCAAATAGAACTACCATGAGGGAAATTGTATATAAGAGGTCAGATTTCAAGAAGGGTCAGGGTATGAGCACACAGGTAGCAGACAGAGCTGGTGCTTAGGTGTGTAAGGCAGTAGGTGATGAGAAAGAAGAAATATAGACCATCAACCATGGGAGCAACCCAGAGGAGAGTCCAAGCAGATGAGAGAAGCAAGCAACAGCAATGGAAAGTCAGTGAGTTAGAAGGAAACTCAGGAGAGAGCAGTGCCCTGGATGCCAAGTTAAAACGTCTTTCCATAAGGGACGTTGGTGTTGTCAATAGGGAATTCAGCTGACTTCTGTATAAGGTTAGACTTGGAGCTGGAGTTATAAGACCTATATAAGAGCAATTTCGCTAGAGCATAAAACTCAGGGCTTAGTGGAAAGAGTTCAAGACAGAAAGAGAGATAAATGAGACACAAGTAGAAAACCCTACCCAGAGCCAGTGCCCTCATGAAGAGCAGTTACGTTATTCTAGCTGGAGGGCATCTGGAACAAGTAGGCAATTTCTTAATAGGGGGAATTAAAGCATATTCATTTTTTATGGACATGATCCAATAGAGAGGAAAACTGTTGATGAAAGAGACAGATAGAGGAAAAGCTGGGGTTTTCCTTTCAGACATTAAAAGAGAACCACTGAAAGGTCAAAATGCTTGAATTGGATTAAATAGACATAAAAATAGTAGAATAAGTTAGTAAGAGGCACAAATGTTGATAGGCACATGTTTGTAAAGATAGCATGATTAATGGCTGGTTTTTCTACACAAATGTCATTCAAAGATGAGCTCCGAGATGAAAGGCTCTTAGGAGAGACTCGAATGGGTGAGAAAGCAAATGATCTAGTAAAATGCAAATGATACCTTTGTACAGTATTTGAAGTGGGTAGTCATGAACCGATAATGAAACCCACTAGTCCAGCCTGAACATTTTACTCCATTTTCATAAGTGCAGGTATATATTATGAGTAGAGATAGAATGAATGCAAATGGGGGTTTTGAAAAGAAAACAGAGATCAAACAAGTGTTTGCAGACATATACTGTGGGTCATAGAGTTTATCTTGTAATGAAAGTGAACCTGTAAGATATTTTTAAATAACGAGGATAATTACTTCTACTGTTTTACAGTGAACAGGAATAAAGAGTTTTGGCCTTTTCTCCCCTCAGTCATGATCCCACTCCAGCTG
Source organism: Meriones unguiculatus (assembly GCF_030254825.1). Lineage (NCBI taxonomy): Eukaryota > Metazoa > Chordata > Mammalia > Rodentia > Muridae > Meriones > Meriones unguiculatus. The sequence goes on along the minus strand of NC_083365.1, from coordinate 8,061,309 downwards.
TCCAGAGTCCTTCTGATTCTGGGTGTCTGCGCATAACTGTGTTCGTGTTCCTCTAAGTGTGTATGTGCTTCCACATGTGCATGCGTGAGTGTGCCTACGGACATGTGAAAATGCAAGAATTTGTTCTGCCTTCTTTGTAACTTTAATACAAAACCTTATAACTTTTAAGAGATTATTGCTGTTCTGTGTATGGCTTCAAGTGCAAGTGCACCACTTAACAATTGATATGTATTTGGACTGTTTCAGGATTGATATTATTGAGAATATTGATGTGAATTCTCTTGCTGCCTGTGTGCAGGCGTCATAGAGAATGGTATTGACACGTGTTTCATTTAACTTCAGCTTGGTAACAGAACTAAATATGTTGTCCGAGTGTTGTGCTAGTTGACATGTTTAATCACTCCCTAGAGTGAAAATTGACTGAGTCGTTTCAATTATGTCCTCCTAAAAATGTATCACTCACAATATCTCCCTGTGAGTTAGTTTAAGTAATAGTGATGTTTAGCTCATCTTCTGGTACCTTTAGAATGACTTTTAACACTTATTCTCTACTGGGCTCCTGTCCGTTTTTATATTTATTTCTAATATTCCACTAAATAGCTAAGAAAATTTCCACTTTTTAAATATATATTCATTTTATAGTCAAACATAGTAATCTCTCTTTTAACAAAGATGTCCATTTTCCTAAGTCATGAATATATTATATCTTCTTGTCCTATTGTCCAAAATTTACCTACTTTTATAATTACATCTACAATCCATATGGAATTGATTTCACTTGACATACTGATGTGAATTAAATCACTTTTCTTCTGCAGAACCATGTCAGGGTATTTTTGGCTCAGTCCTTTGAAAGATCCCTCTCTGGAACCACTCTCTACAATGTGATTTTGTGCTTGTTTAATTATGCTGTTTTATTTTTTGAGATTATAATACAATTGTATAATTTCTCCTTTTCATCTTCTCCTCCCTGCATCCCCTTATATGCATTCCCTCCCTTGCTGCCTTTCACACTCATAGCCTCTTTTTCTTTAATTACATGGACGTTATACAACCTACATGCTAAATACATAACTAAATCTGCCCAATCTGTATAATGTCAGTTGTGTTTATTTATTTTCAAGGCTGGCCACTTGGTTTGGGCAACCAACTGATGTCATCTTTCCTTAGGAAGACTGCTGCTCCTACTCCCAACATGCCTTAGTTCTTCATCTAGGCTGGGGCCTGCTGAGGCTCCCTCTTCTGAGATTGGCTAGTCTAGTGGCATTGTCCTTCTTTAAGTAAGACACTGGTGAGACATTATGGGTATAGCTTTTGTGACATTTGTAGAATACTCAGTCTCACTGAAAACTGACATTCCTCTGGCTCTTACAATCTTATCACCCCCTCTTCTGCAATGATCCCCGAGTCCTGGGTGCAAGAGATGAGTTATAGATGCCTCTGTTAGGACCGTCTATGCAACTCTGCATTTTGATCAACCGTGGTGTTCTGTGATGGTCCTCATCTGTTGCAAAGACAAGCTTCCTTGATGAAGGGTGATAACTGTACTTATCTGCGGGCGTAAGGACATTTGGAATGTAGTTAGGGATTAACTGGCTTAGTAAAGTGGTGTTTGCAGTTTCTCCACAGGTTGCAAATAAAACGTTTCCATGAAGATGAACGAAAACCACACTTACCTGTGGGTATGAAAGGACAAGTATTTGGAATATCATTAGGTATTATGGTGGTTTTAAAAAGTGGTGGTTGTAGGTTCTTTCCCAAGATCTACAGCTTTCCTAACCCTGGGTAGTTGGCTAGTTTCCAGCACCAGGTAGGATTGTCCTTCTGTTGACCAGACCTCGAGTTCACTTATAGAGTTATTGGTTACTGCCGAGATATGCAGGCCAACATTACACTCAGCATTCGGCCTCCTTTGCCATTTGCAAATGCCAAATTTGGGCATGACTATTGGTTGCTTTCCTCCTTTGGAAGCTTTTTTTGGCTGTGTCTTTCGGTACCATGAAAGATACTCCTCTAGGAAGAAGGAGGCACTAAGGTCAAATCCGTCTTGTGTTCCCTAAGCCTTATGCAAAAAGTGCATGATGTCTTCAGTAATAGGCACCTTGCACTTCTGGGAGGCGACCAGAGGCGACACCAATAGCCAACAGTAGTTTGGGAGTCTCTTAGACAACTCTGACCAACAATTAAAAAAGCAGATAATCATGTGGAGTGTTAGAATCTTTATCAGATCACCTATGGCTCTTAGAGGCACCCTTGTCATCGCAGACGGGAAATTTTCATTTAAACTATATATGTATGTACAGACTTACATGTGTTATAGATATTTTCAGGTAAATAGTTAATAGCGTAATTCATTATGAAATTTTCAGACTCCTTGGCTAGTTGTCTCGCCCTGTTACCTCCTGCTTTTGTATTTCTCTTCCTACGCCTCTCTAATTAAGGCCTGGCCATTTTTCCATTTCCCCTCTCAGCTTCCTTGCACCCCTATATGCCTACCCCTTCTCAACCCCTGGAACGATCTCTTTACCTTTCCTGGCTTCTCCAGTCACTCCAGGTTGTATACTCTGAAGATTTAGAGCTTGGAACCTCAGATAAGAAATAAGGCACAATGTTTGTCTTTTAAGGTTTGGGTTGCCTTATTCAATGTGATTTTTCAAGTTCCATATATTAATCTTCAAAGTTTTTTGGGTTTTTTTCAGCTGAATAGTATTTCATAGTTCATATGAATCACATTTCTATAATGCAACTATCCCATTCGTATCTGGGAAAACTCTGCTTTTCTGGCACTGAGCTTTCAATTATCTTAGTGATGGACAATGATATATATAGATATAGATATATTGATATATATAACAAATATTTACATCAAGTAAAGAAGTGCTCAAAAGTGGCTAAACAGATCTTTTCTGTAATCTTTTGTAATCTCAAATAAACTTATAGTCAACCAATTAGTATACAGCAGGAGTTTTTAATTATTATTATTTTTACTAGGATTGACTTGAACATGTAAGTGTATTTATTTTTAACAAATGTTATACACTGGGTCTTCTAAATAGGAACTTATTTCCTAGTCTTCTGTGATTTATCTCAGCAATGGTTTTTAATGTTCATATGGAAATCTCATGTGTTTAATATTTTCACATTTGTAAATTATGACTTTTTCATTTTGGTTTTCTTTCTGTGACTAATAAAAATGCAGGTGGTTGATAAGACAGCACAAGCCATATTACCTCTAGAAAACTGGTTGTGCAGTCAAGCTTTTCCTGACTCAATACCTGTAACTCACAGTTTAATAGAAAGGCTTCTTTTTCTTCATGATTTTACAGGTTCAGTGAGCTGGCTGCACTGTGCTGTGGGAAGGTAAAGCTGCATGGTAAGAGGCCAGAAAACAGAAAAGTCAGAAAGAGAGCACGGTCAGATACCTTTAAAGTTGCCTGCTTCCCATGAGAGGCTTCTTTCTGCCAATGCCTTTTACCAATAATGCCATCACATTACCAATCTATCAATGGATTAACCCGCTAATGAAGGTCAAATCCTCATGGTTCAATCATCTCTCAATATGGAAACTCTGCCTTGAAAATATGACATCTCATTGAGGGGACATCCCATAGCCAACAGCAACACCAGTTCAACTTGCTCATCACTTCTGCTGAGTGATTCTATTATTTCCTTCATTTGAAAGGAAATGATAACGACACGTGTCAATAGACTCAGTATAACTAAGGACTGTTTCTGAAGGAACGCTTGACGAATCTTGAGGCAGAGAATAATTGAAAAGAGAAACCAACAGAAAATTGAAGCACAGAGAAATACCCACTGTAATCTTTTTCAATAAAGTAATATTTTTTGTCATTACCTTTTTATATTTAAATTTTAACTCCTTAGTCAACTATATGATATATACCAGTTAAAGCTTATTTTAATATACCACATTGCAATTTTGTTGAATGAAGCTCCTTTTAAAGCTCAGAATCTCTAAATATCTCTTCAGCATGAATTCAGGACATCTAAAATATCAAGTAGGTGATTTTGAAATCTGGAAAAGGAAATAACCCTAGTTGCCCCTTTCAAACTTTTGTAACATATTTTTTTCCTGAAGCAGAGTTGGGATTTATTAAGAAAAGCTTTTAGAGTTTGGGAGATTGCTTGGTCAGCGAATTTCTTGCCTAGAGGGCATGAGGCCCTAAGCTTGATTCCCAGAGCCCACATACATGATGCTGTGGCTGTAAGCCCAGCATGGAGGAGAAAAGAACTCAGGACCTGGCTGCCGAGTCAGTCTAGCCTATGTGGCCATTCCCAGGAGAAAGGCTGCTGTCCCACCACCCGCAAAGCAAGCAACGACAACAATTCGCTGCTTGAAGAGCAATACTAAAGTCTGGCCTCTGGCCGACATACATGAGATCAGCTGGGTTGACATTAATGGGGAGAGATGTCCTAAGGAAAAAGACAGAATACATCCAAGGCATGGCTGCAGATTGCTCTATGAGGTACTGGGGAGAGGTCCACATCCTTTATTAGAATAGGGACTAAATTTTATTGTTAACTAACACAACATCTATAATGTTTGCTGGTTAGCAGAAATCTTTGTAACAGTTAATCTTTTTTTAACTTTTATTAATTACACTTTATTCACTTTGTATCCCCCCCATAAGCCCCTCTCTTCTCCCCTCCTAATCTCACCTCTCTCCCCCTTCTTCACACATGCCTCTCCCCAGGTCCACTGATATGGGAGGTCCTCCTCTCCTTCCTTCTGATCCTAGTCTATCAGGTCTCATCAGGAGTGGTTGCATTGTCATCTTCTGTGGCCTGGTAAGGCTGCTCCCCCCTCAGGGGGAGGTGATCAAAGAGCAGGCCAATCAGTTTAGTAACAGTCAATCTTAATGTTTGTAAAATTGAAGTTTTTCCATTCCTTTCCTTACTTAGTCTTACACACAGTTCTTTTTTTAATTTCCTTTCATTATGATCTATGATCCAATGTAAATCTGTTTATAACGTGATGATAATCAATTATTTTCACAAATCATTTTTTTTTACTCAGAAGGAATATGTTTTTTAAATGATCAAGAAATCAAGTCATAAATAACATCAAAAAACAAACATGACTCATCCACCTGCACTGAGCAACAAACTAAAAGACCAAGAGTTGAACTCAAGCCAGGGAGGACCTGTAGGAACAACAGGTACTTGAAAAGCTGCTGGGGGTTGATCTGCTGCTGTATTCAAATGCTAAACACTGGCCCCCAAGAGCTGGCTGCAATGGATACATTCTCACATACACTGATTGATATTTTGATTCCCAATATTCTCTGATTGGCTAATGTAAAGAAAGACTGGAGCCTGAGCTGGGAATAGTAGAGGTTGGCAACAGAGTTTTAATTTAGGGAAGGAGGTCTCAGGTAGGGACCAAGAGGCCTGGAGAAGCAGGGCCTGAAGCAGGGGGGAGCGTGGAGAGAGAGGACAGGGCCTGATGGAAGAGATCCAGCCCAGATAGGACAATCTTATTGGCAAGTAACTTGGAAAATGCAGCTGGGAAGTAGCCAGATGAGCTTAGAAAATTGGTTTAAATCATACCTGCACAGTTATTGTGCCGAAGGCTTGTTTAAATACTTCTATAGTTCTCTGTCTGGATTACTGAAGGGGCTCGCCGGATGATAGAACAGACCTTTAGAGCTTAATAAATATTCAACAAGGAGCTAGGGTTTTGCACTATTTTCTGGACCATCTCATGAGTCCAGCCAAGATACCTTGCTGAGATTTATGGGCAAATGAAAAAGGAGAATTGGTGAGGACAAGGCTCCTTGCCTTGTCACTATTAATGCTACATCTACTGCTAATGAGCAAGGCCCTTAATGCTGATGTAATATCTTTTAACATAAGAATGTTGTGAATAATCCTTTCCTTGCCAACACATTAAGTTAACACACACAGTATATGCTTGAAGTAGCAGATAATAGTTGCTATCTTACTGAAGGTGAAAATCTTGATAATGACAAAGAAATATATTGATAGTTATTACCTAACGCAAAAAGGAGAAATATTTTGTCTTTTTTTTATTTTATTAATTACACTTTATTCATTTTGTATCTCCCCATAAGCCCCTCCCTCCTTCCCTCCCGATCCCACCCTCCGTCCCCTTTCTGCATGCATGCCACTCCCCAAGTCCACTGATAGGGGAGGTTCTCCTCTCCTTTCTGATCTTAGTCTATGAGTTCACATCAAAAGTGGCTGCATTGTCCTCTACTGTGTCCTGGTAAGGCTGCTCCCCCCTCAGGGGGAGGTGATCAAAGAGCAGGCCAATCAGAAATAATTTTATATCATTTTGCATATGAAAAATTTCAGAAAAGATATACAAACTATTCTGTTATTTTTTTTCAGAAAAAATAAGTTCCTCAAAAGATCTTTCCACATCAGTGTGCTTCAATATTTGTGCCCCATATTTTAACTACCTAAGCATCTTTTATCAGTGCTGCCTATCTGAGTTGATAGAGGGAGTGAAATAATCAAAGACTGTTTTCTTAGAATTAGGGAGGGTTAGTAAAATAAGTGGAGTAAGTGAATAAGAAAACTGAATAGAACATTTGGAATTTTGGTAGTATTCGAGAAAGAATGGTGGAAATTGGAGCAAACTCAAAGTGTGAGAAGAAAGAAAGGTAAGTTTCCTTAGCATGTCTGCCATGGATTGCTCATAAAGAGGGAGCCCTGAAGTTCTTACAGTAATAAAAGGGAGAACCCCTCAAAGCTACACAAGGGCAGGACAGCAGACTTTCAAAAACAAAGTACTTTATCCAAAAAAGACAGGTTTAGAATTACTGGAAGAAAAGTTGCCTTTATTTATTTATTTGTTTGTTTGTTTGTTTATTTGTTTATTTAGAATAGATTCTTCTCTCATACAATACATTCTGACCACAGTTTCCCCTCCCTCCACTCTAACCAGCCTGGTCTCCCAATCTCCCCCATCCCCTGACTCCTCTGTCTCCCTCCAGAAAAGAAAAGGCCTCTAAGAGACAACAACTAAACCAGACGAAACAAAGTACAGCAAGACAAGGAAAAGCTCTCACATCAAAGCTGGACAAGGCAAACCTGGGAAAGAGTTCCAGGGGTCGGAAGAATCAGAGACACATCCCCTCCCACTGTTAGGAGACCCACAAAAACACTAAGCTAACAGATTTGACAAAGATATCACAATAAGAACGGGCAAAAAGAGAACCAGCGTAGTGACATAAAATGTGGAAATGTGCATCGATTCCCTCATATGAACAGATTTTTTTTCCTAGCTTTACTGTCATGTGAACTAGAAAATTAGCCTTTTAAAAACATGTTTGCTTTTTGATGCTATATATGACTTGATTGCTTAAGCCTACATTTGAAAAAATATATTGCTTGTGAGTAAAAAAATGATTTGTGAAAATAATTAATTATCACCACATTATAAACAGATTTACATTGGATCATTGATCATAAAGAAAAGTAAAATGTTTTTAAAATGGTATCAATTTCATGGGGATGAATGACAAGAATCTGTTCTCTGATACTTATTTCTTAGCAACTTGTGTAAGTTAACTTTATTTCTTTGCATAAAAAGGGTCAGTGCACTGAAAATTACACAAATTTATGTTGTGATTACAATATGAAAAAGAGATGGACATAAGGGCAGTCAGTGTGACTGCAGTCTGAGGAATCTTATTAATCACAGCCCAGCCAGATTTCAACATTAACAGAATGCATCATCTTTAATTTCATAGTTACCTTCCAACCCAAATAGAACAAAACATACAATTAAGCCACTTAAAATAGCTGGGTTAAGTCACTGTGCCTTTTGGTCAAACCTTTTCCTTTTTGAAAGACAATAGATTTCTTCATAGGAAACACTGCCGGCAAACCCACTCGTGAATGCTGTCTAGTGGTCTTAGAACTTCCCCAAAGAGAACAGTACCCAGATGCCCCCCAAATAGTTATTGCTTGGGAGTAAAGCTACTAGAGCATGAAATACAAAGCCTCCTGCTGTCCCTGACCTCACAGGGAACACAACTGAGTGGTCCGTCAAGGCATGACGGCTGTTGGGTTTCTGAGATAATGCTTTAGCAGATTTAGGACCTTCCCATCCTTTCTTGGTAGGCTTCAGATTGTTCATAGAAAGGAAATGTGAATTGAAGGATACATTTCTAACATAATAACGAATCTTTTCCTTTTCTTTGTGACTATGGTGATTGCAATCAAGAACCAACATATTTTTAGAACAAACATAATCTAGTTATGATGTTTCTTTGCTATCCACTACTGGACGTTTGCTTTTACTGCATTTAGTATTTTAAGTCATGAAGGTTGACCAGTAGCTCTCCTTACATGCTTTTTCTCTATTAGATTTTGTCATTGAGAAGACTCTGGCCTCATAAAGACATTTGAAGTGATGTCATTTTTCTAGATTCTGGACATTTACATAAAGTATCCATTTATTATTTGCACATGTGTTTTGTTACAATCTAATAGTAATATTTCACTGGTTGAAAAAGCTTGGTAAATGGCACTCAAGACAAAACAGTGTTTGTAATTTCCTATATGTCTATAGTGATTTAAAGTATCTTTTAGCTCATTCAGAAAGACACCTGAGTGTGGATTGTCCATTACCCTCCCGCAGATTTGAATTATAGACTCAACATCATTAATACCTACAGGAATGTACAAGCTTTAGTTTTTTATCTATCAATTTTATAAAGTCTCGTTTTCTGTGTTTGGTTTTTTCTTTCAGAATTCTGCCCTTGAGTCAGCCTGACTCACGGGTGTGCTTTGCGGTCCTTCCAGCATGGGGAGCGTCTGTAGCAGTGCTCACCCGTCCCTCACACTCTGCCTCTGTGTTTACTCACAGACTCCTTATCTTCCTCGTCAGCTGAGCATCATCATATTATATATTTTATTTCTCCAAAAGTCACGTTTTCGCCTTGTTGGTACCTAATATTTCATTACATTAATTTAGCTTCCATTTTCCTATTTCTAGTGGATATTACTGTAAAAGGGTTCTAGTGTGGCATCCCCCTACAAGAGTACAGTTGCTCTGCTAAAATCCATCACTCCACATTCTCATCACAGCGTGCATCTTCCCTTCTCTTTCCACAACCTTTACTACTTCACATTTTAGTTTCATTTTTATGATATTCCTAACTTTTAACACAAATTTTTTTTTTAATTTTTGTGAATTTATCTTAATTTCTTTAGCAAAATAACTTCAAACCCAACCATTCATCTGCAAATAACACACTTTCATTCTTTATCAGTCCATTGTGCATGTTCACACCATTTTCCTAGTCTATACATTTGTTGATGGGCACCTGGGCAGATCCAGTAACATCAGCATTGTGGATAATGTCTCAGCACACACAAGTGTTCAGATGTGTGTGCACTAAACAATGCTGGGTATAGACCCGAAACAAAGGCTGTGTGCTGGACCACATGAAGGCTCTGTTTTTAGCTTTTGAAGAACGTCATGACTGAATCCCTATTGGATGGGGTGGTTCACATTCCCAAGAAAAGTGAGTGTTTCTCTGTCCCCAGCATCCTTGCCAGTAATCATTGTCTTCCTGGTAATAGTCATTTCTAGAATAATGGGTAGAATATAATAATAATAATAATAATAATAATAATAGAATGTCAGTGTGGTTTTGATTTGCATTTTCCTGACACTAAGGGTATTAAATATATTTTCATATATTTATTTTCTACTTAGCATCTTCATGTAGAGAGTGTTATTCCCACTGCACATTTATTGGTTAGATTAGTTGTTCTTTTGCTATTTAAATTTTCGTCTTTTAATGTTCTTGATATCAATTCCCTAACACATGAATACACAGTGATTTCTGCTTACTCTGTAGGCTTCCTTCTCTTGTTTCTTATGTTGTATAATTTTATGCAGCTCCATTCATCCATTCTTACTCTTTTTTCCCCGCACTGTTGGAGCTCTATCTGAAAGCCAAACTGCTTGTCTATTATAATATCTTGACATAATTTGTGTTTTCTTCTTGCTGTTAAAAACTTTCAAGCCATGTTTGGATTCTTTGATGCTCTCAGGACTGATTTATGTACAGGGTAGAGAAGGTGTTGAAATTTCAGTCTTCTGCATGTAAAGATCCAGTTTCTCAGCACTAGTCATTCATCTGTGATTGTAAAAGTATTGTACTTTTCTAGCATTGACTTTGATGAAGTTTTTCCCTCTCTCTTCTTTGCATAGGATTTTAGATCCATACCAAGCAGTTCATCTTATCTAATAAGAGTTTAAATATCCCCTGAGCTGTATCTCACAAGTATATAATGCTTTCATGATAATCGATTTAACTTCCTAATTTCAGGTAGGATAGTTTTATAGTCCATCTGGTTATTTGAAATTTAATGAAACTTGTTTTATGATCCAAGTTTGACCTGTTTTGCTAAAATTTAAAGTATATAAGAAATGTGACCATCTACTAGCTACTGATAGGCTATTCTATAATAATTTAATTGTTGAGTAGGTTTTTGATATGTAGCTTAACTTGTTTTTGCTCTTTGTCACCCAAAAATAAAAAAATAATCCTTCTAACTTTAATTGTAGATTATTCTACATTTCCAGATTGTTGAGTAAATTTTTCACTGAACTTTTTTATAGTTTTGTCTTGTACTTGATTTAAAAGTATATCTTCTTGGTAATATCATGAATCAGTAATTTATCTCCATTTATCTCTTTTGAATTTTTTTGCTATTTGATGCTAGTGTTTTGGTCCTAATTATATTTTAGTTGATTAGATGTTTTATGCTTAAGGTACTATAAAATAGGTTGGTGCTTACTTTTATACCTTCTTGTTTTCAAAATATGTGCCTCATGTTATATTAATTTTCTTTCAAAGATTTACTTACCAAATAATTTTGTGGTGATGGTGTTTTAGTTATAGGTATAAAAATATAAAAATTAAAACGGACCAAAATTAACTCAGAAAGAAAATCTAAAGTGACTTTAAAAACATTAAAATGAATTAAGTCTTTAAAACAAGCCACAAAATACTCAACTTAGGATGTTTACAGCAAATTTGACCTAGCTTGATTTAGAAAACAGAAAATAAAAGAATATACACCATTTATTTTATGACATTTTTGTAATGCTGATATTCAAGTTAGAAAATAAATATACAAGAAAAGAAAAATAGACAGCAACTCTCATTTATTATATGAAAAATCATAATATGATATCAAAATATAAAGTGTATTATTTTTCTTGTTCAAAGTTAATAGATCATCATTAAGTTACTCGATTTTCAAAATTTACAGTTTTAATATTTTGCCATCTGACACACATAATATTGTGTATTTCATTCACAAATTAGTGAAGAACATTTGTGATAATCTCAAAATATTTAGATAATGCATTTATTAAAATGTTATCATCAATTATTTCAGTTGGCTTGTGCAACCATAACAAAATGCCTCATACATACGCCTCATGAAATGCCTTATGCAGGATGGAAATGATTCCACACCATTCTAGAACTCAGAGACTCCTAGACTGATGTACCACTAGTTTCAGGATTTGGTGACAGCCAAATTTCTGCATTCAGAATGATGATTAAACATCATGTCTTCTGACAGTAGAAAGAACGAAGGTGCCTAAGCTGGCTTCCTGAAGTCATTTGATAAGGCAGTTCCTTCATGAAAAAGATTTATCATGATGTAATTATTTTCTAAAAGGCCACACTTCTCAAGCACACTACAATAGGCATTGGGCTTGAACACAAATTGAGCCTGTTTTCACTAAAAAGCAACTAGTTTTAAGCAAGTCATCTTCCTAACTTAATAAACTACAAATCTAATTACAGATAACAACCAAACGTTAATTCCATTACATCAAAAATTTAACAAGGTAAGACAGGCTATTGTTTCCATCAAATGTGGTCTGAGTACTCAGTATTGTACAATGAGAAAAGAGACAGCAATGAGTGGATGTGTTCTTGAATTCTGGGATACAGGAGAGTGACTATAGCTGGTCATGCTGTGTGCTTCAAGGTATCCAAAAAGGCAGGTTTTCAGTGTTATTTCTATAAAGGAATTGGGAGTGGTTGAAATGCTAGGTAGCCTACTCACCCTGCTTTCATTACGACATGATCTAGACATAGAGCACATAGCATACTTGCGCTGCACAGTGTGATAAACAGACGTTTACTTCTTTATAGAGTGTTCTTTCTTCTACCCTTCTCGGCCCCCTTTCTTCTTCCCTTTCGAACCCTTAACACTAGATAAGAGAGAAAAATGATAAATAAAAAAGAGACCTCTGAATAAAGTCAGGGATCAGAAAGAGGGCAACGTTATCATTAGACTACTTCTTCTGATTAGGGACATTGAGCTCCTTTAGGCAAGTTTGATCTTTGCCATCAGGATAGCTATTTCTTCTTCCTGTTTCTTCTTTGCACACACCAACTTAACAAACTGCAACCAATAACAACCTACAATCAACCAACAACCCATCTTGTTTCTCAGGACCCTAGCATTTATATACCCTCTGAAGAGTTCCCAGAATTCCAAATGTCACACAATTACAGAGACAGTCAGCAGCTGGCAAAAAATCACACCTCAGCCAGAGCATGAGGTGAGTCATAGTCAGCTGTTGTGAAGCAGCCCCACGTCGCTACACCTAGGATTAAAATGACATTATAATAACATATTCTTATAATATTTCTGTGTTTTTATGAAACCAAACCTTCAAAATTTTCACGACAGATAATGTCTGTCAAAAGTAAAATAGAGGGCCAAAGATATAGCTCAGTTGGTAAAGGATTCTCAGTGAAAGTGTGAGAACCTGAATTTGACTCCCAGCACCCATAAATCTCTGGGCATAGGGTCATGCTCTTGTAATTCTAGAGCTGGAGAGACAGAGAGATGCCTTTCAGATTACTTGCCAATCAGATTAGCCTAACAGGTGAGCCCCAGGCTGCATCAAGACTTCTAAAATGGTGGACAGCCTCTGTGGAAAAGCATTCAAGTTTAATCTTTACCCTCTATACAAACACACACTTATTGACACACTCGCACATGTCCACATGTATGCGCATGCACTGGCACACACACACACACACACACACACACACACACACACACTTAAATAAAGAAGGCAAGAAGAAATGAAACAAAGTGGTATTATTTACAGGTACAGGATTGCCAACAGAGCTGTCAGCTGACTGTACCTTTAGGAATTATCTTGTTTCTGCTATTACACTGTTGGGATTAGAACCCAAGGTCTTTAACATGCGTGGCAAGTGATCTACCTATGAACCACATCCAAGTCCTTCCACGCAAATGGTTACCAAATTAGACAAGCAACGGAGACTGACAAAAGCTGATATGTTGGAATGTAACTTCAACAGTGATGCCATTCCTAACAGGAAAGAGAGAGAGAGAAATGAATGAGAACTGAAAAGGAAAATAAAATGTGTAAAAACCCAATTGAAACTATTAAAAGTTTAATAGAAAGACTTGTTTCTTGGTCGGTGCTAACACAAACATACTCCACATTTATGAGTAGAAGGTGAAGGCTCCCAAACAGGACAACTCCATTCTAATGCAATTTTATCCAAAGCCCAGAAAAATCTTTGATGAAATTTGTGTGGCATACTACAATATGCTCATTGAAAATAAAAGTATTAAGCATGAGTCAGATTGAACTGAGTAATTTTTTATCCAAATTACTATTTTAAGGAAGCAAAATTGGCAGTACTCAACATTTTAATGTCTCTAAAATCAGAATTTTTCTTTTGGTCTGTTTTAGCTTATACTAGATCCATAATGTTTTTAGTTCTTCTTATTTAAAAATAATTCATTATTTTAAAATCATTGAAGTTTAGATTTAGTGACACATAGACATTAAAGGGCTAGCATACAGTCACCGAAACAAGTGAATACAGAGAATTTAGGAAAGTCTTGAAGTAGACCTCATGTGGCTTGGTAGTTGACAGAAATGGCACTAAAATAGAAAAGAAAGGGTGGCTTTTAAAGTCTGTCTATCAGGCAAGGGCAGTTATCTATACTGGATAAAGATAAAATCCTATTTCAGTCTTACTCACACCTTAATGTAAAGGTAATAGCACACCCATCTGTTACAATTCAGAATGTCTGAACAAAATATTGGGACATTTTTCTAAATGGAAACACACAAATAAAACACACAGAAGAGGAACAGGAGAAAATCATTCTCCATAATAAGACTGATGTCACAGTAATGTGGAGATGAGATACAATTAACTGTCTAATTAACTTAATCAGTGACCTTGAAGAGCATGGCTTGTGATATAGTTATGGTTTTGTTCCAGCATATACTGAGTTAAGGTCCCATTTGTAACTGAATTGCAATATCCGGGTTGTAGTTAGGGTTGTCATTGCTGTGAGAGAAACCTCATCACCAAGAGCAAGTTGGGGAGGAATGAATTTGTTTTGTTTATGCTTCCACGTCATTGTTTATAACAGAAGGAAGTCAGGACAGGAGCACAAACAGGGCAGGAATCTGGAGGCAGGAGCTGATGAGGAGACCACGGAGGAGAGTACTGGTTCTTACAGAACACAGAGACAACCAACCCACCAATAGCACCACCCACAATGGGATGAGCCCTCCCACGCCCATTACCAATCACTAATTAAACTGTCTTACAGGCTTGCCTACTGGCTGTCCTTATGGAGGCATTTTCTCAATCGATGCCCCACTCCTCTCTGATCATTGCAGCTTGTGTCAAGTTGACTTAAAACCAGCCAGCACAACCACTTTATTCTAGCATGTAACAGGTCAAGGACCAAATTCTTTAATTTACTTTTTTGTTTGTTCTGAGCAGAGTTACAAGTAGCCCAGACTGGGCTCAGCTTCTGCATGTAGCCAAAAACAGTTTTGAACTTCTTCTGATCCTTCTGCTCAACTCCTAAATCCTGGGATGACAGGTTGCTACCCAACCCCTGTTTTATGAATTGCTGGAGATTCAGCCAAGGGCTTTATTCCAGAAAGACAATCACCCGATCAATTGACCTCTACCCCTAATCCCAAATTTGTTTTTTAAACTTGTTCAGAATTATTTTATCTCCTTTATCTTTTCTACCTAAATACAGAACTGTTTTTCTCATGTACATTAAAATATGGATTAATAGCTATTAAATTTGCATTTAATCTGGCAACAACTAAATAGTTTTATAATAACGGCAAACTCATGCTGAGATGGGGAGAATTAATTGCCAGGAGAAGGTGCCCCCAACTGGTTATATAAGACCAAGTGGTCAGTCCTGAAATTAGATCACAATATATATCTGACTGTGTGCGTGTATGTATGTATGTATATACAACAGTAAAGGGACTCAGCAGTCAGCATTTACATATTTCTGAGTTTAGAAAAGGAGGCTATAATTTGAGAGGGAGGAAGGGGATAAAGGATCTTGGAGAGAGTACAGGGAAAAGAGAAATAATTTAATTATATTTAAATATAAAATATCCTGAACAGTTTTTAAGAAAGAAAGATATAACTTCAGTCTCTATTATAGGAAACCATTACCCTGATATATAGAAGAGTTAAAACAACACAATGAAAATTCTGAATACTGATAATGTACAACTAAATTCAAATTTAAAAATCATTAAAATACACATATTATATCCGATAACATGCTAGAAAACTATAATTGACAACATAGCAAAAGGTGACATGTTAGGCTCTTCATTTTTTTAAAAAAGATATTTTATGTGCCTTGGTGTTTTTCCTGCAATGTGCAACTATGTCTATGTGAGGGTGTTAGATCACTTGGAACAGCAGTTACAGACAGTTGTAAGCTGCCTTGTGGGTGCTGGCATTGAACCTAAGTCCTCTGGAAGAGCAGTCAGTGCTCTTAACCAATGAGCCATCTCTCCAGCCCCTAGGCTCTCCTTTTAAAATTATTTTTACTCTTGTGACAGGGTTAAATTACTTTATCTCCAAAATATATAACACTATATACAAATTCAATAAAGAAAGGAGTCCTTAGTACAAGAATTACATGGGAATTAAAATCAGAATAAAAACACACAAAATCACAAACCATAATATGCAAACCAGAGACCAATCAGACAAGAAATGTCTAAACCAAGAAACAGGAGACCAAAGGTCTACAAACCAGACCTTGTGAAACCATTATCTTATGGTTTCACAAAGCCACATGACTTTGGTGGCTGCCTTTGTTGTTCTTGAGGGCAAATGAGACAAAGGATTTCAGCGTATGACTGGTAACTATTGGAGGCTTGAATGAATGCCATATGCTCCACAACTGATATACAATTCATTTATAATTGTATGGGAATTGAATCACTTTAATCCAAGATATTCCTGGATCCACAGTATATGATAAAAGCCACAATACAAACTATCTTGCTTTCTAGTTTAGTTGTGTCATTTTCTTGATTCATATCATCTTTTTCATCAGAAAAAGCCTTAAACCTAGCGAAAGACAGTATTTCTTTCAAGGTTTCTTCTTGGAATGGTGCCACCATTATAGATTTCAAAGTACACCTGATTAAATTCTGAGTACCTCTAAGGATGTTAGCTGACAATTTTGTGACGATTCTTTCTAATAAGAATCTGTCATTATTAACCTGAAAGTAAATGAGTTCTATATAAAGAGTCTAGGAAGAGCACATTATTTCTACTCTGTGACCTTAAGTGTTAATTACTTAAATTAGTTGAGTAAAAAAAAAAAAAAAAATCGTTAGTGTGGTGATGTTCTCAGCTATCTCTCTTTCTCTGCAGCCTTGAAACTCCAAGGTGAGAGACAATTTCCTAAGCCTCTTGTTCAATACCTAGTGCAAACCAAAACAGAAAGCTTAAATCACATGAGTACCACGACTGTCTCTCATGCTTTCTGCTTAAAGATCTAATTTAGAGTCCTTTCATCAAGTATCCTGATGGTTATGTACAATCTCTACCTGAGAAACTGAGGCATGTCCTTGTCTTTTGGTTATACAATAATATATACTTACAATTTTAAAAGGCAATGAATGGGAAATACGTATTTATATAAATAGCAGTATCTTAAATGTGCTTATGCAAGCAAAAATATTCCTAGAAAGATTTCAAAAGAAATTGGACATCAAGTTCTTAAGAACAATATTGGTTGTTGCCTTCACCATTTACGTTTTTCTCATTGTTTGATTTTATTTTATACCATTATTTGATATATTATGTTTATATCACAACTGCATTGTGGACTTTGCCATGTATTATGAACCTGGAATCTTGGACTCAGTCTTGGACTGAGGTGGCTGCTCCTCTGTTCAACTATAGGTAAATTAAATAAGTAAAAATCCATATTAAAATTTGAGTGACATGGTACATGCCCGTAATCCCAGGACCAGGAAGGCAGAGGCAGGTATACCTCTGTGAGTTCAAGGCTAAACCTTGTCTACAAAGTGAGTCCAGGACAGCCTAGGCTACACAGAGAAACCCTGCCTCAAAAAAAAAAAAAAACAAAAAAAAACAAAAAAAAAAAGAAGAAGAAGAAAAGAAGAAGAAGAAAAGAAAGAAAACATATACAAACAAAAAAAAACTTTATATAAATCATTTTGGATAAACTGAAATTCCTCTAAGAAATAAATGAGAAAAGTCCAAGTGGATCAAAGACTTCAACATGAAAACAGACACACTAAACCTGTTAAAAGAAAAAATGGGAAAGAGCCTTGAACTCATTGGCACAGGAGACAACTGCCTGAACAGAACACCAACAGCATGGGCTATAAGATCAACAATTAATAAATAGAACCTCATGAAACTGAAAAGCTTCAGTAAAGCAAAAAAAAAAAAAAAAAAAAAAAAAAAGTCATCAGAACAAACGACAGAAGGCTATATCTGACAGAAGGCTAATATACGGAATATATAAAGAACTGAAGAAGATAAAAAGAAAAATCTCAAGTAATGCAATTTTTAAAAAAATGGGGTACAGAGCTAAACAGAGAATTCTCAACAGAAAAATATCAAATGGCAGAGAAACACTTAAAGAAATGCTCAACATCATTAGCCATCAGGGAAATGCAAATCAAAACGACCCTGATATTTCACTCACACCCATCAGAATGGCTAAGATCAAAAACTCAAGGGATGATGCATGCTGAAGAGGTTTAGGAGAAAAAAGGGAACCCACCTCTTTTGCTGGTGGGAATGTAACCTCGTACAACCACTTTGGAAATCAATCTAGTGCTTTTTCAGAAAATTAGGAATAGTGCTAATTCCTGGAAAAGATCATCCTGAGTGAGGTATCCCAGAAGCAGAAAGACACCCATGGTATATACTCTCTTATAAGTGCACATTAGATATATAATATAGGATAAACATACTAAAATCTGGAGAAGCTAAACAAGGAAGGCCCTGGGGAAGTTTCTTACTCCTCATTCAGAAGGGTAAACAGGATAGACATCTGAAGTAGGAGAAGACAAGGAACAGGACAGGAGCATTCCACAGAGGACCTCTGAATGACTCTACCCACTAGGGTGTCGAAGTAGATGATGAGACTCATAGCCAGACTTTGGGCAGCGTGCAAGAATCCTTATGAAGGAAGAGGCAGGTAGAAAAACCTGGAGGGGACTGAAGCTCCACCAGGAGAACAGAGCCAGAAAACCAAGGCCCAGGGGTCTTGCAAAGAACTATACTCCAACCAAGAACCATGTATAGAGCGGACCTAGATCTCCTGCTCTGTTTCTAAGTGGGTTCCCTAGTAAGGGAGACAGGGGGTGTCTCTGACATGAACTCAGTGGCTCTCTCTGATCACCTCCCCCTGGGGGGAGCAGCCTTACCAGTCCATAGAGGAAGACAATGCAGCCAGTCCTGATGAGACCAAATAGGCAAGGGGCAGACAGTGGACTGGGGAAGGGGAAAGGGAGGAGAAGAGGGAGGGAGGGTAAGATTGGGAGGTGACAAGGCAGGGGACCACAGCTGGGCAACAAAGTGAATAAATTGTATTAATTAATTAATTGAATTGAATAAAAAAAAGAAACTGAGGCACAACAAAATGACTTTTCTGAGATAACTGACCCCAATTCTAATTCTAATTTTACAGGGTGGCTCTACAGCCTGATGTACTCGTGACCACTTTGTAGCACTAGTTCAAAGTATGTAGCCCCAGATTTAAGCAAGCTTAACGGCTTGCTTGTGATAATGTATTCTGTCACAAGTAAGTATAGGTAGAGAAATTGTATGTAGCAAGAAATAGTTATCAATGGGGAGGGTTAGGTAACAATGTTACCTAACATTTGTATGTGAGCCAGTTCTGGCAGTGAAAGGAGAAGAAGGAAAGCACATGTGTACTTACACAAGAAAGTTCGTGATCTGAGTGAAAAAAGTATGTGCATAGCTTTGGTACATTATATAATTAAGCTTTAAAGTATGTAATAATGCTGTGACGGCAGAGAAAAAGCATGAAATATATACATGCCTAGCTTCTAGTATCCTGAGGATATTGGTTAGCATTACAGTGAGAATTTATTGATGAAATTGGAAGTTACAAGAATCAGGGGTTTCTGTTATTTGGGTGTTGCAGATGACATAAAATAAATTGTATTTTAAAAGAAAAAAGAAATAAATGAGAATAATTATTACATGGAAACAGTGGTTTTACTGGTAATTATAACAAGTACCTAGTCAAATAAACTCGAGGCATCTTTTCATTACTTTTCTTATTAATATTACTAAATAGTAAGGCAAAAACAACTTAAGGAACTTAGGCTTATTTTGGCTCAAAGTTTGGGAATGCTGTCCATCATGGTAAGTAGCTTATGGTTGCGAGAATGTGAGGTGCTGGTTACAGTAGAGCCACGATATGGAAGGAGAGAGTCAAGAACATAGGTGCTCATGTCTTTCCTCTTCATTCAATCCAGGAAGCCAACCTTAGGCTAAGTTTCTCTTTGCAGCAAAGACACTGTAGAAATCTACAGCTGGCTATATTGCAGAGATCAGCTAATTCGGGGAGCCTGAGCACAGCAGGAGCATCCACAGCCCAACCTCTTCACCTAAGTCAGAGAACAGAAGGGAAGAGAAGAGAGAGGCATCTGAAGAGCCAGAGGCCCACGAAGTCTGCCTGGAGATTGTGTCTCCCAGAAAGGAGGGAAGCTACATCCTGATACTTTAACCTGTCAGGCTAATGACTTATTAGAGCAAGAATTAGTCTCTGTCAAGGATGAGTTCCCTAATTTGTTATCCTATAAAAAGTGGTGAGCCCCGAAATCATATACACTCAGTCAACACAAAATGAACTCAGCAGGTTATATCTGTATGTACACATATATTGTATATTTTATATTTTTATTTGTATATTGTATTTTGTATATTATATATTTGTATTTTATATTGTATATTAGTATATTTTATATTGTTTTTATATTGTATATTTTATACACATATTTTTATACAATATATATACATATATTGTATATTGAATATTTATGTATTTGTATGTGTGTGTGAGAGAGAGAACAGTCAAAATTGAGGCCATCAATTTGAGAGAGTGACTTGGAATTCATTGGAGAGATCAAAGTGATGGAATATGGGAGGGATTTGGAGGGAAGAAAAGAAATGGGGAACTGATAAAAGTTATCTTTCAAATAAAAATTAAAAGGAGAAATAAAATGATAATACTAAAAACCATGTTGACCTTATGAAATTGATAATTACATTTTTTAAGGTACAATATTCAGCCCCAGAAGTAAAGATATTATTACCCAAAAGGTCTTTGGACTATTTTAGCTCTTACTTCAGAAAGTAAAGTACTTTCCACATGCCTTTTCTGATAGGCAGTTTTAACCTCAAAACTCCTGAACCATGCTTATCATTTCTCTGAGTGAGATTTTAAAGTGAACTATTATATTTTATATTTGATATTTATATTCCATGTTTATATGGTGTATAGAGAATACATGAGAAATACACATTAATTTTATTTTATTTACCTTTATTCTAAAATAATTCTGTTTACATGAGGCCCATATTTTTGTCTTTCTGAAAATTTGATGTTGACAACACGAATTGGAGACAAAGTTTGTATATGTGACACCAAAATCAATACAGAAACACTTGAGGTTACAAAGCGAAGTGTTCGCTCAGATTTTCCGAAATCCTACTTTATTTAGGGTTCTTAAACGCTTCTGCCTTCCTTCCAACCTCCTGGCCAGCGACAGGGGAGAAAGAAGGTTATTAGAATAGGGGTTGTGGACCTTTTTAGATGTAGTTCCTTGAGGCGAGTCCGCTCTCTGTTGTCCAGATACCAGCAGGTCAGTGAAACAGCAAACACCCAAGAGCAGCACAAATCAGCAGCAGCGACAGTTAAGCAGAGCGAGCAAGAATCAGCCAAATCCGAGTCTGTGCAAGCAGCAAGGCTCAGCCGGAGTGCCACGAGACGCTCTCTACAGAGTTTCTCTTTGTGAAATGAAGTGTTGAAAAATGAAGACCAGCGAAGCAATTGGACCTTTGCGAAACATAGCAATCCAAAAGTGTTTTCTCCCCTTTCTGGGCTTCTATTTATCCCTTTTCAGTATAACTCTTATACTCATACAGGCTGTATAAAAATCACGCCCTGGCACAAGACAGCTTCCAGCAAAACACCACGGGCCCTCTCATACGTCCCTTTCCAACTGACCAAGATCATGTGTCCTCTCAGGAGTTTGTTTTTTGACTACTGATCAACTAAAAGTAATTCCACATCTCAAATTTGGGACCCAAACAAAAAACACAGAAAAGAAACCAAAACTTTAACCACATGGAGGCAAGCAGAGTGAGATACTCTATTTATCAGATGAACTTACAAGTTTCCTGTAAGATTATCTCCTTTCTTAGTATTCCCACTAGACAATTCAATATCTTTTTTATATCTGAACAAGCACATTGTTCACCAATATCAAGTCCTTGGTGGTGATTTTCCAACTCTGCTACTCCTGCTTACAGAAAAGTTGGCTGTGGGAAATGCTCATCCTCACATAAAGGAGTTCACTAAAATAAGACATATTGTGGTTGGTTAAGCAAGGCTCGTGTGCAAGTTTTCTGAAACTTCTAAAGCTTGAATCATGAAATAATGTCATTTTGATGATTGCTTTATAAACTAGAAAATTTATAGAAAAATAAACTCTGTTACTTTTACACAAAATTGGATCAGATTAATTTTCGGGAACATCCACAAACTGAAATGGCACACTTCTCTGACTCGTCAACGGTGTAAGAAGCTTGCTTCCCTCTGTTCCTGGGATGCCATCAAGCATCACCTTTGTACCAGTAACTTCACTTGTGTGTTTCTGGGCTCTGTCATTTTCCCACGCACAAGTTTTTTATTTATCAAGAGTGTTAAACATCTCCATCTCCCTCATACCATAGCTACTGAGCACAACCAAGAGCTACTTAAACACAGAATTCCATGGCCCTTCTTTCTTATCCTTAATCAAAATGTTTTAAGTATTTCCTATTACTAGGGAAATAAAATCCCAACCTAAAACCAGCAACACTTCCAAAACTGGTTTCTTTTAACTCTTTAGAGTCATTATTTGTCCTTTTCTCTCCCCCTTTACATACTTTTGGTAATTACTCTTACCATGGGACCTAAGACTCCTACAAGGCTGCCCAACCCCCTACTTCCTCAGGAAGTGTTCCTCTTTTGACACCTATCAACTGTCACTGTTTTCTCTCCATATTAATATCTGTGACCATCTTAGGAATCAGCAGGTGGAAACATGTCTAGTAATGGAGTCTGAAAGCTAACAGGCTTATACTCAAGCATGGATGTGCACCCCCCTAGGTAACCTTTGTCAGTCAGTTAAGTGGCTCTAAAGCCTCACCATTCAGGTTTTCAACACAAACTTAGGACATTAACATTTACGTCTTCTGCTTTTTATGAAGAGGGGAAATTGAACCACAGACAATGTCATCCACATGGATTATTAGAACACTACATCTTGTATATCTTAGCTTGCCTTCTGGTGACGTATTTAGAGAGAGCCCAATAAGGACTTCATTTGGCTGCCAGCATCCTTCTTTTGGTAACAGCCTTCTTGGGAATCATTTCCCATCATTATGTCCAGTCTTCCTGAGGCTATAAATCAAGATGCCGTCTTTGCCAAACTTGTGGGTTTCTTACTTAATCCAGACAATTTTGACTTTCAATACTGTTAATTTGTGCCTTAAATTTAGTAACAGAAACCTGGAAGAAAAAATGGATTATGCCTATTCCAATATGACAGTTGTCTAGTTGCTTTTATTAAGAACCACTCCAAGGAAGAGAGCCAATACCTTAAACTATTAACAACATTTTGCTATGTTTGCAGATGGGAGCCTAACATGACGGTCTTCTGAGAGGCTCCACCCAGCAACTGATGGAAACAGAAGCTGAGACTCACAGTCAAACATTGGAAGGAGGTAGGGAGACTTGTAGAAGAGTTCTGGGAAGGATAGAACAGGGAGGAGACAGGAGCTCTACAAGAAGACCAACAGAGCCAATTGACCTGGGCCCAGGGGTATGTGTGTGTGTGGAGACTGAAGCACCCACCAAGATCCATGCATGGACCAGAACTAGGCCCTCTACACATATGTACCTAATGGGAAGCTTGGTCTCCATGTACATCCCCTAAAAAGGGGAGAGGAGCTCTCTTTGACATGGTCTCTGTTACATGCTTTTTGATCACTTCCCCCTGGAGGGGCTGCCTTGCCAGGATACTGTGAAAGAGAAAGTGCTCAGTCCTGATGTGACTGGATGTGCTGGGGTGGGCTGGGGGTCCCCATTTTTGAGAGGCAGGATAGGGAATAAGGAGAAGAGGGAGAAAGGGAGGAGAAGGACAGGAAGGAAAGGAGAGACAATGCTACGATTTGGATGTAAAGTTTTTTAAAAAAAGATCCTTTACATATTACCACTGATGTCTTTTCTCATTTCCTGCACGCCAGCTCTATAATCGCAATAAGAGAGTTGTCTGGATCCTTTTATTGCGAGTTGCCCCTGCTTTTATCCTTTCTCACTTTCTCTCCAGTATCTTTCCCTTCTGACCCACCCTTAGAATAAAATTTTTACCTAACAAATGCATTTTGTTTTATTTAATGAAACTAAAATATGTTGCCTGTGCCCAAGTCTCTAAATAAAAAACTATGTTATCTACCTTTTAGCTACCCATAGCCAAAGACCAGTGCCCAGCACTGGAAATCCCCAGCAACTTTTTGTAATAAAAACTAGTTATTCAACTGTCATTGGTCTTGGCTAGTGAAGTTCACTCTGTCTTAGTTTCAGTTAGAAACCAGTTTCTGGCCATTTTGTTTGCTCATTCTCTAATGACTAAATATTTGGACATTCTCGTATTTCAAAATAACTTAAGGTTGATAGAGAAAATTAGGGAAACAGAAAAAATAAGTGAATGTAATTTTTAATAAAGAAAATTAAAAATGAACTAAAAATATGTATTGCCTCAATTTATTTCAAAAGACTATATTTGTATTCTACCTCTCCATTAGACATATCTAAGATTTTTTTTTCTTTTGTAGACTTCCTCTGCCTTGAACACCAGTTTGGTCCAAAGTTATGGCTGTACTACCCATAATGCAGTGAGGTTTACATGCTCCAGAATATTAATATGAAATAAGATTGGGGAAATGAGAACTATGGAGCTCGTTGACTATATATAAAGTTTTAACATGTACTTTTTGTTAGTAATACTTTGCAAGTGAAAAAATCTTTGTCTAGATTTGAGAACAAAAATATGAGCATGAAGATTTAATAAAATAAACTCTCCCGAAAAACACTAAAATGCTCTGCAATTATTTTTCCATCAAAATGAAACCCTGCCAACTACAGTGTCTCCTCTAAGCAACAAATCTTTAAAACCGAAGGGAAATGCTAAAAGCAGTGCTTCAAATAGCATCCATCCGGTTAGGCAGATGGTCTGTTTTCCTTAATTTCCCGTTTCTACTTGGTGGAATCCACGGACTATTTTGAGAACCAGTGGGTAATTGAAAATTGGGTGCCAGCTTTGGTGTTTGATTTGGAAATGATGTCTCTGAAAACCATCAATTACAAATACAAAGCAAACTCTCCTTGTTGTGCTACCAGTTTATAAATGTAGGAGCCAGCTTCTCTGGGTACAGGTGGAGACAAATGGATGTCAGGATACACAAGGCACCTGCACTGTCCCCAGGTGCCCTTTGAGTTGGAAAAGAAAGGCACTAGGATCTGCTATAGGACAAATCTGGAAAGCGGATATTCATAATGAAATTCGAGTGTAGAGCTGTTGGGAACCATTCTGAAAGTACCTGTAGCTTGGTCCCTGGCATGAGAAATCAGGGCTGTGATCCTTAACCAAATCGTCAAATTCAAAGAGCCTCCAAATCGTATATTCCTGACATACCTAGCCATTAAGACTTTAAGAAGACAACACTTCATCAAGACACAGGCTTAGCTGCCAAATCTAAGAACTATGTAATATTGTCCTTGCCCAAGATGGATCAGTTTCAGACCTGCGTGTAAAAGCCAATCACCTGAATATCTTATGAGAGGGTGTTACTGAGAGCCAAGGCCAGGGGCTCTGACTGACAAGAACATAAAGGATGGAGGAACCTTGCATTTCCATTGGAATGGCACAACAGCATCTGGGTCCCTGCAAGTCTAACAGAAGCATTTGGAAAAAAATAATGAAAATCGATGTCCTTCCTTTATTAAAAGCAACTTAACTGCAGAGAAAGCAGCCGTCTAGCACATTCCTGAGAAAAGTAGGGCCCTGGAAGAGGACCCTGGCTGAAGTAAAGAAGCCTCAGAGAACAAGGTGTTGAGCTAAGCCTGGGTGCAAAACAGTCCAGAAGGTGGGCTCCAATCAAAAGGAAGGGCCACAAACTGTTTCTAAGAAGTCAAATGACAAGACACTGTCTGATCATGTTAGCGAGAGCAAAGGCTTGAGACACTAAAGAATATTAAACTCCAGGTCAACAAACACGGAGTGGATACAACTGAGTAAGAGCACCGCCCACGGGAGCTTAGAAACATCACTTTCACTGGAAGGCAGTGTCGGTCTGGGATTCAGGAAGACGGTTTCTCAAGCAGCATACACCAGTGATGAACACCCGAACCACTGATATCCGCTACTGTATGGATTTACACTTGAGCTTCAGCATCTGCCACTGGTACTTTGGGCTTCACTTCCATGGCTAGAAATGCAGGGTAATAAAGTACACACTGCTGTCGCCTCAGCTCCACCCTACGCAGTGTAAGTGTGGCCTAAGCAGGGACGTGTTCCCTGAGTGTTCTCCCTGTTCTTACTCCCTCCAAACCTCTGTAGAATAGCTTAGGTCTCCAGCTTCACCGGGCGTTGAACCTCTCAGAAGTCTTGATAAATCACTGCTTTGATATCATGACCCCAGAATTCAGTGTCTCCAGGCCTGCCTGTGACTCAAGAATGTGTAAGTCTAACAAGTTTTCAAGAGATATGAATGCTGACCTAAGGTAGACTTTTAGAACTCATGCTGTGGAACTCTGTGCCGACAGCACTCCTTACCACAGAACATTAATGCCACGTGTAAGCTATGGAATCGTAGGAATATGAGAGTCCATGATTTCATAGTTCTCCAAATACAGTATTTCTCACAATCAGTTCTTCTTTGTATCTGTAGTATAATGCTTATACTAGTATAATGTATCTTTGTATCTGTGTATAATACTTATGCTGTTGTCTGATAATGTCAGAGAAGAATGAGAGCGTCATGGTAAGATATTTACCTTTCCCATTTAAAGACTACTGAAGTCAAACTCTTACCTTCTTGGTAAATCTGAAGAAGTTGGCCTAAGAGATGGTTGGGTGTTTTCTTTGTTTGTTGTGGATCTTGTTTTCCCTTCCAAGAGACTTCAGGTTTCCAGCTCTACCGCTTACTACAATGATTGCCCAACCCAAGGTAAAATAAGTGCCACATCAGCTCCCCTCTGGTGAGCACTTCCCAGGAAATGTAGGTCTCCCTCTCAGTCCCAGCTTATCAGAGAGCAGTCACAAATTCACCTAGAACACCTTCTTTAAAGTGTTCTCATTTCCAGAAAATCATATAAATGTTTACAATCTGAGGTCTCATTGGGAAAAAAAAGTTGCTGACAGAAAATATATCTGACTTGATTTGAACTCTATCAACTTCTGTGTGGAGTTTAGACCATCTTTTCTG
The DNA here is from genome assembly GCF_030254825.1 of Meriones unguiculatus. Taxonomy (NCBI): domain Eukaryota; kingdom Metazoa; phylum Chordata; class Mammalia; order Rodentia; family Muridae; genus Meriones; species Meriones unguiculatus. Next base: position 8,034,157 of record NC_083365.1, on the reverse strand, counting down.
TGAGAGACTCTCGTAAAATCTCAGATTCTTTGCCCACAGTATTCAGTGGCATGGGGAAGTCCATGGATATGAATGGGGATCTGTATGAATTTAGCAGTAGTAAACCAGGATTACAGTAAATGTTTCTGACTCGTGGTCGCCGTACGTTTGAAAAGACCCTAGTATGTTTGTGTGATGTCTGGGTTGGTATACATTAACTCCACCAAACAACCCAAGAATAAAGAATGATGTCTCTGAAACACAGAGAAATCACAGGCAGCCAATGTCTGCTTGTATAAATAATCACATTGCTCCAACTTTTATGACTGCAAAACTGGCAAGCATCATTGAATCCCCATGAGGATCTTCTGCCAGAGAAAAACCTTGCCTAGTAAACTGTGGCATAATTGTAGATCGCTATCTTGTTCCCCCCAGCATTAGATTAATGTAATAAATAGTGAAATACTCAGAAGGGAGGGGTGCACAGTATGTTTGCCCCAGGTCTTTTGGACCAAGATTCAGAAAGGATCTCTGATATTCCCAGGAGAGCTAAGGTACCTTTAAAGGGGCAAGGCAATCAGATTCTGTGTCTTTGACCAGCCAGTAGAGGCCTGGCAGAGTGATACTCTCACCATTAGTGGGGGGAGGGGTTGCTAAGGAAGAGAGAGGAAAATGGAGACTCTTGGGAAAATTTATTGCCCTTGGGACAGAGCTGCAAGGCTCCTTTGCTTGTTAAATGTAAGGGTTATTTATTACTCGTGGCTTCCTGGGAATGATACTGCTGACCCAAGATTATCTCAGCAGACATTCTAAGTAAAGCTCATGTAAAGGACATGCAATTCTATCAAATTTGTTCACAACCCTTCATCTTTAGGCTTACTGTCAGAGTAAGAATTAACAGGCATTTATTTTAGCAAATCACTCTTCCTCTCCCCCCCCCATAAATCAGGCTTCAGCACTGTTTAAACTCAACTCTTAGTGATTTTTTTTCACTGATGTAAACTCTGAGAAAAGATTATGCCCTCCTGGGTGTTCCAGAATCTTCCTGCACCTTATCCGAGGAATGAGTAATGTTTCCCCTCTCTCTATGTTCCAACAATGGGAAAGCCAAAGGTTATAAGAAAATAACTGTTCTAAAACAAAAGAAATAAGAATTATTGTTTGAATCTAGGATTAAATAAGAAATACAAAGAAAACAGAGGCCTTCATCAATGGTTCCTCTTGAAAAACAAGATACAGAAATACAAACCAAAGCTGCAGTCCCTTTAACTAACTGCTTGTAGCAGGTTCCAGAATGGAGTCTCATAACTGAAGCCTCATTAAACCAAGCCAGAGAATGCACAACCTTCTCTTAGGACATGTCATGAATGAGCTGCACTTATTTCCTTATGTGAAATATTTTTGATAAAGAAGAACTTGGAAACTATTCTAATAATTGATGGTGTATTTGATATCTAGAAGCTCTGAATTCTCTTAACTAGATTCTAATGAAAAAAAGTCAGAATGTCAGCTCTTAAGGATATGCAGTAAACAAAAATCCTCAAACTTGAGGTTCTATTTATCTTGCAAGCAGGCAATAATTCAAGGCATTTATCTAACTCAAACTTTTATTATTTCTTAGGAAACAGCTTGCTTACAAAGCTTGGGAATAGTCCATCGCGTTGGACAGACACTTCAAAATTGTGAGCAGGCACTGGGAATGACCTCAAAAGGCCTCAGAGTTTGCAGAGCAGGCACTGCCTTAGACACTGAAGTAGGAATCTTTGAGCAGAACGAGCTCTCTATGCTTCTTGATTCACTGTGATTCAAATGAACAGCAAATCAAACATCAAAAGGTAGAGTCTTAAAATGCTGCTTCCCAAACATGACGTGTCTCAGCATTCACTGGAAGACAATATAAATTACAGAAGGGTGAATCCCTGATCACAACAATTCTGACATTTTGGGTCTTGGGCAGAGCCTCAAAATTTGTATTTCTAACAAGCTTCAAGTGAGGTTGGAGCTCTTGTGTGTCAGCACTATTCTGTCAGAGCCTTTGTCTTACATGAATGTCTTGCATAAATGTTCACTTGCTTTACTTAAAAGAAACTCAGGACTGCATACATTAATATTTTAGAGAAACTGGTCTACCTAATGCAGCCAGCTATTTTTAATACTTTTACACAATCATTAATTAGATAGCTTAAGAAATAGAAGTGAAAATCTCAAAGAGCATGTCTCCATAGCTTCCTGTCCAACTCATAATACACAACTGAGGCGTTTAAATGAACCACTTACATGGTACTTATGAAAAACTAATTCTTATACAATGCTACAGATTATAATCAATTTCATAAAGTATCTGCCTAATTTTATCTGGTTCACTTGAAAATTTTAACAGTTGGAAGTGTCAAGAAAGGTCACATAATCACACCTTGGTTAACAAGAAGCAAGAATTCAAACATATCTATTTTAAGATTTTCTCATTTTGTAAAAAATAAAAAAATAAAATAAAAATCTAATGGCCATCTTACCAAAAGCAATCTACAGATTCAATGTAATTCCCATCAAATTACCAAGACAATTGTTTACAGACCTGGAAAGAAATATTCTCAATTTCATATGGAATAAAAAACAAACAAACAAACAAAAAAAAAAAACAATCCTCTACAAAAGAGATCATCTGGAGGTATCTCCATCCCTGATCTTAAGCTGTACTATAGAGCAACAGTTTTAAAAACTGCATGGTACTGGCATAGAAACAGAATGGTGGATCAATGGAACTTAACAGAAGACCCAGAAATAAACCCACACACCTATGGACACCTGATCTTTGCCAAAGATGCCAAAACCATACAATGGAAAAAAGATAGCATCTTCAACAAATGGTGCTGGTCTAACTGGATGTTTACATGTAGAAAAATGCAAATAGATCCATACTTATCACCCTGCACAAAACTAAAGTCCAAGTGGATCAAAGACTTCAACAGAAAGAGCAGAAACCAGACACATTAAATCGGTTAGAAGAAGAAGTGGGGAAAACCCTAGAACTCATTGGTACAGGATACAACTTCCTGAACAGAACACCAACAGCACAGGCTCTAAGAGCAACAATCAATAAATGGGACCTCATGAAACTGAAAAGCTTCTGTAAAGCAAAGGACACTGTCATCAAAACAAAACGACTGCCAACAGATTGGGAAAGAATCTTCACTAACCCTTTATCTGACAGAGGACTAATATCCAGTATATATAAAGAACTGAAGAAGCTGAAAAGCAACAAACCAAGTAATCCAATTAAAAAATGGGGAACAAAGCTAAAACAGAGAACTCTCTGTAGGGAATATAGAATGGCAGAGAAACACTTAAAGATATGCTCAATGTCATTAGCCATTAGGGAAATGCAAATCAAAATGATCCTGAGATTTCACCTTACACCTATCAGAAGAGCCAAGATGAACAACTCAAGAAACAACACATGCTGGAGAAGTTGTGGAGAAAGGGGAACCCTCCTCCACTGCTGGTGGGAATGTAAACTTGTACAACCACTCTGGAAATCAATCTGGCACTCTCTCAGACAACTAGGAATAGCACTTCCTCAAGATCCAGCCGTACCAGTCCTAGGCATATAACCAAAAGAGGCTCAAGTACACAATAAGGACATTTGCTCAACCGTGTTTGTAGCAGCTTTATTTGTAATAACCAAAAGCTGGAAACAGCCCAGTTACACCTCAACTGAAGAATTGATGCAGAAATTGTGGTACATCTACACTCAGCAATGAAAAATAAGGAAATCCTGAAATTTGCAGGCAAATGGTGGGACCTGGAAAGGATCATCCTGAGTGAGCTGTTCCAGAAGCAGAAAGACAGAAAAGGTATATACTCACTCATGTAGACAAGTAACATAGGATAAACCTACTAAAATCTGTACTTCTAAAGAAACTAATCAAGTGGGAGGATCCTGACTAAAATGCTCAATCCCCATCCTGAAAGGCAAAGAGGATGGACATCAGAATAAGAAGAAAACAAGAAACAACCTAGGGACCTGCCATAGAGGGCCTCTGAAAGGCTCTGCCCTACAGACTATCAAAGCAGACACTGAGACTTATGGCCAACTGTTGGCCAGAGTGCATGGAATCTTATGTAAGAAGTGGGAAATAGTAAGATCTGGAGAGGACAGGAACTCCACAAGGAGAGCAACAGAACCAGAAAATTTGAACACAGGGGTCTTCCCAGAGAGTCATACTCCAACCAAGTACCAGGCATGGAGATAACCCCTGCACAGATGTAGCCCATGGCAGTTTAGTGTCCAAGTGGGTTACATAGTAATGGGAAGAGGGACTGCCTCTGACATATCTGATTGGCCTGCTCTTTGATCTCCTCTCCCTGAGAGGGAAGCAGCCTTACCAGGCCACAGAAGATGACAGTGCAGCCACTCCTGATGTGATCTGATAGACTAAGATCAGAAGGAAGGAGAGGAGGACCTCCCCTATCAGTGGACTTGGGTAGGGGCATGCGTGAAGAAGGGGGAGGGAGGATCGGACAAGAAGGGGAGGAGGTAGGGGCTTATGGGGGGATACAAAGTGAATAAAGTGTAATTAATAAAATAAAATAAAATTTAAAAAAATCTAGTGTTTCTGGACCCAAAACTAGCTGGCACATTACATTAATTTTCATATGTAACAATCAATTCTTGGTATTAAATCCATTTTCCTTTTACTATACTATTTCTACCTGGATATAAACATACCAATGTGCTTCTAAATTACTTTTTTATTAATTTTAATTTATTCACTTCATATTCCAGCTGTAGCCCCTTCTCTCACCCCCTCCCAATCCTACTCTCTCCCCCTCTTCTTTTTCCATGCCCCTCCCTCAGTCCAATATAAAGGAGGTCATCCTCCCCTTCCCTCTGACCCTAGTCTATCAGGTCTCATCAGGACTGGCTGTATTGTCTTCCTCTGTAGCCCAATTATATGGTCAGTTTTTTGAGAAGGTTCTGTGAGGTGATGAAAAGAAGGTATTCTCTTTTGAGTGTGGGTGAAAAGTTCTGTAGACATCTATTAGGTCCATTTGATTCAGGACCTCAGTAAGTGTCATTATTTCCCTATTTAGTTTCTGTCTAATGATCTGTCCCCTGGTGAGAGTGGAGTGTTGAAGTCTCCCACTATTAAGGTGTTAGGATCGATGTGTTATTTAAGTTTTAATAATGTTTCATTTACAAATGTAGGTGCTCCTGTGTTTTCAGTACAGATGTTGAGGATTGTGATGTCTTCCTGGTAGACTTTTCCTTTGATGAGAATAAAATGTCCCTCCTCATCTTTTTTGATTAATTTTGGTTGAAAGTCTATTTTATTAGATATTAGCTTAGCTACTCCCGCTTGTTTTCTGGGTCCATTTGCTTGAGAAACCCTTTTCAGTCCTTTATTTTTTGTTGTAGAGGTGTTTCTTAGATGCAGCAGAATATTGGATCCTGTTTCAGCAACCATTCGTTTAGTCTTGTCTTTTCATTGGAGGGTTGAGACCATTGATGTTGATAGATAATAGTGATCAGTGAATGTTATTTCCTTTTATTGTGGAGTTGGTGGTGTTACTATGTTTCTATGCTTATTTTCTTTTAATTTTTTGTTGTGAAGTTATCTATATCCTTTGTTTTCTTGGGTGTAGTTGATTTTGTTAGATTAGATTTTCTTTCTAGTATCTTCTGTAGGGCTGGGTTGCTGTGTAGATATTGTTTAAGTTAATTTTTCATGGAATATTTTGTTTTCTCTATCTATGTTGATTGAAAATTTGCTGGGTATGATAGTCTGGGTTGGCATCTGTGGTCTCGTAGAGTCTGCGTAATATCTGCCCAGGCCCTTCTGGCTTTCATAGTTTTTGTTGAGAAGTCTGGTGTGATTCTGATAGGTCTACCATTATATGTTACTTGGCCTTGTTCCCTTACTGCATTTAATATCTTTTCTTTGTTCTGTAGATTTAATGTTTTGACTATGATGTGCTGCAAGCAGTTTCTTTTCTGGTCTAGTCTATTTGGTGTTCTGTAGGCCTGTATGTTTATGGACATTGCTTTCTTTAAGTTGGGACAGTTTTCATCTATGATTTTCTTGAAAATATTTTCTGGATCTTGGAGCCTAGAATCTTCTGTTTCATCTATTCCTATTATTCTTAGATTTTCTATTTTCATGGAGTCCTTGATTTCTTAGATGTTTTGTGTTTGGAACTTTTTCCATTTTATTTTTTCTTTGAGAGATGCCTCAATTTCTGTAACTGTATCTAAAGCACCTGACAGTTTCTCTTCCATCTTTTGTATTCTGTTGGTGATGCTTATCTTTGTGATTTCTGATATTTTCTCTAAGTTCTCCAGCTCCAGGGTTTTCTCTGTTTGTATTTTCTTTATTGATTCTAATTCTGTTTTCATGTGTTGCACCATTTCTTCATCTGTTTGAATGTGGATTCTTGTCCTTCCATGATGGCCTCAATTTGCTTGTTTGTTTCCTCTCTATATGCCTCTACATGTGCCTCTATTTGCTTGGTTGTATTTGCCTTTATTTCTTTGAGAGATTTGTTTGTTTCATCTTTATGTGAATCTAATAGCTGAATAAGCAGAGATTTGAGATAATTTTTCTTTGTTTTTCATGAATTAAAATATCCATTGATTTTTGGAGTTGCTGGTGAAGCCACGATGTCCTGACTTTTGTTGGATGTGTTCTTATGCTGACCTCTAGACCTCTGCTTATCTGTAACCGTTGCTGTTTGTTCCTGGAGTCTGTACTTCAGACTGGGTCAATCTGTCTCTGGAGTCTGGAGTACCTTCAGAAAGATTAGAGAGGTCCAAGAGTTTGAAAGTGGATGTTGGTGTTTCAGCTGTAGTTAAGGGAGGAAAGTAGCAGGCACATGTGCACTAGCACTGGAGTGTGTGGACAAGTAAGTCCTGAAGGACAGGGTGCTAGAGCGTGTAGATACCTGGAAGTGTGGAGCATGAGTGCAGGTGGCATGCTGGCGCCATTTGCTGGCACAATGCTAGATTCAAACTTGTCACATTTTAGAGACCGACCATTGTTGTTCAAAAGCCCAATATACAAAGAGCTCAAAAATCTTGCTTATGAACTTAGATATAAGGTAGAAGGTAGCTTGGTGGTAGAGTGCTTGTTCATCATGTGGAAGATCTTGAGCTGGATCAACAGCACCAAAAAATAAAGTCAAAATCTCATCTGAAAGCATTTGTTTTCTCTTCTTTTAAGTCCCCACAAAATAAAAGTAAAGGAGAATATGCTATTTATCAAGAACTGAGTGAGGGGAGAGAACAGAGCCTTCATCAACACCAGAAGACTTCAACAGGGTATGCGAGGCAGAGATCACCCGAGGAATGGCAACTAAGTTTACAGATTCAGAAAAACCACACACCATAAAGATGAGTGGAGCATGGGGTAACACAATTTTCTCTAAAGAATGTGACAGACATGCTGCCCAGAGGCACCACATTTGCAGGGAAAGGAGGACAGAACAGACAACTTGTAACATTGAAAACTAAGAGATGGTCCTAATACACTCTCTGTAGAATGAGGAAGATCAATCTTGTAGTTCCCCAGCAAGCTCATAATCATGATTCACATGCAGACACAACATCCAAACAGCTTGAATAGGACCAAATTGTTGAAACCCATTAAAAGCTGCATTCTTATAGTGTAAATTGTGTATTGGTAACTTTTGCTTTCTCAAACACTGTCTGGAATGATGTGATTTGTTAGACAAGAACATTTGATGGCTTGTATGGCACAGTGGGGAGAAATTGACAGTGGTTATCAACATAGAGTGAACGGTTTCTATTAGAATGGTAATACTTCTCGTTTAGCTTCTTCAGGTGGACAGATTTTAGTAGGTTTATCCTATATTATAGGTCTAGTATCCACTTACAAGTGAATACATACTCTGTGTGTCTTTCTGCTTCTGGGATACCTCACTCAGGATGATCTTTTCTAGTTCCCACCATTTGCCTGCAAATTTCATTACTTCCTTGTTTTAATTGCTTAGTAGTATTTCATTGTGTAAATGTACCACAATGTCTGCATCCATTCCTCAGTTGAGGTACATCTGGGTTGTTTCCAGGTTCTGGCCATTACAAATAAAGCTGCTGTGAAGACGGTTGAACACATGTCCTTGTTGTGTACTTGAGCATATTTTGGATATATGTGTAGCTGATCTCAAGGAAGCACTGTTCCTAATTGTCTGAGGAAGTACCAGATTGATTTCCAAAATGACTGTAGAAGTTTACATTCCCACCAGCAACCTCTCCAGCATGTGTTGTCACTTGAGTTTTTGATCTTAGCCATTCTGATGGCTGTAAGGTGAAATCTCAGAGTCTTTTGATTTACATCTCCCTGATGGCTAAGGACACTGAGCATTGATCAATCCTCACTCAGAGAGACAAAGGGGATTGACACTGGAAGAAGGAAAAAACAGGAAACAGGACAGAAGCCTACCACAGAGGGCCTCTGAAAGACTCTACCCAGCAGTGTATCAAAGCAGATGCTGAGACTCATAGCCAAAGTTTGGGCAGAGTGCAGGGAATCATATGAAAGAAGGGGGAGTTAGTAAGACCTGGAGGGGACAGGAGCTCCACAAAAAGAGCAACAGAACCAATAATATCTGGGCACAGGGGTCTTTTCTGAGACTGATTCGACAACCAAGGACCATTCATGGAGATAACCTAGAACCCCTGCTCAGATGTAGCCCATGGCAGCTCAGTATTCAAGTGTGTTCCCTAGTAAGGGGAACAGGGACTCTCTCTGACATGAACTCAGTGGCTGGCTCTTTGACCACTGCCCCTTAGGGGGGTGCAGCCTTGCCAGGCCATAGAGGAGGACATTGCAGCCAGTCCTGATAAGACCTGATAAGTTAGGGTCAGATGGAAGGTAAGGAGGTCCTCCCCTATTAGTGGTTTGGGGAAGGGCATGGGAGAAGATGAGAGAGGAAGTGGGATTGGGAGGGAATGAGGGTGAGGACCATAGCTGAGGTACAAAGCAAATAAAATGTAATTAGTGTAAAAAATAAAAATTTAATTAAAAAATGGTGATAATGTTTTTCAGAGGCAGAGCGGCCATGGGACTAATCCAGTAGAGATAAGAGACCTCACATTAAAGATACATAGCAAATACTAAGTCTAACTGTACTTTTATTCTACTTAATATCATTCATTACACATATTTTTGTGAGCTCTATGAAGAAAGGACTTGTTATCAATATCTTATTAAATATACTCATGATTTAATAAATGCATAAAAATTCCATTAATATAAAGTAATATGTTTGAATCAATAAAATTTTGTAACCCAAAAGAGAAAATATTTGTGAATTGTCACTCACTACAGTAGTATATAGAGGTTAAAAAAAAAAAAACTACTGTTAGATATTAAAGACATTATTTAAGTCAGTAATGAGGGATTGCAGGGCACATGGGAAATGCCAAACTCCCTTTACAGTTGCCAGGCCTCTATGTAGTAACACTGCTTCTAGTATATTACCTCTGTCAGAACAGTCACTGTAGATTTCCTCGCGGTCCGAAACCTGCTCTGCCAGATCGCCCTGTTTCTCCTGAAATGAATTATAGAGATATCACCTGCTGACCGTCGTTGGTCCCGACAAGGCTGGTCTAGCGCAAAGACTCTACCCTTTGGCCAGCGGTGCACTCTCCCTCCATCATATCCTTGCTGTCCTTCTCTCATTCCCGAACGCTCATCATCTAATTAACAAGTCGCTACATGGGAATCTGTCAGGCCTACAAGCCAAGTCTCCTACCAATTTTATCTGCTTCTTCACGCTGCCTCAGGCACCAGAGAGACTTCTTGTCCCTTTTATCTGAGCAGGAAGTTTCCTTGTAGAAAAATAAATATTAGCTTCCAGCTCTTCCATGATGTGCTGTGTTTTCATTAAATGAATATTCATATAATTCTCTCAAGTTTAGACACAGGTTTAACCTCTTGACGTAAAAACACAAAGAACAAGTTTCTTATGGATTTACTAAGCCTTTCTGGTTTTATTATGTGTGTTAGAGATCAGAGAGTCCACGTGATTCCATATATGAACGAACCACTTCCCAATTTCTCTGGCAGATTTCTGAGCAACCGTGCTTGGAGAACACCTGGTAAAACATGCTTTCACTCAAGTTGAAAGTCACTTAAGTGGAAACCCAACTCTAATGCTGCTTTTCCAATCAAGAGCAAAATCTTAGCCCTACAGGATGTGGCAAATTGCCAGGTGTTTCATATTCGTGGAACAAGCACGCTGTCAAGGTCTTCTTTTTGTAATTGATAAACCAAAACTCAACACACCAAGGTTAACAGTTCGCTTCTCTTTGACCACTGAGCTAGAATTGTGATATTTCTCTACTGCACGTAAGTCACTTTCACAGAGCTGTTAGGGGCGGGTAGCAAAGTAGCAACTATCCTCTGGGTGGCTGATCAACAGGAGACAGGGCAGGGGTTTGCTTGGGGTCACTGCACATCCACCACCATGCTTCTTCTTTTTCGTTTCAGAATCAGGCAAATTATGTTTGGCCCAAGGACTGTGCGCTTAAAATTCTACACAGATAGCAGTCAAGATCCTCGTCTGATTCATAGGTTATTGACAGGTTGAGTTAGGACATCAAGCATTGTCATAGCTCCAGGTGCTGCAGAAAGCTTTCCAGAGGTTCGAAGATTATGTTTTGTTTTGATGACTTGGTCAATAAGAGACATTTTAGACCGAGGACATTACACAAAGCTGTTCAACTTGTCACAGGTTAGTGGTAATAAAAGTTGAGCCTTACACTTCCTTGTTAGTCTAGCGTAGAACATTCTAGGAAGTGTGGTATAGGAAACTAACTCAAGAGCGAAATTTTTATGAATTTTTAAAGACAAAATTACTGTAAGTTATTTCACAATGTTTATTTCCAATGAAGAAAGTTAAAATATTTTTGAATATTTATGTCAGTTCTCTTACATAAAATATACATGTTATATATTTAGAAATCACTTGTTACACACAGTTGAATTCCTCATTCAATTCTCACAGTAAATGTATGATCAGATGAGGATAATGAGGCCCTAAAGTCAACAAACATTTTAGGTTGGCACAAAAAGTAAACTGTAATATTTAGGATTTGAACATTATAGTTGACTTCATAACCCTACTCACATTGTGCAGTGACCATGACACAACCATTTACATTGTTTTGTTTTCCTGATTTCTCTTAATTCACCAAAGAAGTGAAACATTCATACAGTCTGGTTCACATTTTTACTGTCCCTTTTCCAGCTACTACCTTTTTAGCAGGACTATATTATTTTCAAGATTCTATGTGTTCAGAAAATAACCAGTCACCAGTTCTTTCCAGTGCTAGGTTTTGTCAGCTTTGTTTCCCTTCGATCAGGTTTGATGAGGTTTGTATCTCTTTGATCAGGGAGAACAGGAGGAGCAGAAGGCTGGAAGCCATTTAGGTGTAACCTCTGGCCTCACAGTTCTGCCATCCTTGGACTCTGAGGTCCAGCTTCCATGTAAGCCAGGGCAGTCAGGATTCCTTATCTCACAGCAGTCCACGATGTGGAAGCTACGCTGTGGGCCTGTGCGTAGCAGTTCCTAAGCCAGTGAGTGTTATAGCTCCCAGCCTGCTGTGGGGTGGGAGGTGTCTTAGGGTCACCGCTGCTACCTCTGCTGCTGCTGCTGCAGCTGTTGTGGATAATAGTGCTGTTATCACCAGGCTCTCTGCACTGACACTTCCCTGCAGTAGCGCTCAGGACTCTGTCTCTGTAAAGCCGTCAAAGCTGGAGACCTCATCATTCTACATACCCCCGTTGCTCAGCTCATGTGAAAACAAAGACTCCAATTCTTCAAGGGATGTCAAGGCAGCTGGCCCATACCCAGCCTCTGCGGTCGCTGGCTCTTCGCTGTCCGTGTTGCTACGGCTTTTCTTTTTCCTTTGTGTTACTAGCACATATCAGCACCTTAACGCACGCAAGACAGGCCGACTCAAGAGAAGCCGCCTTATATTGAGCCCAACACTCCAACACTAGGAGAGGTGTCTGGGGGGGGTGTCTGCTTCACAGCCTGCTTAGATAGCCACGGCAGTGGTGGCACACCTTTCATGCAAATGAATGTTTTTCTTTGTTAACCATAGACACACATAGTGTTGTCTCTTTTGCACCAGTCACAACTGCACTCAGTTCTCCGAGCTGCCAGGACCAGCGCTTTCCTCTGGTCTAGCTCCAAACGCTTGCAGAGAATAGCAGGCTTATTTCATTCTTTATTTTTAATAATATTTTCATTTTTGGCAATATATTTTTAGTAATATATTTTGATGGTATTCATGTTTCTCACAGCTTCTCCCAGATCTACCCCGACATCAGTATCCACCCAACTTGATGCTCTCCCTCATTTTTACACCCAGTGAGTCTAATTTGGTTATATATTCTTAGGTCTGTACCACTCTGGAATGCGGTCAGCTTATCAGGGCTCACACCCCTAAGGAAAACTCCCTTCCCATCTCTCAATAGGTATCAAAGGACAAAGACCTTCATGCCCACCTTCCCCATTCAGTGTGGGGAGTTTGTGTAGCTTGAGGGGTCTTATGTGTGTTGTTTCAACTGCTATAAATTCCTTTGTAGAATTGTCGCATCTCCAGAAAATACCATTTCCTTATAATCACCCAGTACCTTTAGTTCGTACAATCTTTCTACCCCTGAAATGATCCCTTAACCTTTAGGGTGAGCAAGATACAGGCATTCCACTCGGGCTGGTGTTCTTGCCAGGTTGACCAGCTCATGGTCCACTTGTTGTAATAACTCCATGCTAAATTGTTATCTCTTGTGAGAAGAAGCTTCTCTGATGAGGGCAGGAAAATGTACTAATCTGTGGGTGTCTATAGTAATGAGTAATTAAAAGTAACTTTACTACTATGCCCATTTAGTAGACATTTTGTTGTATGTTCTCCTTTAGGGCTATGGCCTATCTAGCTCCAGGCTCCCAGCCTTGATGATGGCGCCAGGAATGGATTCACCTCCTGAGTGGTCTTTAAAGCACACAGAAAAGTGGTAGGTTACTTCCATAACATTTTTGCCACTGTTGAATTAGTTTGCATATTTTACCAAACAATCGTAACTTCTCTATCTACATCTTGTAAGACTGACATTACTTGTATTTTCTAGTGGCATGCATAACACCTTTTAGCACTATGAAAGCAAGCCACTAGGGTGATTCCAAGCTTATCATCAGTTTGATTTTCCATTATACACATCATTACTTTTAGAAAGTTAGATTAATTCCAAGGCATTTAAATGTGAAAGCTACTAGAAATAGGGCTGTGTTTCATTTTTCTTTAACTAAACTCTTGTTATGGAAATAAAAGTGATTGGTAGAAAATTTTCTTCTTAACTAATATATTCACTTGATGGTTTTTACTAGGTTGTATCGCATTTCACACATAAATGTATTACATTGATGATAATAAATATATTTTAATTTTCCTTTGATGAATCTTATCAGATTATTTCAAAAATTATACTGCCTTGTTTCTACATTGTTATTCTGCCACCAGTCTCTGGTACAGTTTATTAATAATGAAGAGTTGTTAGTATGATGTTAAACCTTTTAAATGTGTTATAGCTTGTTTTTACTCTATGATATAAGCTATTTGAGTGTATCTTCTATGAATAGCATAAAATAATGTATATTTTTATATTTAATAAAATGATTTATAACTTTCAATGAGATGGTGAAGAGTTAATGATCATGCTGACTTTTGCTTGCTGATTTCTGTTCAGTTATTGTTGAAGTTGACAGAGCAATGCTAGTGTTCCAACATACATTGTAGGTTTGTCTATTCCTCTTCCTGCCTCCAATTTCCTTACTCCTCTCGTGTTTAGTTGGCTTGGTTAGTGCACCCACATTACAGTCTTGTGCTATCTTGGTAGTTTGGTTCTCTCACCAACACAGTGTTGTGTCTCTACTTCATGCACTGTTTGCTTTAAAGTTGGCTTCACAAATAATGAACAGTTAGCCATGCTTTCTTTTGATTGATTTTGCGTGTTCTATATTTTTTTATTCTTTATTTTTAGTCTTCTTTAGGAAATTTATGTGAAGTGAATTTCTTGTAGATCTTACTTTTGAACTAGTTTCAGTCTTGCAATTGATCTTGCTTTTTGATGCAATGTGCTGTTTTTGTCATTTAATACACAGATAATTTAATTAAAATTAATGCAATCATTGATATGAAAGCTAAATTTGTGATTTTTTTTAAAAATTATTTTGTGTGTTTCATCTGATCCTATGTCCCTAATTTCTTCCTGAGACTTATTACATAATTTTCTAGCATCACAAATACTTGATCTGTCATGATTTTTAGCAGATCTCTTGGAATGTAAATTTGTTTTGGTGGCATGGTCATCTGAATCCTTTATTTTGCCTACTTCTGTTAAAACAGAAACCTCATCTTCCTTGATACATTTTATTTTTCAATTGATGGTGTAATACTTGGGGTTTGCTTCTGAGCTATGCCACTTCTGTGAGGAATCCAATCTTAGCATTATCTCAACCCACCCCCACCAACATTCAACTTTCACTCCTGGCTCTTAGCTTTCAAGGTTTTATTTATTTATTTATTTATTTAGTAAAGTTTTATTTTGTTTTTTTTTAAATTTGATTTACTTTTATTAATTACACTTTATTCACTTTGTTTGCCCCCATAAGCCCCTCCCTCCTCCACTCCCTGTCCCACCCTCCCTTCCCCTTCTTCATGCATGCCACTCCCAAAGTCCACTGATAGGGGAGGTCCTCCTCTCCTTCCTCCTGATTTTAGTCTATCAGATCACATCAGGAGTGGCTGCATTGTCATCTTCTGTGGCCTGGTAAGGCTGCTCCCCCCTCAGGGGGAGGTGATCAAAGAGCAGGCCAATCAGATTATGTCAGAGGCAGTCCCTCTTCCCATTACTATGTAACCACTTGGATACTAAACTGCCATGGGCTACATCTGTGCAGGGGTTCTAGATTATCTTCATGCCTGGTACTTGGTTGGAGTATGACTCTCTGGGAAGAACCCTGTGTTCAAATTTTCTGGTTCTGTTGCTCTCCTTGTGGAGTTCCTGTCCTCTCCAGATCTTACTATTTCCCACTTCTTACATAAGATTCCATGCACTCTGCCCAACAGTTGGCCATAAGTCTCAGTGTCTGCTTTCATAGTCTGAAGGGCAGAGCCTTTCAGAGGCCCTCTGTGGCAGGTTTCTAGGTTGTTTCCTGTTTCTTTCTTATTCTGATGTCCATCCTCTTTGCCTTTCAGGATGGGGATTGAGCATTTTAGTCAGGGTCCTCTCTCTTGATTAGTTTCTTTAGGAGTACAGATTTTAGCAGGTTTATCCTATGTTGTATGTCTATATGAGTGAGTATATACCGTGTGTGCCTTTCTGTTTCTGGGACAGCTCACTCAGGATGATCCTTTCCAGGTCCCACCATTTACCTGCAAATTTCATGATTTTCTTATTTTTCATTGCTGAGAAATACTCCATTCTGTAGATGTACCACAATTTCTGCATCCATTCTTCAGTTGAGGGGCATCTGGGGTGTTTCCAGCTTTGGGTTATTACAAATAAAGCTGCTACAAACATAGTTGAGCAAATGTCCTTATTGTGTACTTGAGCCTCTTTTGGTTATATGCCTAGGACTGGTATGGCTGGATCTTGAGGAAGCTTTATTCCTAGTTTTCTGAGAGAGGACTAGATTGATTTCCAGAGTTTACATTCCCACCAACAGTAGAGGAGGGTTCCCCTTTCTCTACAACCTCTCCAGCATGTGTTGACACTTGAGTTTTTAATCTTGGCCATTCTGATGCATTAAGGTGAAATCTCAGGGTCATTTGGATTTGCATTTCCCTAGTGGCTAATGACATTGAGCATTTCTTTAAGTGTTTCTCTGCCATTTGATATTCCTCTAAAGAGAATTCTTTGTTTAGCTCTGTTCCCCATTTTTTAATTGGATTACTTGGTTTGCTGCTTTTCAGCTTCTTTAGTTCTTTATATATACTGGATATTATTCCTCTGTCAGATAAAGGGTTGGTAAAGTACTTTCCCAATTGGTAGGCAGTTGTTTTATTTTGATGACAGTGACCTTTGCTTTACAGAAGCTTTTCAGTTTCATGAGGTCTCATTTATTGATTGTTGATCTTAGAGCCTGTGCTGGTGTTCTGTTCAGGAAGTTGTTTCTTGTGCCAATGAGTTCAAAGCTCTTACCACTTTTTCTTCTAACAGGTTTAGTGTGTCTGCTTTTATGTTGAGTTCTTTGATCCACTTGGATTTTAGTTTGGTGCAGGGTGATAAGTATGGATCTATTTTTATTTTTCTACATGTAGACATACAGTTAGACCAGCACCATTTATTGAAGATGCTATCTTTTTTCCATTGTATGGTTTTGGCATCTTTGTTAAAGATCAGGTATACATAGGTGTGTGGGTTTATTTCTGGGTCTTCTCTTCGGTTCCATTGATCCACCATTCTGTTTCTATGCCAGTACCATGCAGTTTTTTAAGTGTTGCTCTATAGTACAGCTTAAGATAAGGGATGGTGATACCTCCAGAATATCTTCTATTGTAGAGGATTGTTTTCTCAATTCTGGGGTTCTTGTTATTTCACATGAAGTTGAGAATTCTTCATTCTAGGTCTGTAAAGAACTGTGTTGGTAATTTGAGGGGAATTGCATTGAATCTGTAGATTGCTTTTGGTAAGATGGCCATTTTTACTATGTTAATCCTGCCAAGCCATGAACATGGGAGATCTTTCCATCTTCTCATATCTTCTTCTAATTCTTTCTTCAGAGACTTGAAAGTTTTTTCATACAAGTCTTTGACTTGCTTGGTTAGGGTTACACCAAGGTACTTTATGTCATTTGTGGCTATTGTGAAGGGTGTTGTATCCCTAATTTCTTCTCAGCCCTTTTGTCTTTTGTATACAGGAGGGCTACTGATTTTGTTGAGTTAATTTTCTATTCGGCCACTTTGCTGAAGATGTTTATCAGCTGTAGGAGTTCCCTGGTAGAGTTTTTGGGGTCACTCATGTATACTATCATATCATCTACAAATAGTGATAATTTGACTTCTTCCTTTCCAGTTTGCATTCCCTTGATCTCCTTCAACTGTCTTATTGCTCTAGCAAGGACTTCCAGAACTATGTTGAAGAGATATGGAGAGAGTGGGCAACCTTGTCTTGTCCTTGATTTCAGTGGGATTGCATTAATTTTCTCTCTGTTCAGTTTGATGTTGCCTATAGGCTTGCTGTACATTGCCTTTATTATGTTTAGATATGTGCCTTGTATCCCTGATCTCTCCAAGACTTTAAACATGAATGGATGTTGGATTTTGTCAAATGCTTTTCCAGCATCTAGGGAGAATATCATGTGGTTTGTTTCTTTCAGTTTGTTAATATCATGGATAACATTGATGGATTTTTGTATGTATATTGAACCACCCCTGCATACCTGGGATGAAGCCTAGTTGGTCATAGTGGATGATATCTTTGATGTGTTATTTATTCAGTTTGCAAGTATTTTGTTGAGTATTTTTGCGTCAATGTTCATAAGGGAGATTGGCCTGAAATTCTCTTTCTTTGTTGGGTCTTTGTGAGGTTTAGGTACCAATGTGACTGTGGATTCATAGAATGAGTTAAGTAGTGTTCTCTTAGGGTCTGCATGATATCCATCCATGCCCTTCTGGCTTTCATAGTCTCTGTTGAAAAGTCAGGTATTATTCTAATGGGTTTGCCATTATTTGTTACTTGGCATTTTTCCCTTGCAGCTTTTAGTATTTTTTCTTTGTTCTGTATACTTACTGCTTTGATTATTATGTGGTGGGGGAATTTTCTTTTCTGGTCTAATTTTTGGGTGTTCTGTAGACCTCTTCTTTAAGTTGGGGAAATTTTCTTCACTGATTTTGTTGAAAATATTTTCTGGGCCTTGGAGCAGGGAATCTTCATTTTCCTCTATTCCTATTATCCTTAGGTTTTGTCTATTTTTGTTGTCTTGGATGGTCTTTGTCAGGAATCTTTTAGATTTAACATTTTCTTTGACAGATACATCTATTTCTTCCATTGTATCTTCCACACCTGAGATTCTTTCTTCCATCTCTTGTAGTCTATTGGTTATGCTAACCTCTGTAGTTCCTGTTTTCTTCCCTAAGTTCTTTCTCTCCACAATTTCCTCCATTTGTGTTTTCTTTAATTTTTCCAATTCTATGTTCAGGTCTTGAGCCGTTTTGTTGATTTCCTTCACCTGTCTGACTGTATTTTTCTTCAATTCCTTCAGCTGTTTGTTTGAACAATCTTCTGTTTCTTTTATTTCTTTCAGTGATTTAAGCTTTTCCTGAAAAGCTTAAAAGGCCACAAACCAGTTTGGCTGCAACTTCCTGTATTTCTTTACAGATGGCCAAAATCTGCTTGTTTTTATCTTCCTCTATTTCTTTAAGAATAGCCATAGTCTGTTTGAGTTTATCTTCCTCTAGGTCTTCATGCATTTTATTTCTTTCCTCTGTTATCCTCTTCAAGAGCATTGTTGTTAGGTCATCTTCTCGAATTTCAATTATGCTGGGATGTCCAGGGCAAATTGCCCCTGGATAATTGGGTTCTGGAGATGCCATATTGCTCTGTCTTTTGTTGGTTGAGCTTTTACACTGGCCTCTACCCATTGGGCTATCTTAGGTGTTTGGAGTTAGTTTCTGGTGGTTCCTGGAATCCTGTGGTGGAGAGAATCCCCTTGGCAGGAAGATGGTTTTTCCTGAAGGAAGCCTTCTCAGCTTTTTGGGTATAGTCACTGGATGCCTGGTGTTTTTCAGGAGTTGCTGCTGCTCACCTCAGTCATAGAGACCTGAGTGGTAACTGTGGTCCTTGTTAGTCGAGAGGGCTCTCCTCTCACCTGGAGAAGTCCTGAAGACACCTGCCCTGCTTCTGGTTTTCTTGCTGTAAATTTAGTGATCTGCTGCTGTAACCTGTGTGTCCCTTGCTTTGGTCAGTTTTGTTAGGGATAACTATTTGCCCCTTGGAGCAGTATCTGGAGATTGATCTCAGGGATTCTGGGCTTCTGTAGGTCTGAGGTTGAGGCTCTGTGCCCCAGTATCCAAGTGGTAATCTGTGGCAGGTGGGTAGTGCTTTCCTGGTAACAGCAGGCTATCTGGTGCTCAGCAGGTCTCTGGGTTGAGCAGGTCCCTGGGTTGGGCAGGCCTATGGGCCCTTTTCCATGGATATACTGTGTGTCCTAAGTCTGTCCCCTTTGCTTCGTTCCCTGTGAGGAGGATTTCTCCAGACAGTGACTGCCAGTCTCTGGTGCCCTGGGGCACACAGCTCTTTCTGTTCTGGAGAGCTGGGTATGCAGCAACTGTCTGTGCATGAGGCTGTAGCCCAGTTCATTGCTGGCGGGCAGTGTTCTCCTGGTGCCACCATCTTGTCTCTCTTATTTTGTTTCTTAAGAGAAGGTTGGTTAAGGTATTTCTTGTATAAATTAATTTGTCTTTTTCCAACCTCTAGAAAACTAAGCTTGTTGAGCCTGTGGATATATATCTTACCTGGTTGGAATAATTTTAGCATCACTTCCACAAATACCTCTCATTTCTGCTCTCTCCTCTCCACTTGGAATTCTGATGGCATATATGCTTTATCTTTTGCTATGTTCTCAGGTCTGTAAATTTCTAAACCTTTTTCATTCTCTTTTCTCCTGTGATTTCTATTATTTTGTCTTCCACTTTATTATTTCTTTAATTTCTTCTTTTATGTTTTTGTACTCATGCATTGAGTTTTCCTTCAGAATACTATGTTTTTAACATCTTGTTGCCAATTTGCTCTATCTATATTCCCTTTCAAAGATTTAATTCTTTGCTCATATTTCTCACTCTTTGTTTAGATGTTCCATTTTTCACCAAGTTTCTAAAGACATATTTAAACATTTTAGTTAGCTGTTTTGAAATCTCTGTGAGATGATCCTAATATTCCTGTTGTTGCTTGCCATCAACATATTTTCTTTCTTTTTCTTCAGTTTACAATCCTATTTATTCTTATCATGAGTTCTTTCTTTTTCCTTTACAATTTTTTTATTTATTACAATTTATTCACTTTGTATTCAAGCTGTAGGCCTCTCCCTCAACCCCTTCCAATCCCACACTCTGTCTCTCTTCTTCTCCCTTGCCCCTCTCCAAGTCCACTAATAGGGGAGGTCCTCTTCCCCTTTCATCTGATCCTAGCCTATGAGGTCTCATTATCTTCCTCTGCAGCCTGGTCAGGCTGTCTCCCCCAGGGGGAGGTGATCAAAGAGCCAGCCACTGAGCTCATGTCACTGACAGTCCCTGCTTTCCTTACTAGGGATCCTTGCTACTTAGGTTTTTAAGGTCTGTGGATTGTATCATAGTTATCCTGTACTATTTGGCTAATACCCACTTATAACTGAGTACATACAGTGTGTGTCTTTCTGTCTCTGGATAATATTTTCTATCACTTAGAATCATATTTTCTAGTTCCATCCATTTGCCTACAAATTTCATTATTTTCTTGTTTTTAAAAACTGAGTACTATTCCACAATTTCGTTAAACATTCTTCTGCTGAGGGACATCTAGGATATTTCCAGCTTCTGGCTATTAAAAATAAAGTTTCTATGAGCCTAGCTGAGCAAATGTCCTTGTTGTATGGTGGACATCTTTCAGATGGGCGTGGTATGGCTGGGTGATGAAGAATTATTCCCAAATTTCTGAGAAAGCTCCAGATTGATTTCCAAATTGATTGTACAAGTTTGCACTCTCACCAGCAATGGATAAGTGCTTCCCTTTCTCCATGTCCCTGCTAGCATGTGCTGATACTTAAGTTTTTTATCTTAGCCATTACAAAAGTAGATAGATTTCTGAGTCATTTTGATTTGCATTTTGATTTGCATTCCTGTGATGACCAAGAACTTTGAGCATTTCTTTAAGTGCTTCTTTGCCATTAAAGACTGCTCTGTTGAAAAATTGTTTTTAGCTCTGTACTCAATTTTTAATTAGATTATTTTGTTTGTTGATGTTTAATTTCTTGAGTTCTTTATATTTATTTAATATTAGCCCTTTGCTGAATGTAGGATTGGTGAAAATCTTACTACTGTTTCATTCTATTGACAATGCCCTTTGCCTTACAGAAGCTTTTCAGTTTCATGAGGTCCGATTCATTAATTGTTGATTTTAGAACCTGAGCTGTTTGTGTTCTGTTCAGGAAGTTGTCTCCTTTGCCAATGAGTTCAAGGCTCTTCCCCACTTTTTCTTCTAACAGATCATTTGTTGAAGATGCTGTCTTTTTTCTATTGTATGGTTTTGGCTCCTTTGCCAAAAATCAAGTCTCCATATTTATGTGGGTTTATTTCTGGGTCTTTCATTCAATTCAATTGATTAACCAGTCTGTTTCTATGCCAGTACCATGCAGTTTTACTACTATTGCTCTGTCATATAGTTTGGAGTAAGAGATAAATATGCCTCCAAAAGTTTTTTTGTTTTTTTGTTGTTTTTCTTTTTTTTAATTATTGTATAGGACTTTTGTGGGTTTGTTTTTGTGTTTTTTTGTTTTGTTTTGTTTTTTGTTTGCTTGTTTTTGTTAGTCTGGGTTTTTTTTGTTTTCCATATAATGTAGAATTGTTATTTCAAGGTCTGTAAAGAATTGTGTTTGCATTTTCATAGGAATTGCATTGAATCTGTAGATTGCTTTCGGTAGGGTGGCCATTTTTACTATGTTGATCCTGCCAATCCATGATCATGTGATATCTTTCCATATTCTGATGTCTTCCTCCTATTTCTTTCTTTAGACACTTGAAGTTCTTGTCATACAGATATTTGGCTTGCTTGGTTACAGTTACACCAAGACACTATATATTTGTGGTTCTTGTGAACGGTATAGTTTCCCTAATTTATTTCTCAGCCTGTTTGTACTTAGACAGGAAAGATACTGATTTTTTTAAATTAATCTTGTATCCAGGCACTTTGCTGAAGGTTTTTATCAGCTGTATTAGTTCTCTGGTAGAATATTTGGGGTCATTCATGTATACTGCCATAACCCTGTTTTTCCAGTCATATCTTAGTGCATTAACATGATCCATGTGGCAGGAGACCTGGCTGCTCCCATGTTCCCATGAAAATGATCCTTTTCTCAGAGCAAACATTTTTGGAAACATCTTCACATGCAAACTTTGTCCAGCCAATACAGGCCTCCCGCACCTCGTCTACCTGCCTCCTCTTCTACTCTTTGACTGACTTTTAAGTGTTTACAATTGTGTGTCTAGTAGTTTTTATTTGACATTCACATAATTGATGTAACCCCTCCATTAAGCTTCCGTATTCAGAAAAATTCCAAAACTTCACAAGAAAGATTGAATTAACTAAAATAGTTATAGTTGAGAAAAATAGATTTCATTCAGATGTACACGGAAAAGTACTGAAAGCAATGCGCAAAGGGGCTTTCTAGAACCTACCATTTCAGCAAATCCTCTAGGCTTACTCACCATCCTCAGTAGTCCACTATAGAATCTCTGCTTAGTTAGCCACACCGAGGAGCTAACGGTTTGATAGCACCAGCCTAAGACATCAGACTAGCATGACATGTCTTATTTTATGAATGAAGTTTGGAGTACTTTTGTTCATTAGTGGAATAATTTAGTAATTCCACCTGTGTGACCTATCCCATAAAGACAAAAGTATCCATGACTACCCTTTCAAAGAAAGTTTCTTAATTTTTGACCTGTAAGGGGCACTTCTTAGGTTTCCCATAGACAAAGTTTCTTGTTCTTTTTCTTTCGTTTTTTTTTTTTTCCTTATCATTTATTACAAATTATCCAATTTGTATCCTGGCTGTGGTCCCCAGCCTTGTCACCTCCCAATTCCATCCTCCCTCCCTCTTCTCCCCCTAAGCCCCTCCCCTAGTCCACTGATAGAGGAGGGCCTCCTCCTCTTCCCTCTGACCTTAGCCTATCAGGTCTCACCAGGACTGGCTGCATTGTCTTTCTCTGTGGACTGGTAAGGCTGCTCCCCACTCAGGGGGAGGCGATCAAAGAGCTAGCCACTGAGTTCATGTCACAGACAGTCCCTGTCTTCCTTACTAGGGATCCTGTTCTTTTTCTAATTACAAAGTGCTCAGTTGGAGAAGTCATTAAGATGCATATGCTCTAATATGTCGAGAATATATGATGTTTTGAATAACTAGGAATGTGTCTGAACTTTTACACCTTCACAAATATGATGAGATGCACATCCAGCATTTTGAACAGTAGCAGTGACCCAATTAAGTGGCATTAAAGTTCCTTTTAGGCAGTAAGTGGACCATGAGTTACTCTGGGAGCACAGCACTCCTCTTCCAAACAGCTGAATAACTCTCTGCTTAGGAGCAGGGAGCCTGTATTGGTTATGCAGACTCCTTACTGGCTCAACCACAAAACCTCAGAAATGACGAATCTCAGTAAAGATTGCCTCAGTTCCCTCCCACCATACCACATAAAATCTCTCAGAACAGGGTAGCAAGATAACCCTCCCACTCTCAGGAGATAACTCCTCCCACTCTCAGGAGATACCCCTCCCACTCTCAGGAGTGCCTTCTCATTTTTCTTTAACAAATTTGGGTTCACTTTGCTCAGTCCTTAGTCCTTCCTTATTCATTTTGGAAACATGAAAGCTGTTGCCTTTCAGTGGCTATGGTGGCTGGTGATTCTCCAGGACACTAGCACACTTACTTAAGGTCACTAATAGCCAGGAAAGACTCTATTGTGCTCAAAGATTCCTTATTACCAACTGATGTAGTCTTTCTTTTTATCTCCTATATAAACTACTTGTAGTCACAGATTCCACCATCCCATCAACCATGTTTGTAGCAGCAACCGAGATGTTCCTAACTGAGGAATGGATACAGAAAATGGAGACAGTTATTTACACAATGGAATACTACTAAGCAATTATAAACAAGGAAATCATGAAATTTGCAGGCAAATGGTGGAAAATAAAAAAAGATCATCCTAAGTGAGGTATCCCAGAAGCAGAAAGACACACATGATATATACTCACTTATAAATGGATATTAGACCTATAACATAGGATAAACATACTAAAATCTGTACACCTAAAAAAGCTAAGCAAGAAGGACCCTGGGTAAAATGATCAATCCTCTCTCAGAAAACTAAATGGGATGGAAATCAAAAGAGGTAGAAAACAGGGAAGAGGACAGGATCCTACCACAGAGATCCTCTAAAATACTCTACCCAGTAGTGTATCAAAGCAGATGCTGAAACTCATAGCCAAACTTTGAGCAGAGTGCGAAGAATCTTATGAAAGAAGGGGGTGATAGTGAGACCTGGAGGGGACAGGAGCTCCACAAGGAGAGCAACAGAACCAAAAATATCTAGGCCCAGAGGTCTTTTCTGAGACTGATACTCCAACCAAGGACCATTCATGGATATAACCTGGAACCCCTGCTCAGATGTAGCCCATGGCAGCTCATGCTCCAAGTTGGTTCCCTAGTAATGGGAACAGAGACTGTCTCTGACATGAACTCAGTGGCTGGATCTCTGATCACCTCCACCTTATCAGGCCAGAGGAAGATAATGTAGCCAGTCCTGATGAGACCTGATAGGCTAGGGTCAGAGAGAAGAGGAGGGAGGAAGACCTCCCCTATCAGTGGACTTAGGGAGGGGAATGGGAGGAGATGAGAGAGGGAGGGTGGGTTTGGGAGGGGATGAGGAAGGGATCGACAGCTGGGATGCAAAGTGAATCAACTGTAATTAATAAAATAAATTAATTAATTTTAAAAATAGGGCAATGATTTACCATGTGACACAAAAACTCTGTTAGTAAATACTATTATTTCTTTATTTCTTACAATTTATTAGTTTTACATCCCAATTGTAACCCCCTCCTTCAACTTCTCTCAGTCCCACCCTCCCTCCCCCTTCCCCCCCATCCCCTTTTCCTAGTCAACTGAAGGGGAGGCGGGTTCTCCTCCTCTGCCATCTGTCCCTAGCTTATCAAGTCTCATTGGGACTGCCTGGATCCTCTTCCTCTGTAGCCTGGCAAGGCTGTATCTTCAGGGAGAATTGATCAAAGAGCAGGCAACAGATGTTCGTGACAGAGGAAGACCCTGTTCTTCTTAACTCAAGGACCACATGGAGACTGAGCTACCTATGGGCTACATCTAAACAGGGGGTCTAAGTCCTCTCCATGCATGGTCCTTGGTAGGTGCATCAGTCTCTGCAGTACCCCCTAGGTTCAGATTTTTTAGCTATGTTGGTCTCCTTGTGGATCTCCTATCTCTTTGGTGTCTTTCTATCTCCCCCTTTACTTCCAAAAGGCTCCCTGAACTCTGACCAAAGTTTGGCTGTGAATCTCAGCATCTGCTTCTATTCCTTGTTGGGTGGATCCTTTCAGAGGACCCCCTATAGTAGGCTCCTGTCCTGTTCTTTCTCTTCCCCCATTTATTGTGTCACCCTGTTTGCCATACTGAACAAGATTTAACCATTTTTCCTGAGGTCCTCCTTGTTGTTTAGCTTCTTTAGGTTTGTAGATTTTAGTATGCTTATTTGGGAAATTCATTCATCAGTATTGATTGAGTGTCCTTTAGTGTTTCTGAATTTTACAAGCAGGTTCACAGTAATGACTCAAGACAAATCCTTTTATTTTCAGCAAACGGGAGAAGACATTTTAAAATATATCAGACTATTTTTTAAGCAAAGATTACTTTCAAAAAAAGATATTTGGGAAAGAAATTTAAATCAATCCCACTGAAATCAGGGACAAGGCAAGGCTGCCCACTCTCTCCATAACTCTTCAACATAGTGCTTGAAGTCCTAGCTAGAGCAATAAGACAATTTAAAGGAGATCAAGGGGATACAAATCAGAAAGGAAGAAGTCAAAGTATCACTATTCTCAGAATACATGATAGTATACATGAGTGACCCCAGGAATTCAACCAGAGAACACCTTCAGCTGATAAACACCTTCAGCAAAGTGGCTGGATACAAAATCAACTCAAAAAGATGAGAAGCCCACCTGTATATCAAAGACAAAAGGGCCAAGAAAGAAATTAGGGAAACAACACCCTTCACAGTAGCAACTAATAACATAAAGTACCTTGGTGTGACTCTAACCAAGTAAGTAAAAGACCTGTTCGAAAAATCCTCAAGTCTCTGAAGAAAGAAATTAAAGAAGATATCAGAAGATAGAAAGATCTCCTGTGTTCATGGATGGGTTGGATTAACATAGTGAAAATGGCCAACCTGCCAAAAGCAATTCTTTACAGACCTTGAAAGAGCAATTCTCAAATTCATGTGGAAGAACAAAAAAAACAAGACTTGCTAAAATGATCCTATACAACAACAGATCGTCTGGAGGGATCTTCATCCCTGATGTCAAGCTGTACTACAGAGCAATAGTAATAAAAACTGCATGGTACTGGCAGAGAAACAGAATAATGGATCAATGGAATGTAATAGAAGACGCAGAAATAAGTCCACACATCTACGGATACTGGATTTTTGACAAAGAAGCCAAAACCTTACAATGGAAAAAAAAGATAGTATCTTTAACAAATGGTGCTGATCTAACTGGATGACTACATGCAGAAAAATGCAAATAGACCCATATTTATCACCCTGCACAAAACTAAAGTCCAAGTAGATCAAAGACCTCAACATAAAATTAGACACACTAAATCAGTTAGAAGAAAAAGTGGGGAAGGGCCTAGAACTCATTGGCACAGGACATAACTTCCTAAACAGAACAACAACAGTACAGGCTCTAAGATCAACAATCAGTAAATGGGACCTCATGAAACTGGAAAGCTTCTGTAAAGCAAAGGACACTGTCATCAGAACAAAACAACAGCTTACAGACTGGGAAAGTATCTTCACCAACCCTATATCTGATAGAGGGCTGATATTCAGAATATATAAAGAACTCAAGAAGGTAAAAGGCAACAAATCGAGTAATACAATTTAAAATTGTGGTACAGAGCTAAACAATTCTCTGTAGAGGGATATAGAATGGCTGAGAAACACTTAAAGAAATGCTCAATGTCCTTCATAATCTGAGAGATTAAATCAAAATGACCCTGAGATTTCCCCTTAGAATGGCTGAGATCAAAAACTCAAGTGACAACACGTGTTGGAGAGGTTGTGGAGAAAGGGGAACTCTCCTCCATTGCTGATGGGAATGTAAATTTGTGCAATCGCTTTGGCAATAAATCTGGTGCTTTCTCAGACAATTAGGAATAGTGCTTCTTCAAGATCCAGCTATATCACTTCTAGGCAAATATCCAAAGTATGTTCAAGTACACAACAAGGACATTTGTTCAACCATGTTCATAGCAGCTTTATTCATAAAAGCCAGAAACTGGAAACAACTCAGATGTCTCTCACCAGAGGAATGGATGCAGACATTGTGGTACTTTTACACAATAGAATACTAAGCAGCAATTAAAAACAATGAAATTTACCGGCAAATGGTGGGATCTAGAAAAGATCATCCTGAGTGAGATATCCCGGAAGCAGAGAGACACACATGGTGTATACTCACTTATAAGTGGATACTAGACATATAATATAGGATAAACATACTAAAATCTGCACAGCTAAAGAAGCTAAGCAAGAA
The DNA here is from genome assembly GCF_030254825.1 of Meriones unguiculatus. Lineage (NCBI taxonomy): Eukaryota > Metazoa > Chordata > Mammalia > Rodentia > Muridae > Meriones > Meriones unguiculatus. The sequence continues at coordinate 8,006,567 of NC_083365.1, read as the reverse complement.
GGAGGACCCTGCGTAAGATGATCAATCCTCACTCAGAAAGGAAAATGGGATGGACACTGGAAGAGGGAGAAGATGGGAAAGAGGACAGGAGTCTACCGTAGAGGGCTGAGACTCCTAACCAAAGTTTGGGTAGAGTGCAGGGAATGTTATGAAAGAAGGGGGAGATAACAGGGCCTGGAGAGGACAGGAACTCCACAAGGAGAGCAACAGAATAAAAATATCTGGGCCCAGGAGTCTTTTCTGAGACTGATACTCCAACCAAGGACCATTCATAGATATAACCTAGAAGCCCTGCTCAGGTGTAGCCCATGTCAGCTCAGTATCCAAGTGTGTTCCCTAGTAAGGGGAACAAGGACTGTCTCTGACATGAGCTCAGTCACATGCTCTTTGACCACCTCCCCCTGAGGGGGGAGCAGCCTTGCCAGGCCACAGAGGAGGACAATGCAGCCAGTCCTGATGAGACCTAATAAGCTAGAGTCAGATGGAAGTGGATTCCCCTCCCCTATCAGAAGAATTGGAGAGGGGAATGGGAGGAGATGAGGAGGGAGGGCAGACTTGGGAAGGAATGAAGGAGGGGGGATACAGCTGGGATTCAAAGTGAATAAACTGTAATTAATATTAAAAAATAATTATATCCCCCTATACAAGAAAAAATAAAAAATAAATAATTATATTAAAAAAAGATATTTTACCAAGGCTTAAACCATTGTATTTACTTAGAGTCCACCCAGCTTTGGAAAAATAAATGGGTAATCCATGTCCTGCTCTATCATTCCACATGACAGCAACAGAGGCAACTCTGGACCCCTGCAGCCATCCTGTCTCTCTAGGTTGAACAAAGAGGAACAAAAAGACTTTGATACAGTTTGTAGTCCAGAGAAATAAGTTCACTACAATTCTGAGGTCTAAAACCACAGCTAAAAAAATAATAAATAAATAAATAAATAAATAAATAAAGCCTCACAACTGTTGAAAAGTACATTAATTTCTCCCTCTAGCTAGACCTGACCACATCATTACTAGAGAGCATCATCTACAATGCTCTACATACTACCTCATTTTCAGTTTTTGTTAAGAAAAAATTTAGAGTCCTCTCTCTTGCTTAGTTTCTTTAGATGCACAGGTTTTAGTGGGTTTGTCCTATGTTGTATGTCTATATGAGTGAGTATATACCATGTGTGTCTTTTTGCTTCTGAGACAACTCACTCAGGATGATCCTTTCTAGATCCCACCATTTACCTGCAAATTTCATGATTTCCTTATTTTTCATTGCTGAGTAATATTCCATTGTGTAGATGTACCACAATTTCTGCATCCATTCTTCAGTTGAGGGGCATCTGGGTTGTTTCCAGCTTCTGGCTATTACAAATAAAGCTGCTACAAACATGGTTGAGCAAATGTCCTTTTTGTGTACTTGAGCCTCTTTTGGATATATGCCCAGTAGTGGTATGGCTGGATCTTGAGGAAGCACTATTCCTAGTTGTCTGAGAAAGCGCCAGATTGATTTCCAGAGGACCCTAACTAAAACGTCCAAACCCCATCCAGAAAGGCAAAGAGGATGGACATCAGAAGAAGAAGAAAACAGGAAACAACCTAGGAACCTACCACAGAGGGCCTCTGAAAGCCTCTGCCCTTCAGACTATCAAAGCAGATGCTGAGCCTGATGGGCAACTGTTGGGCAGAGTGAACGGAATTTTAGGTAAGAACTGGGAAATAGTAAGAGCTGGAGAGGACAGGGTCTCCACAAGGAGAGCAACAGAACAAGAAAATTTGAACATAGGGAACTTCCCAGAGACTCATACTCCAACCAAGGACTATTCATGGAGATAACCTAGAACCCCTGCACAGATGTAGCCCAGGGCAGTTCAGAGTCCAATTGGGTTACATAGTAATGTGAAGAGGGACTGCCTCTGACATAATCTGATTGGCCTGCTCTTTGATCACCTCCCTCTGGGGGGGGGGGGAGCAGCCTTACCAGGCCACAGTAGAGGACAATACAGCCACTTTTGATGTGAACTGACAGACTAAGATCAGAAAGGAGAGGAGAACCTCCCCTATTAGTGGACTTGGGGAGTGGCATGCAAGCAGAGGGAGGAGGGAGGGTGGGATTGGGATGGGAGGAGGGAGGGGCTTATGGGGGGATGCAGAATGAATAAAGTGTAATTGATAAAAAAAAAACAATTATATTAAAAAAAAAGAAAAAATTTAGAGCATACTAAAATGAGTAAAAACAGTTTAAAGAGACAAAACAAGGCTCAGAACTAGATTCAGGAATGAAGGAGTATTGAAATTATCAAAATGAGGTTTTCGACAACTATGAAAAAATTCTGAGGATTCTAATACCAATAATCTGAGGCAGTATAAAAGAACAGCTGGGTCCTGCACGCATTCAAGTTGATATTCTAGATGATTCTAGAGCCACAAAAACAGGCAAGAGATTTTTAAAAAAACACTCTGGCAGAAAACAAACAAACAAAAACATGAAATCATTAATCTAAGCTGTCACCTCAGGAATTTAGAAAATAAGAGCACATTAGTGATGATATAATCAAATAAATAAAATTATTAGAGCAGAAATAGAGAATTCAATGAAGTTGAAGTGTCAAATTCATTAACAGATTTTCTCACCTTTGTAGAAAAAAATCAACAAAACAAAAACCTTGTTATTTTTTAAAAATAAACAACATCTAGCCACGCTGTTTAATAAAAAGGAAAGATATCATTACAGAAGTAGTGTACATAAAAAGAGATAATCAGAAAATTTGAACACAGGGTCTTTCCAGAGACTCATACTCCAACCAAGGACCATGCATGGAGATAACCTAGAACTCCTGCACAGATGTAGCCCATGGCAATTCAGTGTCCAAGTGGGTTCCACAGTAATGGGAAGAGGGACTGCCTCTGACATAATCTGATTGGCCTGCTCTTTGATCACCTCCCCCTGAGGGGGGAGCAGCCTTACCAGGCCACAGAAGATGACAATGCAGCCACTCCTGATGAGATCTGATAGACTAAGGTCAGAAGGAAAGAGAGGGGGACCTCCCCTATCAGTGGACTTGGGGAGGGGCGTGAGTGAAGAAGGGAGAGGGAAGGTGGGATTACGAGGGGAGGAGGGAGGGGCTTATGGGGGGATACAAAGTGAATAAAGTGTAATTAATAAAAAAATAAAAATTAAAAAAGAGATAATCGTGGAACTTTCTGAAAATTCTGTCTTTTAATATTTGAAGATGAACAACTAGATGAAATGGTCAATTTCTAAAAGAATACAATTTTCAAAATCTATACAACCAAATTAGGCAATCTTGGCATACCTCCTTGTATTAAAGATATTCACCCAACATGTCAGAACGGTCTAAAGCACAAGTTTCAGGCACAGATGTGTCCACTGGGATTTGTTGAATCACTGGGCAGCGAGTGGGGATTGCTACTTCTCTAAGGTTTCTTGCAAAGGTAGAATCAGAAGCAATGCATCCTCACTGACTCTTCGAGGCTGCCATCAGCCTAAGGGCACCACCATGCAAAGACATGAAAAGAAAACGATAGATGAATACCTCTCATGGCTCAGATGAGAAAATTATCCTAAAAGATACTATCAAACCAGTTGACAAATGTATAAAAATAATTATATACTATAAGAAATTAAGATTTAACCCACTTGTGCATGGCTGCTTCAGCATTAAAAAAGCAGTTAGTGTGACTGTTGACCTCAGAGGGCTTAAAGCAGCAAATCACATGATTACATCAACAGATGCATAAAAAATGCTCGCAAAAACCTTTTAAGGCTTGTTTAAAAAAGCAAACAAGAAAAGAAGAGAACTTTTTGACTTGGTAAAGAGCATCTACAAGAGACCTTCTGTAAATGTTAGCCTTAATAATAAGGTATTAGATGTTTTCCCAACAAGGTAACTACAAAGATGTCCCCTATTAGCTATCCTTTTTAATCAGTCTTGCAGAAAACAATAAAGACAGAAAAAATAAGTATGTGTGTGTGTATATACATATACATACATATATATACACATATACATATATGTTCTCACCAGAGTTGAAGATTATGTTCTCCCCAAAATTGCACAAGAACATTTATTGCAGCTTTATTCATAATTTTCAAAACTTGGAAGCAGCCAAGAGGCCATTTAGTACGTGAATTGAAATGTTAACATCGCGTATCGAGGCAAAGGAAATTTATGGAACACTGAAAACGATTGTCCCATCAAACCATTCGGCAAAGTGAGAGAAACTAAATGAAAGCACCTAACCTGCCAAGGTCACGCACTGCTTGACTCCGGCTACAGAACACTGTGGAATAGGAACGTCCATAGAAATGATAAAAATCATAACACTTGCCAGAGGTTGAGGAGCAGAAAGGATGAGCACACTAAGAATGCTTAGGATACTTAAATTATTCTCTGGGACACACTCATAACAGAAAGAGCTGTTACAGACGCAAAAGAGCCAGCGTGGTCCCTCGTAGAGAATACAAACAATAGATGGAAATGGAGCACAGTACAGGTTCTCCTGAATTAATGTGCTACTCTGCGTGGGATTCCGGGGTGTGGAGAGGTTATGCACCCGTGGATGTCAGAGATAGTGAAAATAATCAATGTACCTTCCAGTTAACATTATAAATCTCAGGCCCCTTGAATCCATGTCACAAAAAGAAATTTTGACCAAGAACAATTGTACTTCAAGATACAATTCAACTCTTTAAAACCTGTCTTCTACAGCCAAAACAAGTGTCATAAGGTTCCACCCGTCTTTTACCTGTTCATTCCCTCCAATGGGCCCCTGTAGACTCTCTCTTATTTTCTTTTTTTAATTTATTTTTATTATTAGTTACATTTTATTAACTCTGTATCCCAGCTGTATCCCGCTCCCTCATTCCCTCCCAATCCCACCCTCCCTCCCTCACCGCCTCCCTGCCCCTTTCCAAGTCCACTGATTGGGGAGGACCTCCTCCCCTTTCATCTGATCCTGTTTTATCAGGTATCTTCAGGACTGGCTGCAAAGTTGTCCTCTGTGGCCTAGCAGGGCTGCTCCCCCCTTGGGGGGTGGGGAGGTCAAAGAGCCTGCCCTTGAGTTCATGTCAGAAATAGTCCCTGTTCCCCTTCCTGGGGTACCCACTTGGTTACTCAGCTACCATGGGCTACATCCGAGCAGAGGTTCTAGGATATATCCATGCATGGTCCTTGGTTGGAGAGACAGTCTCATAAGACCCCTGTGCTCAGATATATTTGGTCCTTGTGGAGCTCCTATCCTCTCCATGTCATATTAACCCACCTTTCATTCATATGATTCCCTGCATTCTGCTGAAGGTTTGGTTATGAGTCTTAGTATCTGAGTTGATACACTGGTAGGTAGAGTCTATACCACTCCTAGGCATAGATCCAAAAGTTGCTCAAGTACACAACAAGGACATTTGCTCAATCATGTTTGTAGCAGCTTTATTTGTAATAGCCAGAACCTGGAAACAACCAGAGGAATGGATACAGAAATTGTGGTATTTTTACACATTGAAATACTACTCAGCAATTGAAAAGGAGGAAATCATGAATTTGCAGGCAAATGGTGGGATCTAGAAAAGATCATTCTGAGTGAGGTATCTCAGAAGGAGAAAGACACACATGGTATATACTCACTTATTTAGACCTGTAAGATATGATAAATGTAATGAAGTCTGTATACCTAAAGAAGATAAACAAGAAAGAAGACCTGGGGTAAGATGATCAATCCTTACTTAGAAAGACAAATGGGATGAGCATTGGAAGTAGGAGAAAACAAGTAACAGGACAGGAGCCTACCACAGAGGGCCTCTGAAAGACTATACCTAACAGTGTATCAAAGCAGACTCTCTTTTTCATGTTACAGTCTTGCCACTTTTCTCTAATCCAAACTAGGTTTGCTGTTTCTGCATTGGAAATGAATTTTCATGAGTAGTATGGCTGGATTAGGACTTGAATCACAGCTTTTTTTTTTTTTTCTTGAGTTATTGTGGACAGGATTAGTCTGCTGAACTGAATGACTCAGTTCATCCTGACCGTCCCATGAAACAGGCATTGCAACCACCTCTTTCTTCTCCCATGGATTTTGCCAAAACTAACAACAAATCTCAGGATTCCACTACTTTCTTGATGAGGCCCTAGGGGACCTCAGCGATAGTCAGAACTGAGGGTCCGTTCATACATAGCTTTAAGACAGAGGCAATGGCAAGCAGTATTTGCTGAGCAAGTTTATATACACTCAGTTTTGGACAAAAGAACCTATTACAAAACTTTCCAGGGATAGTGTGAGGTTCATATTAACATCCCCTTTTTGGAAATAAGGAAACTCAAGATTTTCAGAGTTGAGTTATAGAATTTGTTTGGGTCATACTGACTGGTGTTTGTGGTTTCTAGTTGCAATGATCATTATCCCAATATGATGTGCCGTGAGGACATGGGCCTGTAATCCTGCTGCCAGGAACTTGCCTGATTCTGAGTGTTCGAGAGTGGCAGTCATTTCAAGGTCACTTCTCTGTGTATTTCTGAGAAGTCACACTCACAAAAGACCAGAAATAACCTTAGTAACAAATTTCGAATGAGGGATGTGATAATTTGGGACCTCAGACTGGCCCCGGATTCTCTAGAGCACATTGAGGTCCACTCCACCCTTTTCTTCCTCTTGTGTGTTTCAGTGAAAGGTGTGAGCCACCACACTGAGATTCCCTTCATCCACAGGAAACACGCTTTATCTTACACAGGAAAGTTTTCTCTATAAACTGTAAGTACCTGAGAGAATACACATGCATGAGCACACACTGCCTTCATATCCACCCTTTTCATTTTAGAGTATCCTAAAAGAAAGGCAATTAAGTTTTAGATTGAAGTAAAAAAAAAAAAAAAAAAATGAAGCTTAAAATGTTGTCTTTATAGCCAAATACTTAATCTGCAGACATGATCTTATATTCAAACTAGTGCTTTCCTCACTGCAATACTCTGAGAGCTAAGGTGCCAGAATACCTGAAACTTGTTTAAAATGCCCTGAATAATTATGTATTGGGGAAAATTAGATCCCATCAATGCATGAAGCTGAATGAGGTTTAATGTTAGTGATTATGGAAAAGCCACTGTGTTCATGTCATTCTAGTGCCATACAAGCTGTTTTCAAGCTCTTGAAGTCTCCATGGCTATGTGATATAAGCCTTTCCCGTGTGGTTTCATAGAACAGATCTTATTAGACAGAAAGAACATCCTCACAGAGGGCTAATCCCCCAACACTGGCTCCCACAGCTGTCTGGCAGCCCTCATTCAGTGTATTGGCTTAATTCATAAATGAAATAATATTTGATTCATTTTCATCCTGATAAATGGCTTCAATTCTAGGTGTGGTAGATAGAATATAAAGCCATTATATGTTGAATATGCCTACTGTTTCTGAAATCTCCATTCTGAGATCATCTCAGAATGGCTGGATGAGGCTTCCATCAATCATCAGTCATTAGGATGTGATACAAACCTTTCATAGTCACTATGAGGATGTGGCTAGTCTGCTTACAACATAGGTCATTAAGGCATCACTGTGGCAAGTGTAGTTTCTCTATCTTGGCAGAAGAAATAGTCACCATCACCTGGCAATTTAGATTGTGCTATGTGACTCCTTTGGGCTAGGAATGAGGTTTGGAAACATCTCTGTAGATGCAATTAGTCATGTGTTTCTATGGTTATTTATAAATATTATGGCCAAACTTAGTTAATATAGAATGATTATAAATTATTGTGTTTTTTTTAATTGCCAGGAGCTGTTTTCCCTAAGAAGTCATTTAGCAGTAATTTTAAATTCTGTTGACTCTGATGAATGCAGCTTACCAGAGAGAAAATACTAAGAAGGCCAACATCTTGGGAATTAGACGCTAGCTTGCTGTAAGAAATGAGAAAGGGATGGATAAAGAGAACAGGACTGTTTATTTTATTTTATTTTATTTTATTTTATTTTATTTTTGGAAGTGTTGGAGGGAGTGCTTATTTGTTAGCTTATTTGTTAGTGCTTATTTGAAAGCAGCATCTCTGGGAAAATCACCCGTACCTGTGGGCACACTAGGAGTCTGCTGTAATAAGTCATCTCTAGGTCTGAAATTCTACAAATTAAAATTAAAACTTTTCCTTGTACCATAACGACCTACATTATTACTAGAAATGCTAACAATACTGGTTCAGTGAAGAATTACATTGGATGAAAACTAAAGAGGATTTAGCAATATTCAGTGAGAAATCCAAATCATGATCACATAGACTCCTCAGCGAGTTCCAGTCCACTCACTCAGCCTCGTTAGCTGAGCGCCTTGGACAGACAGGATCCTAACTGAAGGGCTAAGCGGCCAAGGTAGTCAGCGATTGTATACATTAGATGACATCACATAGTGATTTCATAGTCATTTTAGTTTATGTCAAAATAGACTATTATGTGTGCACAAGGATGAATTTGCCTAATGACACTTTTCTTAGAATACAGCCTGGTCTTTAACCGACACATAATTGTATTGTAGTAAAAGCCTTGGGAGTCAGGCTTGTTTGCATTATAATTATATGGCAGAGAAAATTATTTAGTCAACAGCGAAGCACTGAAAAAAGTCATATGTCTAGTGTGTGTGCACATTTGCAAACATGCAGGTTAACATTAAATATGACACATACAGTCATGGTATTAGCACCTTTAATGACTGTCACATAGGCATCCATGTGACAATGCGACAGTTAAAAGCCACAGTGTTGCTTCTGCACATTATATTTTTAATTAATTCCTTGGTTATTTGTAAAATTTTAACAATTTTCCAGTTGCAAAATTATCTGATGGTTTTTGTTTTTGTTGTTGATGGTGTGGGAGATAAGGGTTCAGGAAATTAATTTTTCTGTTACAAAAAAAAAAGGAACTCATAACAAAAAAGTAAAACTTGTTTCAGTTCATAAGTTATGATTTTATAACTAAGCCTTTGAAGCTCAAGCCTATGAGTTCTAAGATATAATTACTATACTAGGGATTGAAGGTAGAACTATAATTATAATTATAAATAATTTCCCACTTAATTTTAATACTTTAATTTAAAATTATTTTTGAGAAAAGATTTCTTGTAGTCCAGGCTGGCTTCAAACTATCTATTCTACTCCTGACCCTCCTGCTTCTACCTCCCACATGCTTGAATTTCATGTGTGTGCTACCATGCCAGCTTAGACAGTTCTGGGGACCAAGCCCAGTGAGCCATGCATGCTAGGCAAATACTTTACAAATTGAGCTATAACCCAAACCTAAAACTTTAATTTCAATTTAAAATATAATCATGATCTGCCTTAGTCCATTTTGTGGTGCTATAACACAGTAGCAGAAACTGGATAGTTAATGCTGAACAGGAATTTTCTGGCTTCTAGTTGTGGAGGCTGAGAAGTACGATGCCAGCACTCCAGCAGTTCACCAGAAGCCTCCTGCCTCCCTCATCTTGTAAGCAGAAGGCAAGATGATGATAGCAAGCAAGAGGAAACCAAATATGCCTTTCATAATAGCACCAGCTCTGTCATAAGAACACACCTTTGTGATCTCAACACCTTCCAAAAGTTCCTTCTCTTTTATATGTACCAAATATAAAAAGAATATTGACTGTCACAATTGATCTAGAACCCACTGCAACATATATAAAGGTCTGGTAATAGACCAATGAATTTAAAACCAATTCGAATCAGAAAACGTGATCCAGATCATGCATACCGTTTTGATCCATGGAAATGATCCTAAGACCATAGATTGTAATTTTTGTATGCTAGTCATATTTCCATGGCTATAACAGATAACTGAGATAATCAATTTATAAAGAAGAAAGAATTTATTTGCCAATACTTTTGTGGCTCCAGACCAGGAACTCTTGATCATTTTACTTTTGGTCCTTTGTTAAGACAAGACATCACAATGGAAGTACAGGGTAGACTATGATCCTCGTGTCACGGAACTGAGAAGCCCAAACAGGAAGAAGAAGGGACAGAACTCTCAACATCTCCTTCAAAGTACTGTCACCAGCAAGACCTAATCCTAGGCATGTTCTCTTAAAGTCTCTATCACTTCTGAGTAGCTCCAAGGACTGGTGTCAAGACTTTGATAAATGGGTTTTTGCATAGCTCCTATCAGAGCCACAGCATTCTATGAACAGTAGATTTATGTAAAAATATGTTCTGATTTGATTATTGCTTAGAGTTTTTAAAGTTCCCCCATCACTGTTATAGGACAAAATTGTTTACGCATGAGGGGAAATTTAAGAAACTAGTCTTGAGGCTACTGCACATCACTGGGGAAAGCATGATGGCAGTTTCAAGAGAATGTGAGTTCTCAAGAAAAAGATCAATGGGTATGAGGTGTATTTTGGAGGGAAAATTGACAGCACCTGCTGATGAATGAGATGTGGAAGCTGAGGGAAAATGACAGGTAAAGAATGACTTGCAGGGTTCTGCTTAGGTAGCACTGTTTACAGAGATGGAAGACACTGAGGGAGCCAAGGAGGAAGGAGAGATGAAGTGCTCTGTTTTGACCAAGTTTAGCTAAATATAACTGTGAGATATACAAACAGAAATACTAAAGAAATAGTTAGAGTGGGGCTCTCAAACTGATAAAAATTATGTGGCCTGGAGATGGAAGGTTGACTACTCTATACATGTAGATGTCTTTCAGCTCTAGGTTTCAAAGCAGACACAGCTTCCTGATGTTGATTCTGCACACAGCTTTTTCTCTTCGGAGTCTGTGATTTAGATCACTGACCTCTCAGCACAGCTTGCTCAGCAGCTTCATTAGCTTCTGAGATTGATTCTTCTACAGTTCTGTGCCCTGTGAAAACATCCACTTCTCATAGTTTCTTCTCATTCTAAGCTCTTCTAGCTGCAGTGGAAAAACTCCACTCCAAACAATTTTTTAGCCACAATGAAGATGGTTTTCTACTACATGGAGCAGTCCTTAGGATGTTTTGCTCCTGGCTTGTCTATCGACATTTAAAAGAAAAGTTTTCCCTTGTTTTTATTAGTAACTGTCCCCTCTATGAGTATTAGGAGATAGCTTTGCTCATTGAGTTAATGTTGATTCAAAAACTCAAAAACTCTGAACCCATCCCCCTACCTTGTTTCCTCTCTTCAGCTAGTACCTCTACCTATTCTATATTCCCTTCTGAGTAAGATTCACTCATCCTCCCTTGGACCCTCTATGTTACTTATCTTCTTTGGATTTATGCCTCATAGTATGTTTATCCTGTATTATATGGCTAAAATCCACTTATAAGTGAGTGCATACCATGTGTGTCTTTCTGGGTCTGAGTTACCTCACTCAGGATGATCTTTTCTAGTTCCATCCATTTGCCTGCAAATTTCATGATTTCCTTGTTTTTAGTAGTTGAGTAGTGTTCCATTGTGTAAATGTACCACAGTTTCTTTATCCATTCTTCAGCTGAGGGACATCTAGGTTATTTCCAGATTCTGGATATTATGAATAAAGCTACTTTGAACATAGTTGAGCAAATGTCCTTGTTGTATGGTAAAGCATCTTTTCTTTTGGGTGTATGCCCAGGAGAGCTATAGCTGGCTCTTGAGGTAAAGCTATTCCAAATTTTCTGAGAAAGTGACAGATTCATTTCCAAAGTGGTTGTACAAATTTGCACTCTCACCAGCAATGGAGGAGTTTTCTGCTTTCTCCACATCCTCCCCATCTTGTGCAGTTCCCTGAATCTTTGATCTTAGCCATTCTGACCTGTGTGAGATGGAATCTCAGAGTTGTTTTGATTTGCATTTCCCTAATGACTAAGGCATTTGAGCATGTCTTTAAGTGCTTCGTGGCCATTTGAGATTCTTCTGTTGAGAAATCTTTGTGTAGCTCTGTGCCCCATTTTTTAATTGGGTTATTTTGTTCATTTTTGTTTGATCTCTTAAGTAAGAGAGGGGCACAGAGAGTTAAGACAATGGAGAACAGAAGTGTTGAGAGCAAGGGTGAGAGGATAGAGGACTGTAGAGAAAAGAGAAAGTGAAGAGGGGGCTTCTGTGAGAAGTCTGAGATCTAAGTCAGAGTATGCCCGGGAGGATATGAGGAGGACTCAAGCAGAGACTCCTAATAGCAGAGGCCATAGAGACTGAAGAGGAAATCCTCTAGCTAGACTAGTCTCCTAGCAGAGGGAGGGGAACACCAACAAACCCACAAAAACTTGAACCCAGAATTTACCTTGCCTACAAGATGTGCAGGGATAAAGATAGAACAGAGATTGAGAGAATGACCAACCAATGCCTGGCCTAACCAAAAATCCCACTATTGAAGAGTGCCAACACGTTACACTATGAACAATATTATGCTAAACTTGCAGAGAGGAGTCTGACAAAGGTGTCCTCTAAGAGGCTCTACCAAGCAGCACCTCAAAACAAACGCTGAGACTCAGCCAAACATTGAGTGATGAGTAGGACATCTTGTGGGAAAGTAGGAGGAAAGAAAAAAGGACCTGGAGGTGACAGAAGCTCCAAAAGAAGACCAACAGAGCCAACTAACCAGGGCCCAGAGATGCTTGCTGAGACTGGAACATCAGCCAAGGACCATGCGTGAACTGGACCTAACCCCCTCTACAAAGATGAGGCAGATGGGCTGCAGAGGCCTCATGTGCATCCTCTAGTAAGGAATGTGGAGACTGCACCAGGCAGAGACTCACTTGCCAGCTTTTGGGGCACTACCCCCGAGGGGACTACCTTGCCAGGCCTCAGGGGAAGAGGACACACTCAGTCCTGATGCAACTTAATGAGCTGGTAAAGGGAGCTCGCCTTTCTGAGGAGAGGGGGAGGGGGATAAGATAGGGGAGAGGGAGGGGAGGAGGGATGGGGGTACAACAAGGATGTGAAACGAATACTTTTTTAATAAAAAAATTGTCAAATCTGAGATCTGATTAAATCTCCTAACACTTATACAACACTTTTATATAACATATGAGGAAGTAAAATTTAAATAATCTACATTGTTTCTCCAACATTTTTCTTATTTTCTTGATTATTAAGTTTACAACTTCTTATTTGGATTATTTGAGGGAGGATGATCCACTTCTTGGTGTTAAATGTGGGTGGACAGTTTTACCATCTGAGGTACAGGACCAAACCAACAGGTCCAGGACCAAACCAACAGTAGCCGTTCATTGTTCTCTGCTTCTTGACCACAGATGTGCTGCAGCCTGCTGCCTCGAGCTCCTGCTGCTGTGACTTCTCCCCCTTCAGATAAACCCCTGAACTGGGACTCAAATACACCCTGCCTCTCTTACATTACTTTGTCAGGTGTTCTGTCTCAATCATGTTCAAGCTGACTGAAACAGGAAACTGAGACCAAGCAGTGCCACCATTGATATGATAAACCGACCATGTGGTTCTTAGGCCTTTGCATGTGGTCCTCAGGAAGAATGTGGAAGGGTGCAGAACTTTGAAATAGAAATGACTTTGTTTCAAGCAGAGCTTAATGAGCCATTTTGGTAGGAACTTGGGAGACAAGAATTCTAAGGGAAGTGTGGACATTGGAAACCTAACTAATGAGTTTTCAGAGAAAAATAACTCTATCAGGAACTGGCCTAGTTCTACATGTGATATGGAAAAGGATTTGGCTACATAATGCCCATGCTCGGAGAACACGAGTGAATTGCATTTGAAGATAACAGCCCGATTTCCTTGCAGAGGTTACTTCAAGACAGGAATGCATTCAGACAGTGGCATGACTACTACCATCTGCACTTATTAAAGCCTACGGAAAAAAGAGTAAAAAGTTGGAGAGAAGAATATTTTAAAAAAATATGTGCAGAGCATCAAAGAGAAAAAGAACTAAACAAATTAGGTTTCATACAATGTATGTGTCAATAAGAGACTGTAACTGTTAAAGAAAAATATCCTCCTTTAGAGTTAGAAGAATCATGTCCTGGGATCATGAGAACTTCCATCAAAACTTCGACAATAACATGTAAACTTGTTTGGAAGGATAGCATCTGAGCCAAAAATACAGCTAGCGAGGATTCATGATCCCCAAAATAAATTGCCTAGTGAAGCAGTTTCCCTGGTTCATTTTAAAGGAGCTGATACAGCTGTGGGCCACAAAAGCTAGGCTATATATGGAGCTGTCATCAGAATTTTGCAACATTATAGACCATGTTGGTTTTGCAGGCATGAAAGATGCAACACTGAAGGGTCATCAATTCTTGCGCCACAATTTGAAATGTGCTGAGGCCAGGTCAAGTACAGTAGGGTTGGAATCTCCATAAGGAGACACAAGAGGACATCACCAGAGGCTGTGGGAGAAAAATATAAGTTAAATGTGAGCCATGGGATATTAGAGATGCCATGATCATAAAATGTCCACAGAGATCTGCAGACATGGAGCAGGCCTGCTTCAAAGAAAAGGTGTGTGTGATAAGGGTGCCATAGCTGGAGGAGTGGGTCTATGCAAACACTTTGGAGCCCAGATGATTTCATTATAAGCCCAAGAGGCTGAATATGGAGCTTCAGAACTTGGTGTTTGCCCTAGTATATTTTAGTCTTGCTTTGGTCATTCTTCATTATTCCCCCAAGCTTCCAGTTTGGAATGTGAATGTTTACCCTGTGCCTTTGTATTAAAAGCTTTTCTTAGTTGCTAAAGATTCTGAGGTCATTTGGTGAAACTGAATGGTAGAATTTTTCATTATGCAATGGCTTTGAGCTTATGGAGGCAAGAGGTGACCAGTTATGGCTTTTAAGTAATGTGTTGTAGTGATTAATACTGCTAAATTAACATGTCTAGAATCACTTGGGAGACAGGCCTCGAGGTGTGTCTCTGAGGGATTACCTAGTTTAGGCCATGCCTGCAAGGGCTTTTCCTAATGAGGTTAATGTGTCTAGGAAGACACACTCTAAATGGCACCAACAGTGGCACCATTTTGTGTGCTGTGGACTTAAACTGAACAAAGCAGAGAAATATAACTGAATAGTAGCATTCATCATTTTCTGCTTCTTAACTGCAAATAACACTGAGATGAGTTACCCACAGCTCCTGACACTGTACCTTCCCAGTCTCTGTGGGTTGAATGAACCCCTGAACTGTGATCGCAAATAAAGCCTGTCCCCATTTATGTGCTCTTGCCGGGTAATTTTTCCCAACAATGTATATATACTGCTATATAAATAATGTGCATTTCTATACAAGCACATATGTAGCTTCATAGTTGAACTGATTTTTCTTCTATATCTTGCCATCCATGAACCTAGTTGAGAATCTTCACCTTGAGATTCCATAAACTTGACATGGCTGTAGTGTTATTTCTACCCAAGTAAGTTACAAGAGCAGAAGCTAAACACCTCTGAATCACCAGATCAGCCTCCCAGATGCTTTGAGAGTTAAAGGCTCATGGCACCTCCTTCTCCATAGAGCTGTTGATGTCTGAAGAGTACACAGAGAGAGCACAGGATCACTGGGAGCTATTGTAGGTTCTGAAACCACCTGCATCAAAGTCCACCAGTTCTGTGGCTCAGGTCGTGAGCCTGGGCTCCCCACAGAAATGTGCTAACTTGCATCCAGACAGATACTATGTTTTTGCAGCTTCTCCTGCCTTATTATGTTTCTCTCATTCATTTTCTCCTAAAAGTTCTTCCTCAATACATTTTTTAAATGATTTACACTTTAGTATTTACTTTTCAGAAACAAAATGCTTTTTTTGTGTTAGTGGTATAAGGAGACACTCTGCCAGCACAGAAAAGTTCACTGACAACAAACATTAGACTGCGTATCTTATCGCTCACACTGGCTAAGAATGGCCACCATGCATGATTGAGACATTTAATATTATCCTCAAGGTAGAAGCAAACTGTCTTCTAGCCTTATCTAAATCTATACATAACACATATATCTAACAAGAAGGCTGTTGATCTCCAGCAATTCAATATAATAAAGCAAGGATAATTTAAATACTTAGTATATCTGGATGTGCTGATAAGAAAACTTACCTTCCAGAAGTTTATAATCAAGTACCATGGACAAAAACACTATAAAATTTATTGACTAAACGGTCTATGTTACTCAGAATCAACACAATTTTAGAAATTCAAACAGGACTTGATTTTCCTTGGATTCAGATTTTAAGTTTTGTGCTGATTTCAAGCCCAGTTTTGCAATTTTTGTTCACTGATCTAGTTTAACCTGTCTCCCATGGTTGGAAGACCCTTGTTGGAAGAGAAACCATTTTTTCAACTAAGTTGTGACTCTCTGTCATGGACTTGTCAGGCTCTTGAGAAAAATAATGAAGTCACCCAAAGTGTTTCAGATTCTGGGTTTGCAAAGGTGACATTGTTGTTTTTCTCCAGTCTATTGGACAGAACCCAATCACAAAGCTAGGAAAGTAGGGAAATGGATCTCATCTCTTGACAGAAGGGCTATAATACAACATTGCACAGGGTACAATGATGCATACCAAACATTGGGACTATTTATCATAGCCAGCCTACATCAAGCAGGAAGTCAGTGACCACACTGAAGCAGAAGGCAGACTATTGACTTTCATGGCTTAGGAGACAACAAACTTGGCTGTGTGGCTCAGTGAGTTGACTTAGCACATACGGTCCTCACTACCAAGACTGAAAACCTGAATTTTACCCCAGATTCCACAGTGGAAAGAAAGAATCATCTCCTCCACGTTGTCCTCTGGCCTCGATGTATGTACCATGGCACGCATGTAAATTTCATACACACATACAGAAACATACAAACACACACACACTAATCATCATCAGCAACATATTAATAAAATAAAATTAAATGTTTTGGTAAATTTATCTATGAATACTAGGGAAGTCTGCCAAGTTTCTATTCCTATGTTGTCTTGTTAGTAAAGTTTACAGGAGAAGCCTATACACCTGACAATGTTGCTGAAGAATTAAACTATTTAATCTATGTAAGACCCTTAACAAAAAGCTCTACATGCTCTAATTCCCAAGTCAATAATACCTCTGTAGCTTTTTTTTTTTTTTCAATTCAGTTTATTCAGGAACCTTGAACAATCCTCGGACCCTGGGGAAAGCCAGCCCACAGCTTAAATAGCCTCTGGGTAGCCAACCCAGGCGTGCCACGGGGGCAATGCAGATAGGTCCACATACATGGAAGCAAGCCAGATCCTCAGCCTTAGCCAAATGTGGAATTGTTCGTGACAGAGAGCACTCACCATCGGGAAGGTGGAAGGCGGAAACCAGCTCCATCTTTAAGGCATAGCATTCCGCAGCTCTCTACAGTTCCCCCTTTTTGTTTTAGACGCATCAGGCAAGAGTAGAGGTCTGATCTCTGATATTAGAAATAAATTGGGACTTTGTACCGATGTTCATTTAGGTGTCATCCACCCAAAGAGCATCAGACCCGTCCGATACCTTTTTCTCAGAGGCGGGACCTGGGGCATCAACCCGCATGCAGCAAGGCTAAGCACTGCACTCAGGGTCAGCCGCTTTCGACCCTCTGTAGCTTTTGAATGTTGTTTTTCTTTTAAAAATGTTTTGAATTAAAATATAGCTGCATCACTTCCACCTCAGCTTTCTTCCTTCCAGCCCCTTTCATCCTTAGCATTTTCTCTCAAATGAATGCTCTCTTTTTCCTTGATTTTTGTTGTTACTTCTGGAGAAAGAGTGGTTGAAGAAGGTGAGAAGTTCACTGGCCGGAGCTGTAGCACACCCTAATAGAGCACAAGTTGATACAGTAGAATTTATTACTCTTGCAGTCTTGCTCTGAAACTACCAAGGCTGTGACGATTGCCTGTTTGCATCACCAGAAGCCCTGAACCAAGACCAGGATGATCCCAAGCCCACTGTGCTCAGCCTCTGCTGACAGAACTGCAGACAGTATAGAACCAGCTTACTTGGGAGGAATGGGGGCCCAGTATGGTTTTACTCTCATTCTAAAGACTTTAAACGATAACAATGTACATTCCTCTTAACAATTACCATATCCTTCCAAATGACCATACTTTCATGAGGACTTACTTTCTCTAATGTGTGTTTTGGAAAGGTGAGTACTGTTTTTAATTACTTGAGAGGACGCTCATTCACATGAAGAAGAAAAAACATTAGCTTGTAAAAGAGCCCACTTCCTTATGAAAAATTTTATAACCTCTACTGTATGAGCAGAAAGAGGGGAAACATTATCAGGATACATTATGTAGGAAAAGAACCTATTTTAAGTAAAAGAGAAAAGAAACATTTCCCAGTCCCAATTGAAATAGGAGTTGTGATCTCTATGGTCTCTAAAGATAATGTGAAAGGTGAATGTATTTTCATCAGAAAAGTGAAAGAAGCTGAAATTATTTTGTAAACTGAGCAAGTGTAAGTTGCAAGTGTAAAGGGGGCACAATGACTGATTAGACAGTAAATGGGGTTTTCTCATCTCTACTGAAGCGTACTAGTGAAAGAAACAGAACGTAAAAATTCAGAAATTAGGCACAAGGAAGAACCCCTTAATAAGAAGGAGAACTATGACACAGGAAAGAGTACCCAAATTTGTGAAATATCCCCCGGAGAACTTTTAGATTCTCATGTGTCTGTGGTTGGCCAATTAGATGTGGTCTTACTTTGTGGTAGAAACCATAGATTAATTAGCATTGAATCACTCCCGAGTCTGATTCAATGAGGCACAGGTGATCCTGGACATGGAAAACTTCAACTATGTCTCCTGAATGTACCTCCCAGAAATCCCATTTGGGCCAAGAGAGTGACAAGTGTCCAGACTGTCCAGACTGAATGCAAGCTCATGCTGGAGAGGTTGTGGAGAAAGGGGAACCAACTTGTACAACCACTCTGGAAATCAATCTGGCACTTTCTCAGACAAATAGGAATAGCGCTTCCTCAAAATCCAGCGATACCACTCCTAGGCATATATCCAAATGATGCTCAAGTACACATAAGGACATTTGCTCAACCATGTTTGTAGCAGCTTTATTTGTAATAGGCAGAAGCTGGAAACAACCCAGATGCCCCTCAACTGAGGAATGGATACAGGAAATGGAATATTACTCAGTGATAAAAAACAAAGAAATCATGAAATTTGTAGGTAAATGGTGGGAACTGGAAAAAATCATCCTGAGTGAGGTATCCCAGAAGCAGAAAGACACACAGGGTATATACTCACTCATAAGTGGATACTAGACATATAATATAAACCTACTAAAATCTATGCACCTAAAGAAACTAATCAAAAAGGAGGATTCTGGCTAAAAGGCTCAATCCTCATTCAGAAAGGCTAAGAGGATGGACATCAGAAGAAGAGGAAAATGGTGAACAGGACAGGAGCCTACCACAGAGGGCCTCTGAAAGCAGGGTATCAAAGCAGATGCTGAGACTTATGGCCAACCTTTGGGCAGAATGCAGGGAATCTTTTGAAAGAAGTGGGAAATAGTAAGACCTGGATAGGACAGGAGCTCCACAAGGAGAACAACAGAACCAAAAAATCTGAGCACAGAGGTCTTTTCTGAGACTGATACTCTAACCAAGGACCATTCATGGAGATTACCTAGAACCCCTGCACAGATGTAGCCCATGACAGTTCAGTGTCCAAGTGGGTTCCATAGTAATTGCAACAGGGACTGTCTCTGACATGAACTGATTGGCTTGCTCTTTGATCACCTCCCCCTGAAGAGGGAGCAGCCTTACCAGGCAACAGAGGAAGACAATGCAGCCACTCCTGATGAGACCTGGTAGACTAAGATCAGAAGGAAGGAGAGGAAGACTTCCCCTATCAATAGACTTGGGGAGGGGTATGCTTAAAAAAGGGGGAGGGTAGCTAGGGCTGGGAGAAGAGGAGGGAAGTGTTCACGGGGGGATACAAAGTGAAAAAAGTGTAATTAATAAAAATTAAATAAATCTTACATTCACAAAAAAAGTAAAAGAAAGGAAATGGTGATCGGAACCAAAATCCAACAGCCTGAACAAAGCTTTGCAGCTCCCAGCACCGACACTCCTTGCTACTGCCTCTTCCCTGTAGCTGCTTACCTATGGTTGCCTGCAAACTGATATTCATACTATGTAAAGAAGTATAATATTAAAAATGATTGATGCCCATTTAAAAAGAAGTTTTGCATTGGAATGGCCATTCCCAATCAAGGTATTATATTCCTTTATACTAGAAGGTAAATAAATCTTATCCTCTCTCCATGGATATTTGCAATGTTTACTGAGAAGTCATTAAATAAGATGTACGCCATATTCAAACTTCTACCTTGGTCTTTTATGTTTTTTTTTTCTCTACTTTGTCAACAACATTTTCCAACCCCGTTCAAACTTGAACTGTATTAGATTTCCTAGAACTCTACTGACCCACCCCAAGAGATTTTGATGCTGTATTCTCCAGGTAGGAATTGAGAGTGCCTATTTCTGACTAGCTCCAAGGTAATGCTGCTGATATCAAAGAAAACCTTTGGAAGATGGGAAATAAAACACAGCTAGTTATTAATTGCTTATATACCTTCATCTAAGAGTGGGCACTCATGAGATTTCTCCCATTCCCATTGGCATGTAAAATTTGTGTTTTATTCGTGCAGGCCTTTTTCAGATATCATTGATATTTCATAGGTAATGCTTACCTGTCATAACAGAAGACACAGTCTTGCCGCAGACCTCCTGGTCTTCCGGTTCTTAGAATCTTTTTCCTCCCTCATCCACAGTGTTACCTGAAGACCGAGGTGCCGGTGTTATGTTGTAGAGGGGTCAGTTGTTCCCTTTGTATCTTGACAGGTTGTGAGTTTCCTGTAATTGTCTTACTCTGCAGCAAAAAAAGGTTTTTTCTGATAAGAAGTGATCCTACATTTATCTGTACGTGTTAGTAGGAATTATTCTGAATAAAAAAGTGACAGTAGAAGGCTCTCCTCTAAGATTTATGACCTTGCTAGCCACAAGTAGTGGTCTAGGTTTCCAGGACAAGAAACTTTTCTTCCTGAACATATCTCAAAGTCGATTGAATTGCTGTTGGTTATTGTCAAGATAGCTGTCCCACTGCTGCATCTTCACAGCTCACGGACATCACAGCTGGGCAGGACTCTTCATTGCTCTTCTCGCTTGGCAGCTTGCATAGCAACTTTCTGTACTACGAAAGCTAGTCCTTATGGGGGAGGCATTCTGGTCAGATCCAGCTCTGGTTCTCTGAGTCCTCTTTCCTAAGTACACAGTGTCTTCAGCAATATGCACTTACTTCAAATTCTGGAAGGTAACCAAGGGCAACTACAATAGCCTATATTGCTGTGGAAGTTCCCTGGACTCTCCTGACCAACAACTTGAAAAGAAGTTTCTCATACCTGATCCTGGAGATTTTGTTACATATTTTATGAGTCTAGGAAGGAGCATTACCATTTCAAGTGTCATAACATCATTTAAATATATGTGTGTACATTATATATTAACCTAAAAGTACACTTTTGTAATCTTTCTGTATAGATTTTTTAAATATCCTTAGTTTTACTTAAACCTCCTTCATTTTCTACATTTTCTATTTTGTCCTCCCTAACATCTCCCCAGTTAAGGCCACCCTCTCTTTTATTTTCCTTTCCCTCTTCATTTCACTTGAATCCCACTGTCATACCCCAACAGTAGTCAACATGGAGGTGTATCATAAAAAAGAAGCTTTGGAAGTTCCATATATTCAGTAGTAAGTTCAAACATTCTAGCCCATCATTTCTTCAATAATTGCATTTAGCTATAGCATGTGTGTGTATGTTTGTTTGTTTGTGTGTGTGTGTCTGTGTGATAAGTTTGGTGCCTGATTTCTCCAGCCTTTAGTAGTTAAAATGAGGATTTAAGAACGTTGCTTGTTATTTGCTTAAAAAGTTTCCTCATAATTCCAGAGTGCTCATTCAGCTGAACATAGTCCTGACACTGCTAAACAAAGTCAACAATGTGAAAGCCCACATTATGTTAAATGACTGAATTATTCACGATACTATTTAACAACACTTAAAATATAAATAAATTGTGTAACAAAACACTTCATAAATGAAATGATGTAATGGCTAACCATGAACACCAGTGGCCAATATATCATGTCATTTCAACCCTATGATTCTTTCAATTGGTCTGGCTTTGTTTTTTGTTTTTTGTTTTGTTTTGTTTTTTGTTTTGGTTTGTTTTCGGTTGGGTTTGGTTTGGTTTTGAGATAGGGTCTCATACTACAGTCCAAGCTGGCTTTAAATTTAGAGTAATTTTATGCCTCAACTTACCAAATGAAGGGATTACAGACATGATCCATTACACATGCTTTATTTCTATTATTTTGAAGGAACTTACTTTTATTTTGAATTTACAAGATGAATTATAAAAATAAAATGTTGTTTTAACAGTGAATATACACATATTTTTATTTTGAAAGATGTTTTTCCAGAAAGACAAAAAGAAGAAAGAGAAGGAAAGATGAAAAGGAAAAGAAAACAAAGTGTCCCAAAGCAGTGCTTCTGACTCAGGGGGGGCTGGTGTATCCAGGATCTTGCTCAAGTACAAACTTGGATTCTGTTGATCTGGGAAGTAGCTACAATGTGGCAATTTTGATAAGTTCCCAGTTGATACTGCTGAATAGTGATCACACATTGTGTGGAACCTCTAGCCTGTGCCCAGCTTCATGGCGTTTTATGCACAATGTTAAGCACCACCTGCACTGTGATGAGAAGAGTAGATAAACTGTTAAGCATATCCTCCATGGTTCACTAAACTTCTTTAAGTGCTTTACATTGGCAGAGAAAACTTAAATTGTGGTTAAAGACTCCAACTCCTCCTTGCCAGAGAGCTTTCTGGTCATCTTTTTATCGGTGCTGTATCCAAATGCATGTGGAGATACCCTGCACTGGCTCTTATTGACACTTCTCTGATGTTTAATGATATGCAAATCTTGCATATGCTTCTAACCATATAGTTATACTTTCTAAAAGATATATCTATATAGATATTTAGACAACCAAGTCTGATACTGTTGATTCATTCACTTACAGATTCATCTAACAAATGTTTACTAAGTTGTTGTCACATTTCAGGAATATTGTCTCTACCATCAAATCGCAATGTAATATGGTTTATAAGCTAATAAATTATCTGAGGTTTAGAAGCCAGGAAATGGTGCTACAGTACTCTGGAGTCTGAGACAGGAGGATTATAATAGGTTACATGCTAGGTGAAAGAAATAAAGGAAAGAAAAGATGGCAGGTAGACACTGAGAGTTTTGCACAGCTTGTGAGCAAATGTGAGCCAGTGGGCTAGATTTACATCTTTCTTACAGAGAGAAAGGGTCGTGCATCCCAGGAGAAGGCATAACAAAGGTTTGACTTGCAGCTAGGGGAGCTATGCTGTCTGCTCAGAGATGAACTTGACTGATGGGTTTTTCTGTGATAGCCTCTTGGCACTTAATCTCAGCCAAATATTAATGTGCAGAATTTATTGCAGTTTAGAACTGAAATTAAAAATGACCATCTGTGGCACATGTGTGTGGTACATTAAACAGTAATATATTGTGGGCAGGTCCGACCTGAAGCTAAGAGTATTAGTATGGTGACAGACTGCTGAACTCACACTCGCACCAACGTAGCAAAGTGAACTGACTGGAGGCCTGCACTGTCCCAAGTGCAGGTGACATGCTTCCATGTCAAGGTGCAGGATGTACGAGATGTCTGCTGACAATTTCTTCATTTACCTTTATGAAAAACCGTGCTGTGTACATCTGGAAATATAGGTTACTTAACCAGAACAGAGCAGCTAATTAAAGAAAAACATTTACTAGTATATAGAGTATGGAGAAGGAGGCTGTGCTGAGGTTTCCAAGTAGATTGTCTCGGTCAAAAGTAGAGACATAGGTGCACATATTTGTGAACAGAAAAGAAAAAGAAAAAGAATGGTATTTTCATTCAAAAAATAAAATGCACCAAATGTTTAGTTGTTAAAATTTAAGCAAGATCACAGGTACATTACTAGATAGATAGATAGATAGATAGATAGATAGATAGATAGATATAGATTAATATATATATAGATATATATATAAGATATATATATAAAAGATATATCTATATAGATATTTAGACAATATATATTTAGATATATATATATATATATATCTTGATATATACATATATCAAGACTGAAAATGTAAAACCTTACATTTTGGTGTTGGTGAGTTTTACAAAGAACTCTTAGACAAAGAGTCAACTTGACAAGGAATGGGAACCATGAAGAATGGATAAATTCATTGCATTTTATATATGTTTCTTCACACTGAATTATCTGGATCAAAGGATGAAAAACAATACATTTAAAGTCAGTTCTTGAAACATCTTATCCGGCAGAGCTCAGGGTACTCTCTCTGTGGCTTTGGTGTGTACCTACATGACTGAGTTGAGTTAATGTATTTAATCCACAGAAGATGGTTGTACCAAAATTCTCATGGATTGGTGACTTTGTTGATTAATAACCTAAACTATATAATGTCCAAACATTATCTATGTAACAGATACTTAAAGTTCCTCACAGATTCTTTAATTTTTTTTTTCTATAAATAAAAATCTCCAGTAGGCTGGAGCATGGCAAATGTGGCTTCTGCCTAGCAAAATGTTAGATTACATCCTAAAGCTAGCCAACAAGTAGCCCTTATTTGACTACTTCTTCCTCCCAGGGCTGACCACCAAGGTCCAGATATGAAAGCATTGAAGCCCAGCAATCAACAGCCCCCTTTAGCTTACCTAATTCACATGCCCAATTAAAACTAACCAACATATCCTGACATGGTGTGCTGCCCTTCCCCTTTACAAACTGCCGACAACACAACGCTGAAGTTGTGACAAGAACCGAAGATCATCTCAAGGCAGGTAAAGATGCCCAGGATAAGGGTACGCTGAGAAGACACAGAACAGCAACACGTTTTCCTAGCTTACAGTGAGCATAGAGGTTGGAGTGTGTGCTTAGAGCCAGTTCCCAGAAGCCTGAAGCAGTGAAATAAAGGGAGGATGGACTACAGGCGAGGCCTTGTCAGGGTGGGCTTCCCGGAGAAAGAAGCAAAGAGGGAAAGAGAATGGGAGAGAAGGACTGGGAGCTAAGCAAATATTTATCTGTGAAAGAAGTAAAGCAGCCAAATGTCATGGTTTCTACAGTTACCTAAGGAAGCCAAAGGAATACAGAGTGTAACAGAGAAAATCAGTCAGACCAACAGAGGCTGGGCTGTGGCAGCAAGTAATATCACAGCACAATAGCTTAAACCAAAACATATGTTTCTCCTCACAGCCTGGAGAGGTGATACTACTCTGTACAGCTCAGCCTCCAGCCCCATTCTGGAAGCAGTCCTTATATAGACTATTGTCACTATCGTAATGACTAATGCTAAAAGGTTAAAACTAGTCCTGTGACTTCACAAAGAATCATGGAAAAATGATTCTTCATGTCTAATCTGACTGAGTAGAGTGAAAGAGATCTGTTAGGAGAAGAGATCTATCTTCAGCCTACAAGCAATGTACTTTTTTATAGCTTAACCCACAAGATGTTTACCCAAGAAGTGTTTATTAACGTTCAAATGGTAGAAGAATCTAAATATTTAACAATGGTTTCTAGCTCAAAAAGTATGTACTTCTTTACGAGTAACCTATAAACAATGAGGTCTGGCCATCCTGCCCTCGCCACTGCCCCTACCCAGCCTTGTGGCACAGTCTGTGAACTACTCCTGTCTGCCCAATCGACTCGAGCATGCTGTGACACACCAAATTTGGGGCCTCACCTCCAGGGCTTATTCTGTTCTCAGGTCCAGTCTAACTGTATCTCTTGTCCAACAAGAACAACAGCAAGAGTTGTTGTTGCTTTGCAACAGATGGAGATTATTACTGAAAGGCATAACAATTCAAAAAGCAGAGATGAACTGACCATGGGGTGAACAGAATCATCTACAGACCAACCCCTATGCCTGCAGCTGAGAGAATATTATTAAAGTTGGGACAGGAATATTTTAGGAGCCAGAATAGCAGGATGATTACTGCTGAATTGTGTCTTACGTATAAGACAGGGAAGCTCCAGCCGTGAAATCTCAACATGGCTATTGAAACAGCTGCCATGCCAATGTGTGTAGGGAAAATCTCACAAGCCCCTGCTCCTAGCTGAAGATCTGTGGATAATTAGAGATGACCCAGAAAGGTCTATCTCCCAGGGATGAGCTCCATAACTAGTTATCCAACACCAGATGGTCAACCCAAATGCATACACCCAGAACTGACACTAAACAGGCTCAGCAGGTTGTATTTATGAAATTGTGTGTGTGTGTGTGTGTGTGTGTGTGTGAGTGAGTGTATGTGAGAAAGAGAGAGAATAAATAATAAAGAAAAAGAGGCCATCAATCTGAAAGAGAGAAAGAGGTACCATAGGAGAATTTGGAGGGAGTGGTAATGATGTAAATCCAGTACATATATGAAAATTAAAAATACTAAAAACTATTGAAATTATTTTCTTGTTATTTTTACTCTACATTAGTGGAACATTCTAGAATTATGCTTCCACTTTTGCAGTTCAGCCATCTGATGAGAGCAGGTTAAAATTTTTGTCATCTTTTGATGACACTAGCTTTGAGTAGCCTCACAGCTCAGGTTCTGGATGCATAGCATGCTACCCAGGAGCAATGAGGTAACAACGTCCTTGCTTGAAGGAGCCCAGTATGCTTCATGTAGAAATTCTAGAGTCCACACTCATGAAGCACAATGACATCATGAGAATCTGCACTGTGTCCATCTTTTTTCTGACATCCTTCTGGCTATGGTCATAGAAAGGCCATAACTGCCAGGAAGAGATGGGAGTAATACAACAAAAATGTCCCTGATGTCACAGGAAGGCTGCATGAAGCCTTGCAAACAGGCTCCATCACTATACTTTCTTCATCACTGAAAATTTAGAAACATTTTTAACCTCTTTTTATTTTGTTAAATTGTTTTTTTTTTCATTTATTACAATTTATTCACTTTGTGTCCCAGCTGTAGCCCCTTCCCTCTTCTCTTCCCAGTCCTGCTCTCCCTCCCTCTTTTCCTACAGAAAACCCTTGGCACAAAGACCCTGGCCATTTTCCAGCTTACAAAAACAGTAACAATAATGTGTCTGACTGGACTTTGCCAATACTGGCAAACTCTGCCCTGAACTATACCCGGATGGTCTGACCTCTCCGGCATAACTGGGCTACCCCAAACTGAGCCTCACGTTTGTGCAAAGGCAGAAAGACCTTTAACTCTTCCCCTGGGAAAGTTGTCAGTGAAGGCAGAGCCTGTGTGCCTTGCAAGGTTTACTAGGGATAAATTTCTCTTTGCTATTTTAAAAGGAAAAGGTTAAAGAATGAGAAAAGAGTCTCCTTAGAAAACCCAAAAGACAGCATGTTGATTCTCAGAACTGCTGTTTATGAATGCCTGCTGGTGGAGCCCTTGCTAGCTTCCATTTTCATCTCATGACTTTTCACAGCTCTTTAGACCCCAGGAGACAGTCTTGACAGCATGAATTTTTATGATAAAAAGAATTCTTATTTTTGGCTTTTAATGTCAAGCTATAAGTGGGTCTAATAAATTGAAGTAGTATATGAACTAAAATTAAATTAAAACTAAAAGAACAACATTGGGGAGCTCTGCAAGAGGGTGAAGGAGCTTTACAAACATGAGGTCCTGGGTTCAGATTCTCAGTGTCCATTTTAAAGAGGCAAAAGTGTCACACACACACACACACACACACACACACACACACACTGTGGTGCTGAGATAAGACAGATGGTAGCATCTCTGTGGCTTTCCAGCTGGCTTTCCAGACTTGCTGGAGGTAAAAAGGTATGCCTGTCTCTGACCTGAACGCAGTGGCTGGCTCTTTCACTGCCTCCTCTGGATGGGGAGAGCAGCCTTGCCAAGCCACAGAGGAAGACAAAGCAGCCAGTTCAATGCTGGCTGGTCAATGCTTCAGGTCAATGGAATCCCCTTTCAGGACACCCAATATTTTCACCTGGTCTCTATAGCATGAGTATATGCCTACCCACACACACATATGTACATGTATGCATGCAAAATAAGAAATAAGAAAACTTAAACACAGTTGATTGGATTTTTCAGTAGAAAGCTTTTTTGATACCTTGCGTCCTTTCGGGAGGCATGGCAGACTTTTAGTTAGACACAATTCAGCACAATATTACATAACGACTTCCAGAAATCATTAGTCAATTTGAACAGAATTGACACATGGAGTCAGTAGGGAACAAATAAGGGAAATTTCAACTTGTCGAGGAAATGAGAAAAACTGAGATCTGATTGGTTCAAATACTTAATTGCTGTTATAGTTTGGACCCTGTGCTAAAAGCTGGTCATCCCTTGCAGTGTTTGAATGCTGGCCTGGTCTGTTTCTGCCCTCAGGATTTCCAGACACCTTTGCTCACTGGGCTGGACTAAGAAGAATGAAGCTTGGTCTGCAGTGAGCTCAGGGAGAAACAGCATTCTCTGAGACCATTTTCAGTAAAATAGCTCTTTATTGGGGCTGAATAAGGGCTATATGAACCTTGGAAAGTAGATAAGGCTTTGTGAGAGTGAACCTATATCACTGGCTGGGCCGCTTCATTTGCTTGAAGAGGAATTCCGGACGTTAGCTGGACAAGTCCTTATAAGGAAATAGAAAGTTTTAACCTGAAACCTGACCACCAGTCTACACTGTTTCCTCAAGGGCAGCAAAGGTGGGGAGTGCAAGGGGCCTGCAGGCCCACAACAGCCTGGAGCAGTCCTCACTCCTGCCCTCCTCTAGATGAGAGTTTCCAGTTCGGGTCAAGCTGACCATCCTTGCTCCTGGTCAGCTTCCCAGGTCTCATAGCTCGCCGGCCACTTCCTGTGAGCCCTAGAAGGGATTTGAGAACCACAGATGTTCTAGTCTCTTGCTTCCCAGCCACCACGAGGTCAGCACCTTTCTTCCACAACCCGCTTCTACCCCGTAATGGTCTGCCTAATCACAAGCCCAAAAGCCACGGCATCAAGTGACCTTGGACCCAAAACTCTTAAACTATGAGCTAAAATAAATTTTCTTCATTATGTCTTATTTGAGTTATAAATCTTGGGGATTTTTGTCACAGCAAACAAAAGTTAATGTAAATTCTCAGTAACGAATGTTTGAAAATATTGTTGTTCTTTCTCAAAAAAAAAAAAGCTCTGGGAAGCCATAGACTTTAGTTTCAGGTGGTAACTGCACTGAGCCGCCTGGGGTAAGGACAAGCACCTCTAAAGGCCGCAGCAGGACAGACCAGACCAGGCAACGCTAGAGACCACACACTACCATGACGTAGAAAGAAAGGCTAAAATCTAGTCGTCATAATAGAAATAGCTAAGGCTGTGGTTCTCAACCTCAGGGTTGTGGCCTCTTGAGGGATCAAATTACCCTTTCTCAGGCATTACATATAAAATATCCTTCACCTGACATACATACATTACAAGTCATAACAGTAACAAAGTTACAGTTACGAAATAGCAACAAAAAGAATTTTATGGCTGAGGGTCAGCACAGCATGACAAAGTGTAAGGGGTGGCAGCACGAAGAACGGTGAGAACCGGCGAGCCAAGCTTTTCGCAGAGCCAGTTGTCAGGAGAATCCAAAGAGCACCTCAAAGTCTGGCAGAAGATGAGGATGGTGAGTAGGTCCCCCCTGCGGCTTCCAGAATGGACAGGACATGGAGTAACTGCAGTGACGTCGCTCCTGCCTCTAATGGTTGCTGAGTCTGAGAATTCCGCTAACGGTTGCCCGGGTCTCTGTCTGTTTTGACGCATAACTCCCTACACAAGAAAGGTACAACATCCCGAGTTCTTCTGTAGCCAAGCTTAGGAGTAAACCTTTTTTTTTTTCATGGCTCGCTACCTGACCACTGTGGCCGAGAGCCCTTGAGTTACCACCCTGTCCACTTCACAGCCTCACATACACAGTGGAAGTCACAACTTCCAACGTCTTCATACAGTGCTCAACATTCACTCTAGATTTCTTACAGTATATACTACGTGCTTAAGTCAAATTGAAATGTGCTTATGTCATAGGTCATATAACAATTTCAAGAAAATCCTGTCTTACTTCCAGCCAGTACAACTTACAAAATCAGGGTGCCCACATTTGAGGATATTTAAGGAGGCTCTCTATGGGAGAATTTTTGTTGTTGATGTATTTTCATTTCCAAACATTTAATGAATCTTTGTAGATAAACAAGCTTAAATAACTTGTCCCAAGGGAACAAAGTAAAAGTTTTCACATAGAGCAACAGTGTTTCTTGAGTAGCAACGTGTGGTAATTATGCTTTAACAGAAGGAAAGTGTGTGTGTGTGTATAAGTGAGTGAGAGAGGGGTGGGATTGTGGACTCAGTCTCCTGGCTCTGCTCCCTGAGTGCTGGGTTTGGGCATGTCACTTGCCAATCTAAACCTTCCCAGAAGCACTTGCTAAGATAGTGCTTCGGCCACTGGACAGATGGGCCTGGTGCTATAGTCACATCCTGTCACATCTAGAGCAACTGTGTGTTGTGTGGCTAGATGCACAGCTAAAATGGTTAGTTAGATGATTTGTTCTTCAGTAATTAATGACACCATGAAGATTTTAGATTTAAAGTGTTATTTTTAGAAATTTGGGTATTTAAAAAAACCCTTTCTATAACTTACTGGGTATTTTTAAAAATTATTTTATTTGCAATGGTGTTCTGCCTCCATGTAGGTCTGGTTAAGCATGTCAGGGCCCTTGGAACTGGAATTAGAGACAGCTGTGAACTGCTGTGTAGGTGCTGGGATTTGAACCTGGATCCTTTGGAAGAGTAGCCAGTATTCTTAACCTCTGAGCCATCTCTCCATCCCCTTACTAGGTACTTTTTGGGATATAACTCATTCACATTCTTTCTTTTTGCTATTTTCAGCAAATTATCTGCTTGGGTAATGTCTAGAAATTTAGAGCATTCGTTCCATCAAAACTGGAATCTGTGACATCTCTGTGTCCAGTGGAGCATCTGACTCACTTGCAAACACAATATTATGGAGAGAGGACCAATGTTCTCCCGAGGCTGCGTCCTATGGGCTAACATGGTCTCTCCAATGTGCTTTCACATCCCTGAGCTAGCAGCGCAACAGCTCGGACACAATCCTGTTAGGGAAAGCTGGTGATACATGAAGAGGACAAACGTCCTTACTGCCATTTGCAGATCCAGCAGGGTTCCCAGCCAACTGCCAGCAACGCCTGCAGCCAGGTGCCAGAGCCACCTTGATCACCCAACCCAGTGAGACCTCGGCAGGGCTACAGTCCCCAACTGCAAAGTGGCAGACACGTCAAGTGGGAATTTTCCAGGAAAGCCCCCTGCGTCCCTGACCCCTTAAAGTATGAGAGAATTAAGATTGTTTGGATCTCACCCATTTTGGACAGTTTGTTATCCAGGATGGATAGCTGAAATAGTCTGACATGTGTTTTCACTGTGCAAACACTGCCTACAAATCAACCTTTTAGCTAATATTGTCTGGCTTGTAAACACAGAGAAGGGCTCTCTGCAAATTCACCCCTGGTCTTTCCTCACACAGGAAGGCTTTTACCCTGTGCCTCCCGATTGTCCACAGGAGATGGTATCAGGAATTCAGTGTTCCTTCCCCTGAGCGTCCTCCAGTTACAGAAGGGCGGACACACATGTACAAGAAATTTACAGCATCATTCTTGAGGTCGTGTTCCCGGCACAGGGTTTAGATAATTTGTCTTTTCTATTTCTTCCGTTGTGCTAGGTGCAATGTTTCATAAACGCAACCTAACACTGAGCTGGGCTACTTTTCTAACAACCACCTCATGTTATTGGCTAATGTTATGGCATCTATCAAATGGAAATCCCAGTGTTTTGCCATCTGTGCTGTGGCCAAGCCAGCTCACTCTCATGCAGCTGATTTCTGAACCTAAACAGAATCTGAAACTTGGTTCTGTTTTATGTCATTTCATTGGTTTCTGCCCAGTGTGTCTCTGGTAGTTGAGATCATCTTTATTCTTGGGATCATCATTTAAAGATTTTTTTTTTTGTTGTTTGGTTTATTTTATTTTTATGTGCTTCATACAAGGCCACTGCACCTATATCACTCTCCTCTCCAGCTCCTCCCCTCCATATTCACATCTTTTTTACTATACTATTGATATACTATTGTCATATACATGTATGTGGACATATATGTGTATACACACATGTAAATATATATATATGTATATATGTATGTATATACATATATCCAACTGAGTCCATGTGTTAATACATCTAGAGCTAACCCCTGGGAATTGTAAAACTACACCAGAGCTTATCCTTAGAGAAAACTTGCCTTCCTGCTCACAGCAGCCCCTGACCACTCGGGGCTCTTCATCTAGGGGCAAAACCTTACAGAACTTTCCCTATCAATGTTGGCATAGCATGTCACTGCTCTGTCTTGTTCAGGTGACCACATTGCTGATATTTAATAGATGTATTTTTTTCCTGTGGTGTCTAGGGCACTTTATCTCCAGGAAGAATCCTGGTGCATGACTGTCACAATCTTCGTGAGCCCTCCCTTCTTCCATGATGTTCCTGTAGTCTCAGATGAAGGCATTAAGTGGTAGATGTGTCACCTGGGCCTGGGAATCCCAAGGGCAATTATTCTGTACAGTTGCCCAAGTGTGGCTCTGTAACAGTCTCTATCTGCCGCATAAAAAAGCCTCTTTGAAGACAGATGAAGTTACATTAATATGTGGGTATAAGCATGCATATTTAGAATTCAGTTAAAACATATGTTTAGGTAATGGGAGTAGTAGGTTCTTACCTATAGTCCAAATCCTCTCTAATCTACGGTGCTAGCTAGGTTTATAGCACTGTGAATCCCATTCCACTGAGTGCAACTGAAGTCCAGTTATACACGCATTAGTTACTCCAAAGACACAAGTGACACTATTGAACCATTGAGGGTAACTTGTTTCACTGACTGGTTGTTGTCAGGGTCATTGTGGCTCATTGGCTTTACCACTTGCAAAGCACTTCCAGATCCTGTGAGAGCCAATCCTTGTGGAAAAGACTTCAGGATCCTATGAGAGCCAGTCCTCGAGGAGAAGGCTCCAGGGTCCTATGAGAGCCAGCCCTTGTGGAGAAGGCTTCCAGGTCAGATCTAGCTGGATTCTGCTAAGTCCTGTGTCTGAAGTGAATGCTGTCTTCAGCAGTAGGCAAGTTCATATTCTACAAGGCCAGCCAGGGCAAACGTAATAGATAGTATCACATTGGGAAACTCTTACTGTCCTTTAACCTACAACTTAAGGGGAGACAAAACTGGGTTTTGTTTGTTTGTTTTGTTTTTTAATAGATCATAGAACTTGGGAGAGCACTGCAACCCAGTGTGACCCAACTCCATAAACACACACACACACACATTTAAGTAAGATTATAAAATAATAATTTTCACTTTTTTTTTCCAAAATCTTGTGTTGTTCATCTTTCTTTCCCTCTTTGTCACTTAAAAGTTAACTGTGAATCCCATCCATGCACCCTCAACTCTGAAGTTCTATGAGCGCAGTCCTATTAAAAGTCACAGATTTCCTTAAAGCAGGCAAGGATTAAAGGCCCCAAGTATAAGCAGCCATTGTTCAACCCACTAAGTATAAAGTTCTTACCAAAATGTTGTCAGATACATAGATAAAATTAAAATACTTAAGAAGCATTTTATCCATGGAATGTTGCATGAGCTAAAGTTTATAACAAAATGAGAAAACTTAAATTTAATACAATTTCTTTTGCATGGAGATAGACTAACTCCAAGAATATATAGATTATCTTCCAAAGGCTTTAAATAACATGCATAATTACCC
This sequence comes from Meriones unguiculatus, assembly GCF_030254825.1. Classification (NCBI taxonomy): domain Eukaryota; kingdom Metazoa; phylum Chordata; class Mammalia; order Rodentia; family Muridae; genus Meriones; species Meriones unguiculatus. The sequence goes on along the minus strand of NC_083365.1, from coordinate 7,972,751 downwards.
ACTGTAGAATGTTGCTTTACATTAAAAAATATACAACCACTGAATCTTTGAACAAAAACCAATAGTTTTTAACACATATAATAAAATAATAACTTTATTGTGTACATTTTTTAAATAGCACAAAATAACAATATAAGATACCCTAAAAGATACCAATCCTCATTTTAAGACTTCACTATTATCTTGAAAGACCATACATCATTTTTTTTAATATTTTTTTTCTAGTATTTCTTAAAACATAGAGCTGGGCATAGTGGCACACACCTTTAACCCCAGCCCTCAGGGAGGCAGAGGCAGGTAGATCTCTGTGGTTCTGAGGCCAGCCTAGTCTACAGAGTCCAGGACAGCCAGGGCTACACGAAACCCTTTCTCAAAAAAAAAAAAAGAAAAGAAAAAAAAGTAACCTCTCTACTAGTAATAATAAAAACAAAAATGAGTAAAAAGACATAAGTTTTTATGTTACTTACATTATTTTGTTTTACTTTCTTCTTATCTAGAACTTCTCTATGGAGTTCATTAATTGGCCATTCTGTCTGAAGTTTTCTGTTCATCACAGCTTGTGTGTGTAGCTCTTGTCCTCCTTTCTTGAAGCTGTTCTTACAGTACCTGCAACAGGGCAACAGAGTCCAAGTTGCAGCTGCTCTAGAGGAATGTTGACTGCTTTGCAGGATTTCTTCCATTTCATTTTTCAGTTGCACTTATCTTTGCTTATTTGTGGGTAGTGTTGTAACTGAGCATGTGTGTACAGAGTGCAATGATCTAATAAGGATAATCACCGTCTCTGCTTCCTACAGTAGAATCATGTCTATGTGCTGTGAACCTTGGAGTACTCTCTTCTAGTAATCTTGAAATGTATCATTAACTATTCTCAAACATATCTTCCCTGTGTGACTGTGGAACAGAACGCCTTTCTGCCCATCTGTGTTTTAGCTTGGTACCCTTTATTTACTCTTCCCCACCCAAACTTCCCCCATTACTTGCTGTCATCTTTTTTAATTTTTTTAGGTTTCTATTAATGAGTGATAACATGAGAATCAGGTAATTGAAAGTCTTCTCAGGACATTCTAGCATGCAAAAGAGTTGAAAGCCACTAATTCAAGGAAGACCCACCAGGCTCTTCTTCCCTGGCTTACTTTCCTTAAGAGCGAGGGAGCCCCTGCTCACTTAGGTGTTCAGAGAGTACCTATAAGCACTATTATTTGCTTCGTTGTGGTTTGTCATCTATCCTTCCAAGGGACTGTGTGTTTATGGATAAAATAAAACTTGTTTCCCTCCTTTTTTTTATTGTAAACCTAAAGATCAATCCAACCTCAAGTGTGAGTCAATTTGGTTCAATACAAAGGAGGTAAGTTGCTTCCTTTTTTGTTGTTTTGACACATTCTCAATCTACATCTTAAAAGCTGAAGACATATGTTATTGTTATCGCTTTGTTATTCCCAGAAATTATGTGGCAGGTACTCTTCAATCAACATGGTTGCCAAAATTTAAAATTATTAAACAGGCAAGATTAATTTCATTGACCATTCCAAAATTAGAAAGAACATCAGGCTCAGACACAGCTTCCAAAACACAGGCATTAATTCCATTCAAAGACCAAGCAGAAAAGTATATTTCCTTCCATCTTGGGCTCTTAATTGGAGTGGGGCACTTCATCCTCTTCTTAATTCACTAGGAAGTGAGCACACTTCTCCAGAGGGAAAATTAATTTTCACCAGAAACAAGTGTAATCTAACAAGAGCTAACATTCTCCTTCTGTTTATAATGACCCTGACCTTGCTTCTTGTGAAAAGCAAATTAATAAATAACCTTAACATGGGGTGTCATGGCACATCTGAACCCCTAAAGACTTGGCGGATGTTCAGGAGCGACTACAGCAGTGGAAAAGAAGCCCTTTCTTAGCCATCTGGACTGATGCTTTCAGATCCTTCTATTTCTGCTCCTAAGGGAAGGGGAGGGGCATCTTGATTTATTCACATCATCAGAGAAGCTCTATAGCTCCATGGGCATTGAAAGGAAAGAAAGCTCTGTGTATTATCAGTGGTCAGCACTGAACGTGTATAGGAGTTACCTGGGGATCTTGTTAAATGCAAATGCTGAGCTCTGTGTGGGAACAGAAATTCTGCATTTCTAACAGGCTCTCAGTAGATGATCCTGTTGCCAGTCCATGGGCTCTTTCTGAGTATCCAGGATACAGACATGTATAGGAAAATAAGAATGACCGCCAAGCACTTTTCATCTCTCCCCTTTAATCTTGTACTTATTTGCAGGACTAAATTAGTTTTCTCTAATAGTTTATAATAATCAGAGAATTCTATTGTTCTTATGCTTTCCATTTCGTTTGCTTTTGTGGTGGAAAAACCTCTTTTAAACTGTTTTAGATTACAAGGTGGGTTTATGGAAAGGAAAAAAAAAAAAAAAAACACCGAAAAGAAACAATAAGATGCATTTTATAAGATACAGGCAGTGTGTGTGTGTGTGTGTCTGCTATGAGTTATATCAACCCCAAATTCTAAACACCACAGAATATAATTAAACTTACTTTACCAACCAGACTAAATATTTTTCAAATAAGTAATCTTCTAGAATTGTTCTAAAACACACAGGACATAATGCTTGCAATACTTAAATGACTCATTACTGGTAGAATTGTATTTACATGTTAGTTGGTAATTTACTGAGCTATGTTTCTTCAATTAACTCTGTTATTCAGGTCTTTGGGACACAATAAATCAAATGTGCTCATGTGATAGTGTTTGGAGCATGAAATTTTATCCATAGCCTAATTAGCTGTACAGAAATAGTAGATTTACCCTCAAAGTTTTATTTCTCCAGAGTGTGCTCTTCCAAGGTTGGGTACTTAAAATTCTATTGTCAGTTACATCAACTGAAGCATCTTCCTGACTTCCATGGGGTAACACCTGTTTATGGTAAAAATCACTGAGATACCTTGAATAGTAATGTGCCTGGGTTAGTAACAAGACAATAAACAAAGATATTTATTTTGTTATTTATAACTATAAAGAAAAATGTCTATTAGAGGAAAATAGCAAAATACTTTCTCAATTCAAAGAACTCAAAATATCTACAAAATAATCTTTATAATCTGCCTCATCACTATCCAAACTTAGTTTTGCAAAATTAAGATTTTATTACACAATTCAGATAAGTACCTAAATGGACCAGATTTGTGTGATTATCAGATAAACTCTGTTATTCTTTTTGTAATTATTATTATTGTTGTTGTTGTTTATTTATGTGTATTAGTGTCTTGCCTGTGTGTATGTCTGTGTATCACATGTGGGGCTGGTGCCTGAAGAGGCCAGAATATAAAATATACAAACAGGTCCTCTGGAAGTGGAGGTACAGACGGTTGTGAGCAGCTTTGTGGGTGGTGGGAATCCAATTCCTGTCTGCTAGAAGACCAGCCAGTGCTTTTAATCACTGAGCTATCTCTCCAGCCACTGATTCTTCTTCTTAAAAGTGTGTTACATTAGTATTTTTCCAAAATATTTAAAACTAGTATTTCTTTAGTTGATTCACAGTTGGACACAAAGAAAATATATTCATAAGTTGTGAAAGTGATTTGAAAGGCTAGAGTCTGGCTCATTGATTAAGCACATGCTTTTCCAATGGACCCGAGTTTAGTTTCAAGAGAAAGGAGATGGCAGAGGCAGAGAAACTGTAGGGGTGATGGAAAATGTAAAATAAGACTGTTTCTCCTGCCTTCACGGTATCAACCAATAAACCACACACTACTTCCAAACCATGCCTAGCCCAGAATAAATAAACATAAGAATGGCATTGCAACTCCGATGCCCAAAGTTCAAAGGGATGACTCCTTCCCAGGAGTCACCATCACCACAATCTTTACCTTGGAAATGACATCTGGAGTGGTTATACCGATGGCTTCATGCAGCTTATGTTGAAATTTTTGTCTAACTCCATGGTAACCACGACAAAGTCTATTTCACTACTCACCATTATAATGAATATAAAGAACTCCTGCCATAATTGTTCGCCAACAAAAATGAAATTGCCTAATGCTAGTGTCTATTATTCTGCTGGATCCTGGAAACCCATCTTAAGGTACAAAAATTCAGAAACTATGTCTTCAATTACACTCTAGAATTACACTATGGTTTAACAGGGTGGTTTCCATTTGCCTGGAAATTAAAAGATGTAGATTCTTGTCCTGTTCAGTCACCCACTGTTTGTGTTTGAATAAAATAATTAAACTTCCCAAGCCTTAATTTAATCTATGAAACACAGGACCTGTTTTGGATCAATATGTCTGAAGTACTTTTCATCAAAAATAATATATAAATTATTAACTTGTATTTTTAAGGCAATGAAAACCCTGTGTTCCTCCTCACTTATCCATACCCTTTGTCTGACATTTTTTTTTTTTTTTTTTGTTTCTTGTCTGTCCTGATGGTTTCTGGGAAATTTCTACCAGTCACTCTGAATCACTAGTAAAGCTGCAAACTACACATCCTGGACAAAAGAAATTCGAACAGTCCACAAATGTCATAGATTGGTTTACTGACCAGATAATAAAGACAATACAGTCCACAATACTCATTTCAGCATCTTCCAGAAAGTTCACTAGTCTAGTGGGGACTTCCTTCAAGCTTCTGGGTCATGCATTTGAGATGTACAGTGTAATTTTTAAAAGGAAGAGGAGGCCATCTTCTAAGTATTGTTTGAAGCAGAAGTGCTGTGTAAGTATTTGAAAGGATGAGCAAACGTGCTTGACAAGAATGGTAAACAGGCTTATATCACTGGAGATTTAACCTTGAGAATCTGCCTCAGGCAGTTTAGATTATGGACACCAAGGAGGAAGGTCGAAAAGCATAGAAGAGCTAGAATAATGAAGGTAAATTAAAACTATCATTTAGTTCCTCTGATTTACTGTATTTTCACTGCATCTATCAAGACAGCAGAAATGGATATAGAAAAGGAATTGGGTAGGTGAGGGCGTGGGGAGGAAAATGAGGCAGGGATCGGTTGTAGTAAGTGTGGGGAGGGGAGGGGAGGGGAGGGGAGGGGAGGGGAGGAGAGAGGGCTTGGAAAGAAAAGAAAAACTGAGGGCACGGGCATCTCTGAGACAAGCTGGAGACCTTCTCCTGGGCAGGCTACAGGGAGTATATGGGAATGTCCCTAGCTGATCCTCCTACCGGCCAGGGACATGAGACCTGAGGAGGCCACCTTCTAGCAGGGAGGACTTAGAGTGGTGGGAGGGGAACTCCAACTCATCTACAAAATCTTCAACCCAAAATGCACCCTGCCTACAATATGTGCAGAGATAAAGATAGAGACCAATGCCTAGCCAACCTGGAACCCATCCCATGGGAGAGAGTAGAATATCATTAACGGTACTCTGCTTATGTTTACAGACAGGAGCCTAGCGTAACTGTCCTCTGAGATACCCACCAGCAGCTGATCAAATCAGATGCTGAGACTCATGCCAATCATTAGATGGAGCTGAGGGAGTCCTGTGAAAGAGTGCGGAGAGGGGCATAGCAATTAGTGAGAAACGAGAGGATAAAGTAGCAACAAATAACTATACAAGAGAAAAAGAAATGCAGTTATGTGGTGATCCTTGGGAAAGCAGGACCTTAGGAGTTCTATATGAGACCTCTCAGACTATTTAGAGAAGCTCAAAATATAAACTCATTGTACTGAAGAGCTGTCAGCCCCAGCCAGGAAACTCCATTTCCTTCCTTTTGGGTTGGGATCATATCTTCACACTTAACAGCAGACACATGGGCACTCATGTCTTTTTTTCCGCCTGTTTATCTATTTATGATTTTCTAATTTATATACTTACTTTAGATCCTGATAGCAATCCCCTCCCTCCTCTCCTCCTTGCTCCCCTTCCCCTATCCCTCCTCTTCTTCTCAGAAAATTGGAGCTCCCCACCACCAATCCACCCCAGCACATCAAGTAGCATCAGGACTGAGCTCATCCTCATCCACTGAGGCCAGGCAAGACAGCCCTGCCAGGGGTAAGTGATCGAAAGCAGGCTACACAGTCCATGCCAAAAACAGCAACCCTGCTCAACTCAGGAGGGGGCCCACAACAAGATTAAACTGCCATCAGCTGCACATGCGGAGGAGGCCCAGGTTCAGTCCATGCATGCTCCTTGGACGTGGCTTCCATCTCCACAAGCCCCGTGGGTCTAAGTGAGATGACTCTGCTCCTTGTACTTTTGCATAGCTTATTCGCTGCTGCTTCATTGCTTTCATTTCCTCCTAATTACCGTCCATTTTTTTTTCCCTTGCAAAACAGTAATTGATTGACACAGGCTTGGCTTTAAATTACAGTTTGAACTAGATAAATGTTTGAAAAACAGGCGAAGAGCGAAGAGTGCTTAGACTGAGGTGGGTGACCCGGTAGATGCGTCCAGGTGGTGTGCGGCATACCAGGTGATGTGAGACCAGAAACTCCAGCTGAGTGCAAGCTAGACATCTGGTCCTATCTAGATGATGATGAAACATTCAGGATCTCCTCAGGGTTAAAGACATGTATTGATACAGTGTAAAAGGTTATGCGTACCATATGTGCTCAGATATGAAGGAGTCACACTGTAAACTGTGTTCAATAGAAACATTTGTGGCTGAGTTCAATGCTTGTCACCTTTCTGTTTCTTAGAAAAACACCTGAGTCACATCAGCTTGTAGGGAAAAACAGTTTATTCGGGCCCATGGTTTTTAGGAGGTCTGTGTTAAGGAAACTTACCATGGTGTACGGTGTCATATAGTAAAACTGCACACCTCACAGGCAGGAACTGAAATACAAGAAGAAGAAATGTTGTTTCACAGTGCCCTCTGAGGACTTTCTCCCGGTATCCTAAAGCCCTTCCCCACTGACCTTTCCTCTTGAAGTTTCTACCATTTCTCCATAGCACCAAAGTAGAGGACTAAACTTTTAAGACAGGCCCTGGGGACACCTAAGATCCAAACTAGAGCAAATGTCCATGAAATTTTCTATTTATCTCCAGCACTGAGAGGGAGATGACTAAGGTTTACTCAATGGAAGGTAACTGAGAGGAGGTGGAGAGTGAGGTAACCAAGAGGAGGTGGAGAATGAGGCCTTATCCACAAGTAATGGAAAAGGGAAGGGAAAGAGAGCAGCAATCTCTTCAGTTCACCCAGTACCTTACCTCAGGGGTAGAGTTTGGCTTTCCTATGACCAGCAAGTCAATACTGGCAATAGCTCAGCCACTACAGCAATATCCAGTAAGCTACCGAAACCGCAGAGGACTTTGAAACACAGTGTCTGGGTTTCAGCGTTGGTCCCATGAAATGTCTGCAGTCTAACACTTCACTCTGTGAAGAATGGAAACAGCGAACAAGGGGACACCCTCCCTGAGTCAGAACATCTGTTGAGGACTTTTCTGCTGTCAAAGAACCTAGGAGATGCTCAAAAATGGCCTTGGCTTCTGAGAGAACTTTTCCTGCAAGAAGGTGGGTGAGCCTCAGGTCTCCAACTTAGTCAGAGTATATCTATGAAAAGAAAGGAAAAGGGTTCTCTGTGCTTGTACAGGCAGGTGTTTCAAAGCAGCGAACATGCACAGGACCAAACATCCTCAAATGCAATGGATTTGTGTTCCCTTAAATGAGATGTTCAGGGATGCTAAAGCCTACATCAGAGCTTAGGTTTCCTCCCTTGCCTCTTGCTTTGGTTCAGTGTTTTGCTTGAATCTGAGTCATAAACTCCTTAAGCTGGCAGGAAACCGGGAGAGTCCGGCTGGCAGCTTCCTCTCCCCCAAGCAGAGGGAGTTGTCTTGGCTGACATCTAAGCAACCTTTTCCATCCCAGACATATAACAGAACCAATGAACATTAGCAGAAAAGAGGCTGGGCTGCATTCACGGAGTAGGAGAAAAGAGAAGCCATCCTGGAGAAATGCATTAACTGAAACCATGGTTTAGGAAAAATAGTTTGTGGAATTGCCTCAGCCATCCACAAGCCATGTGTTAACCACCTAAGCTGTCTCTGGTCAAGCTTCTGCCTTATCCCCATAGCTGCCATTCTTCTGCCAGTGTCTACCTGACCTTTCTCCCTAGCAATATTCATTCTACAGCTACTCTAGAAGTTAAGTCAACATTCTTAGGGTTCCCCTAATACATAGCTACCATCTAAATGAATCTTGGAAAAGCTTCTTTGCTCCCAAACCAGTAGAATTTCCACTTGATTTTGTTAGGAACAGGAAAGATATGAGCGGGGGAAGGGGGGAGATGGACAAAATTATCAGTCATTGACACCCCGTCAGTTGTCAAATTAACTCCAGCAGAGAACAAGCATCCCAGCAAGGAAGGAACCAGATTTTGGAGAGGAAAGTTTGGCATGTGAGTTATTCACTGATTGCTACAATGTGGGTGACCCTGCAGTTCAGGGGAAGGGAATGTGGGGTCTGAACACCTGCGTGGAGAAGATCTGCCAAAAGACTGAAGAGCGTTGAAAACCATGGCAGAATCTTGGAAGCAATCCTCACCTCCTTCGTAGATTTTCCTTTAACCAACCTGGTACTCAAGCTTAGGACTGAGCCTTGGCAAGTTCTCTGCAATAGTCCTCAACAGAAAATGTCCACCTCGCCTGAACCTATCCCAACATTCCACCACCCTCTCAAGTTCTGTCTCGGTCACAGCCTCCTACCATCATTTTCCTCTCATTGGCTCTCAGCCGCATCACCTTCAGCTTCCTCAGTCACTTCTAGCATGTGACACCACTCCTCAGCCAGGGCCCTGGCCTTTTCCTACCTAGTGTTCCTCTGTTTCTGTTGTCTGTGCCATCACACAGTGCCTTCTGGTCGCTCAGACCAGGGTTCTGCTGTCAATCAAGTGTTTGACCTCCAGAAGGTAGTCTTCAACGAGCTGATTTATAGAAAAAGAAAAAACAAAATAGCAAAACAACAACCAAACCCTCTAAGTATTTAAAAACCGTTCTGAAAAAATGAAAACTTGTCGACCTGAATGTATAAAATAACATCTCTCGCTCTATGAGAGAGCTCTACAAAACAGCTCTATTTCCTATAGTAAAAATACATGCAATCCTTTCTATGAATTGAGCTCTTTCTTCTAACAGACACTGGCTCTTTGTTTATTTCAGATACGAACAGCTACACCGCTGCTCCCTAACTCAATATTAGTTATGAGAGATAACACTGAGTTATTAATATAAAAATGTATTAATAGTGCCCTACCTGTGTGCAAAGGGTCTTGAAAAAATAGATTCCAAGCTTAGTATAAAGTGAATTTACATCCAAATTTCTAGGGCAGAAAGGAAAACAAGTTCATAACTGTTGTGAAGCATCTATTCTGCCCATTCCTGTCTTTGCAATTGGTACAAAATGGATAGACCCTCCAATCTCACTCTGTGCGGCCATTTGGAATTTCCAACCGCCAAACTTTCTGTGGACGGAATGATCGTAGACTAACACAGCCAAGCTAACGGCCTTGTGTCTTGATGTTTGTATGCAGCATATTGAATCTGACACTCTTGGTTTAGGACTATGAAGGAGTAGAAGAAACCAATCAGGAAGAAAATGTTTCCATAGCCAGTTCTGTTAGGAAACAGAAAACCCTGAAGGAGAACATCATTCATTCAAAGAATAAAGAAAGACAAGTTTGCTGAAACGTGACTCACAAAGGAAGAGAGAGCTGGGCTGCAATTTTTGCTCAAGAATCAAGAGCATTTGTTGTTTTTGCAGAGGACCTGGGTTCAGTTTCCAGCACCCTCGTGGTAGCTCACAGTCATCTCTGACCCAAGCTCCAGGGAATCTGACTCCCTCCTTTGATCTCTGCAGACATCAGGTATACATGTAAAATAACATGCAAAGCACTCATACGCATAAAATAAATCTTAAGAAAAGAAAGAAGAGAGAAAGAACAAAAAGGAAGGAAGGGAATTCCTGAGTACTTGAGTTCTCATCATGAGTCAATCTCTGACAAAATGTGCTGCCCAAGGCAGAATTAAGCATGAAGGCTACATTTTGTGTTATGTAGCTCTCTGTGTTCAGTCTTATAGAAATGTTGCAGTTAAATGAATGAAGTTCATGCAAAAATAAGAATCTTGAAATACCTCATGTGGTGATACATGACTTCAATCCCAGAACTATAGAGACTGTGTAATCATTGCAAATTTTAGGCTATCCTGAGCTACATAGTGAGAATCCCGGTTCAATAAAACTGAAATGAATTGCTTACTTTTATTTGTGAACTGTTGAAGTAGACAGAGATTTTTCTATGCAAGGTTTAAAACTTCCTCTTTGGTTTTCTTCCACAGGCAAACTCAGGGAAGCAATCCCAAAGAGCATCTTTAAGATCGGGACAGAATATTGCCCAGACTTCGCTGCACGCCTCACACTCAGCATCACTTTGATATGACATCTGTCTGCTCTTTACTAATCCTTTCCACCACTCTCTGAGCCTCTAGGTATTGCCCTTCTCATATTGTTCTGTTTCTATATATGAATGGTTAAAGGACTATTCAGACCACTCCGAGATCATAGAACTGAAGGTCCAAGCTCCTACAGATCCCAAAGCAGCTGTCAAATTGAGCATGAATAAGAATAAGAGCTGTGAGTACTCTTGAAGTAGAAATGAGAAGGAAACGTGTTACATTCCAAAGGCTTTTTCAAATAAAAGTCCCAAGTGTTCATGAATCACAGTAAAGAATCGTGTGTTTACTAGACTATTGGTGTTCAGTGTGAATCAAGGTACCACATGCATCCGTGTAGATGACTGACAAGGGTAATGCTTTCTTCCAGGACTCTGTCCTTTGAACACTTTGGCCTCCCCTGCGGAGTGTCTCCCATGCTTTAGCTTAGGCTCTCTTCCTCTGCCACAGCCTTTCAGCTCTAATGCCGTAAGCAAGCTGGACAATTACAGTTCCTCCACTTGCATTTTCCATATCATGTGTTACCTGATAGTTAATGTCATAAAGGTCTTCATTCCATCATGCTGTTTTATCCTTTTTGTTATTTCAAGAAAGCAGATGAGAACAGACTCTCAGGCTCTGCTTCAGCCAGAAGATCCACCCTTTAAAGACCATGGGCTGCATTTAGTGAATTAAACTTCTCAAGAGCCATTGACTTAGAGGAACAATGTCTCTCTGATAGTAAAACAACAAGATAAAAGATTCAGTACATGACACTAGGATTTGTGGTGTGACTATGTAATGAATCCAAACAACTCCATGGTGAAAGATGGTTCAAAATGGGCCTGAATGGGCGTTATTTAAAAAGAGACATAGAAATGATTGACAAGCATATGGAAAGTGCTCTGTATTGTCAGTCACCAGGGAAGTACAACTCAAAACCCCAACAGATAGCACAACACCCCAGTTGGAATGGCCATCACTCAAAAAGACAAAAGGTAAGAGTTGGCACAAAATGTAGAGCACAGGAAATGTTGACTCATTTCATGCCTACATGATGTTGAAGATTTGTGATGGCAAGCAGCATGGGGTTCCCCAGACTGAAAGTAGAGTGACTAGCAATGTGTATCTACTCAAAGCAAAGGAAATCAGCAAGCCAAAGAGATATCTGAAATCTAATTTTTATGGCAGCACTGAACATAACAACTAAAACATAAACCAGCCTAAGTGACCCTTGATGGACAACCTAAACAAAGAAAATGTGGTGTGTATGCACAACAGGAAACTGTTCGCCCATAAAGAGAATGAAATCTATCAAAAGCTATTTACAAAATTCAACAAAAACTGAACTTAACTATAGATTAGTTGTGCTTTTATGGTGACTATCCATACAATCTGTCTGCTTTTCATTTTCAGTATAATACACAGGAATTACATGCAATATTCAGGACTTGTTGACATGAGCTGGACTTTGTACAGGCAGATTTTGCTCCACTGTAGACTAATGGAAGTGCGCTGAGGACTTCTAAGATAGTCTAGGTTAGGCTGGGGAAGGCATTTTCATGACATGAGGTGTCTCTCTGGAAACGGCACTGTCTATATATCGAGTCACATCTGTGTTATACTCTTGAGAAATTTAGAGGGTGATTTTATGTGCTTTTACCATAAAACTATAGTGTGAGGTAATGCATCTGTTCATTAGCTAAAAAGAAGCATTCCAGGGTGTTTATAGACCTCAAAACATCATGTTAGATAGGATGCAAGCACCAGTGTTCTCTGTCAATCTAAATCTAAATAATCCTTAACAAAAGATACATATATATATATATAACATTGCATAATGTTTCCCAGGGTGCATAGTTTTGTGAAGGTTGCTGTAAACAATTCCTGCATATATGGCTCCTTCAACCAACAGAAGACAGAATGTAGTCTCTCATTTCTGAAGACAGGAACTAAATATCCTGGTGTAACTTTGAATGTATGACTATGAGAACACCTCAATTTCATTGCAACCCAGCACATCAGCATCTATACTTCTAAAATAAGCTTGATATTTTGTTGTAGTAGTGAGGACCCTTTTCATGACTTAAGTTATCTGAGGACTCATTTCTTTGTACACTCATAAAGGACTCTTGGCTAGAAACAAATACTGTTGTTCAAACTTGTAGAGGAACTTTAATTCAGAACATGTGAATTAAAGAAATCATATCCAAAGACCTTCTAGGTTTGTGTGATTCAGCTGGAATACAAACACACCTTTAATGCAGGAGACAGAGACAAGCAGATCTGAGTTCAAGGTGAGCCTGGTACAGAGCAAGTATCAGGTAGAAAAAAATAAAAAAAATTAAAAAATAACCTTAGATGTGGTGGTACATGCCTTTAATCCCAAACTAGGAAGATAAAGTTAGTTTGTAAAAGAAGCACCCATGTTTGAAAGAGATGTTTAAGTGAATGGCAGAAAAGTGACAAATTAGAGAAAGATTTGACAGAATAGGATATACCCAAGTCTTAAGAGAAGAAAGAGAAAAGGGAAGATACTTAGGGGCCATTGCAGAAAAAGAGAAGAGGCAGTTTTAATGAGAGAGAGCTTTACAGAGACAGATTGAATGAGAAAACTAGATAGACACAGGCAAAGACAGAATGATTCAGAGAGAGAGGGAGCCAGAAGATTAGAAAAGATAGTTGGAGTTAGTTTGAGGCAAAGCAGAGCAATTCAGACCCCAAGAAAAGAGCCAGATTGAATAAGTTAGCTGGGAGAGGAGTTTGAAACAGAACAGCTGAGTTGAACAGGCCAGCAAAGCACAGAAAGAAAAAGAAAAGGTAGGCTTATTAAGCAGTGATTCTCAGAGGCTGAAAACATTCTAGGCCTAGGTTAGATAGTGTAGAGTCTAGATGCTTCCAGGACTAGGCCTAAGTTAGCAGACAGACGTAGTAATCTTCTAAAACAACAATTGAAACAGGTGAAGAAAAGTTTTGTTGTTTGTTTTTGTACAAAAGCACAAGCTGTAAAATCTTGCTATTTCATATGACAGAAGAAGAAGGGAGTGGAATGTCTGAAAATACAGCTAATGCTAAGATAGCACTAATTTCAGCATTTACCGCTGGGGCTGGAGAAATGATTCAGCTTTAAGAGCATACACTACTCTTCCAGAGGACCTGCGTTTGGTTCTCAGCACCCACTTGGTAGGGCTCACAAACCCCAGCTCCAGGAGATCCAACCCCACTGACTTCACTGGGCACCTGTGCCACCATGAACACGCACACACATGAAGTTTACTATGGTGTGAATGGTATTTTGCTCATAATCAAAGGCACTATGCATGTGTTTGTCCTTGACAAAGCAGGGATGTGTTTGCGTCCAGTCTGTCATTCTCAAGATCACTGTCCACAAGGGACCATTCAACCTGTGCAACAATGAACTCAGCTCCTTACACTGTGAGATTTGTCCATTACATTTTGCCTCTCCCAGCCCCCCCCCCCCCCCCCCGCACATGCAGACTCACTACAGTCTACCTTGGCCGTTCACATTTGGAGTCAAATTCAAACCAGCAGAGGCTCAAAGTCTGCAGTCCACTCACATTAACAGCAGCATTGACACAGGATGCTGGCATGCCTGGTAGCCTTCCTTTGCTTCTTTCCAAAGATTCTGGGTTTAATCTGCTTTAGTTCAGCAGAACAACCACAGCATCTCACCAGTCTCTCCCTCCCTCCTCCCTACTGTGTGTGTGACCCTAAGAACATTTTTCAAATCTATATAAGAAATGAATGCTAATTGTCTCTTAGAAATAAAGAGGGTTTGTGGGTGCTAAGGATAAATGAGGCACTTAAATCACTGAGTTCCACTCTGCATGTGTGAATTGAGGTTTGGCTTAGTTTGACTTGTGTTCATTGCTGCACTATGAATGTGTTTAATTGACATACAGGTTGCTGTTCATATCAAAAAGGGATGTTCTGATAGGAATAGCAGCCTTGTGATTTCACTGAGGCTGGCCTCGCCCTCTTATTTCATGGATGTGGGAACTGAATTGGTTAGGTTATGGACAACTACTCTTCAGGCTTGATACCATGAAGCCACTGCTTCAGACTAGTCTAGAATTACTCTTACGTTGTTGTATGAATAATAATGATTTTATTAAAGTACAGTAGGTATTAAAGGCTCTAAGATCTTCCTGTCAAGTGATGTCAAATAACGTTTTCCCATTAATATTACACTTCACTTTTATCCAATTTGAAACTCACTTTGGTTGATAATACCCCATTTTGAAGAGAACACTAAGTTGGGAATGGGTTGTCTTAATTGGGATACACTTTCCCCGGCACTATTCTAAATGAGCTCAAATTTCTAATGGGGCTATGATAACTAAAATGGAGGCTAAGAGGCTAGGCCAGCTGGTGTTAGGCTGGCCACCCTTGTGCAATCGTGGGAGCTGAGCCCACAGCACCCGTTAGAAAAGCCTCACAGAGGTAGTGTGAGCCTTTGATTCCAGCACCAGGATGTGAAGACAGGGATCCCTGGAGCTTTCTGGCCAGGTTAGAAAATCCAGTGTGCTCCAGGTTCAGTGAGAGAACCTGCCTCAAAGAAGTAAGATGGAGACAGTAAGAGAGTCAATTCAGACCTTAACGCACCACACATGTGCGTGCATACACATACGTAAAACCAAGAAAATGATTGTTTGACGTGACATAGAAAGGCTCATCTAGCTCACTGAAGTAGTGATCAGAACGTATTCATTCCCTAGAATGAAATTAGCACAAGTTGGGGTAAATTTACTAAATTAGCCACCTGTGGAAATAATTCATCCTGGGAGGTGAACTAAAAATGCTTTGAAAATGGGACCAAAAGCTTTGCAGTCCAGGGAAGTTTTGAAAGACTGGACTCAGGTATCATAATTATAGCACAGTAAACTGTGCAGTTGTGTTTTACCTTGCTTAAGATGATGTCATGGTTCTCTGGAAGTTGATTATAAAAGAATAATCAAAGAATAAGAATGCATCACTGTTTGTCCAGCAGTGTCAGGAGAATCAGAGCACAGGCCAGGACTGCTCTGATTCTTCTCAAGGGATCACTGGACTAACTCAGGCAACAGGTGTTTCCTAGACCAGTAAATTTAATGGAAATAGGGTCACAAAGAGAAAGGGGGAGGAAAGAGAAGACACAAGACACAGATGGAGGAAAAGGAAGACACAAATTAAGACAAGGAAGAAAAGGGGACCGTGTTTGGGAAAATGATAGAGGAAAAAAAAAACTCATCTCCCATAAACAAGCTATTTTGACTACTCAGGATAGGAGAAGGCTGGGAGGCCTTGACCCTCTCCTGAAACTCCTACCTGCTGTAACATCTGAATAAAACTCATATTATATATTATATTTTTTCTAGAGCTGTCTTAAGCACAAAGTTTATTAGTTCACTGGTCTGTAAAATTCCAGACTAGTCTCTCACTCCTCTTTGCTTAGTTATCAGTTAAAGCTTCATTTTCTACCTCCAGCTTCATCTCCCAGCATCAACCGTTCCTGATACCCTGAGTTTTGTTCATACTTCCAGATATCATAAACATGTCTGATTTTTTTTAGCTTTCTGGGCATTTTCTTCCCCTGTGCCCTCTAAGCAAAGCAAGAAAGCCAACTGTTCATCCCCCAACTGCCACCCTTTGGCTTGCTAGTGAGTTTCTTAGCCAGAAAGAAGAAGCCAAGCAAACTTCCTGGACCCATGCGTGCCTCTCCACACAGGATAATTTGTGCAGATGTTTAGGCATTTTCCAAATGACCTGAAGTTACTCCAGTTCCTTTCACTCTGAGCTAAATACTCAGCTCAAACAGGCAGCTGCATTCTTACATACACCTATGCATACCCGTCCCTCATAACAGCTTATACCAAACCCATGAAAACACTGAATATATTCAAGGGCAGATGAATGAATGAATGAATGAATGAATGAATGAAGTGACACAAACTGCTGTCAGGAAAATCTATCCATCACTTAAAAATAGTACAAAATGAATGCTTTTTGGCTGTCTTCAGGTGTTACAGGTTGATTGTTAATTTGAAGAGAATCGATAGCAGTGACTCCTAGCCATGGCACACAGGGAATTATACAAACTCAGGTTCTAACTGATACCAATGTTAACATCTTGGTGCTATTATTTTCACTTACTATGCTTAAAAAGAATAATAGACTCATAGTCAAACTTTGGGCAGAATGCATGGAATCTTATGAAAGGGGGAGATAGAAAGACTTGGAGGGGACAGGAGCTCCAAAGGAGACTAACAGAGCCAAAAAAAAAAAGGGCCCTGCAGAGGCTGATAGCCCACCCAAGGACCATGCATGGAGAGGACCTAAAACTCCTGCTCAGATATAGCCCATAGACTCATTGTCCAAGTGGGTACCCTAGTAAGGGGAACAGGGACTGTCTCTGGCACGAACTCAGTGGCTGGCTCTCTGATCACCTCCCTCTGGGCAGTGCAGCCTTACCAGGCTACAGAGGAAGACAATGCAGCCAGTCCTGATGCGACCTGACAGACTAGGGTCAGATAGAAGGGGAGAAGGACCTCCTCTCTGTGGACTAAGGGAGGGGCAAAGAGGAAGAAGAGGGAGGGAGGGGGGATTGGGAGGATACAAGGGAGGGGGCCACAGCTGGGATACAAAGTGAATAAACTGTAGTTAATATTATTAAAAATAATAATAGAAAAAGGAATAATAAAGTCACACAGATATTTTTATATTTCCGTCTTTGGAAACTGTACACTAACAGAATATCTTCATCTAGAGAATTGTTCATAAACCACCAAGTTGTGTAGGCTGGGTGCATGCCCATACAATACAGAGCATGTGTTCTGTTGAGCAGCTTAACATGACAGCTGTAATATGGAAGTGAAATTCATATGTGAAAATCATGGCACTAAATAAATCACCCGCAGAATTCAATAGAACACCTTTAGGACAAGCAGCTGTCAAGTTTCTGTGAGTTTTATAGGTAGATTTGTACATACTGTGCACAAGTATGTATATTACAGATACATTGGAACTCTTAGGCATAACTATTATATTGCCAATCTGTTTCTCACACGGTAAATCAACTTTGTTTCTTCATCACAAGTATGCATCACACTCTGCACGCATAGAGAACAATGTTAACTCTGTGACTTAGCGCTTGTAATCACTGTTACTCACTCTTGCCTGCTATTTGCTTTTCCAGCATCTAACTGAGGCCAGTGTATCATCCCCCACCAGACATGCCCCACTCATTAAAGCGGAAACAGAAACTTGTCCCAAACAAAGCAGCTGAACAGACCACATGAAGCAAAAAGGTTGCAAATCGAATGGTCTGTTACTCAGAGTTAAATGATGATCCATTGATGATTGTTGCTTAAGAGAAAAGTTACTTAAAGTAGTAAAACATCCCATTGAGCTCCCCCTCCTTATCCCATTAGAATGGGTGCTTTTGGTAGGGTTGCTTATGTTGCTCTTTAAGATGTGCATGGCAATCTTCAGTCTCTTAAAGCTGAAATCCACAAGTACAGCTTCCATTCAAATGCAGGCTGTCACCCCAGAACCTCTGGGGATTGTTTCCTGAGACCTGTGGAGATCTTAAAGGCTGGGAGTGTACCTTTCCCCAAGACTGCACTCTGACAGGGGAGCCTTGCAAAGTCTCTAGAGAAGCACTCAGGTTCAAAATAGATAATAGAGATAGATAGATGGATGGATGGATAGATAGATAGATAGATAGATAGATAGATAGATAGATAGATAGATTATCTTAAACATATGTTACATGTGTTTAAAGCCATAGCCTGTTTGTTTTTGTTTTTTTTTTCTTAGCTGGGCTTCCTCAGGAGTGGAGAACTATCAAAGGCATTTCCACACAAAAGTTCACATTGAAGTCTACTTGATGTCAAACTGACACTAACAAAAGGCAGGAAGCAGGGAGTTCAGGCCTTAACTGGCCTGAGCTCATCCTATTGTGCCTAGGTAGCAAGAGGTCAGGAAAGAACTTGGGGTCAGCACTAGCTGGGTCTGTTTCCTTTCTCTGTTGAGATATTAAGCTTTAAAACTATTGGTTTGACCAGAAATTTCCAAGTATGGGTAAGCCATACAAATTGGAGACCCATGAGTAATTCCAGCCTTCAAAAGCATGTTTCAGCCTAACACATTTTCAAAATTACACATTTTCTATGTGTCTATTTTTTCCCTATTAAGATCTCTCCCTTACAAAAAGAAAAAAAAAAAGTATACAAAAAGTGAAAACTAACAGGGATTTTATCTCAGACAATAGTGACCGTCTTACCTTTTTTTTTTGTTTGTGTTTTCTTTATTGATTCTAATTCCATTTTCATATCTTGCACCATTTCCTTCATCTGCTTGAATGTGGATTCCTGTCTGTCCATGGCCTCTATTTTTTTTGTTCATTTCCTCTTTATTAACCTCCAATTTTCTGTTCATTTCTTCTTTATGTGCCTCAAATAACTGCATAATTATATATTTAAGATCATTTTTCTGTGTTTCAGTTGCAATAGAATTTTTGGAGATTTTTTGGAGATTTGATTTTTTTGGAGATTCTGATAAAGCCATGATGATGTCCTGGTTTTTGCTGCCTGTATTCTTACACCACCTCTCTCCACCTGATTGTCTGTAACCTTGACTGATTATTCCTGGAGCCTGTACTGCAGACTGGATCCACCTGTCCCTGGAGTCTTGAGTAGTCTCCCCTGGATTCACTGTCTCTGCTGGCTCACTGTTTGTGACCCGGGTGGCTGGGGCCCAGGCAGAAAGATCTCTGGGTCTATTGCTGCTCCAGTGTCCAGGCTTCCTTAAGAAGGTGGAGAATGGGATTTGGGCCCCAGGCTTGGCTCAGGTCTGCTAGATTCACTGGCTGTGCTGGCCACTTTGTTTCTGACCCAGGTGGGCAGGCAGAAAAGATGCAAAATGAATAAAAATGTAATTAATGTAAAAAATAAAACAAATAATTAAAAAAAAAAGATTTCTGAGCCTAGAGCTGCTCCGGTGCCCCACAGGCCTCATTGGGGAGGAGGACAATGGAACTTGGGTCAGGTGCTAAGCTCCACTGGGTTCTCTGTCTGTGCTGAGCTCTCTGATTCGGGCCTGTGGAGAGATCTCTTTGCCTAGAGCTGTTCCCGTGTCCCTCAGGCTTCCCTTGGATGGTGTGACTGGAACACGGATCCCAAACCTCGCTCAGCTCTGCCGTGTTCACTGTCTGTTCTGTGCTGGCTGATTCTGACCTGGGGGAGCCAGGCTTGTGGGAAGTAGGCAGGAGACAGACCCCTTACACTGGGTGGTGCTAGTGAGTGCCACTGCGACCAGGAAGGTGTCCACAGGATGTTGAGTGTGGTCTCCTGGGTTTGAAACAGGAGCCTCTAGTACCCAGAAGGTGTCCACAGGACTGCGAGAGCGGGTGCCCAGGTTTGGAGCCTCATCCACGGTACAGGAAGGTACTCACTCCACAGGCAGTGAGAGTGAGCACCCAGGGTCAGAGCTGCCTGGCTCTGGTTCCAGGAAGACATCCACAGAAAGTAGGCTTGGGCAGTGGGTGGCCTGAGGCTGTGAGCCACCATGTGATTGCTGGGAACTGAACTCAGGACCTTTGGACAAACAGCCAGCGCGATTAACTTCTGAGCAATCTCTCCAGCCCTGTTTTCAGTTTAAAAAAAAAAAAAAAAATCTCTGAATTCCTTGTCTAGCTCAGCACTCTCATGTAGAGTGAACTCCACGCTGGGTACGATGTTCTTCCTGGCCACGTCTCAAGGGTATCCCTTAGGGGTAGCTTAACATGTCTGTAGTCTATCTTCAGCTGGGGTTGCACTCTTCTTGCAGAGATAGACTAGCCTTGGACCTGCCTCTGTGGAGTGTCCGCTGCTGAGATGGGCATGACTCAGGAAAGCTTGCGAGTCTTCTGTGAAATAGGAACGCGCCGCACCTTGGTTTGTTTCGGGGGTATTGGTAAAGCATAGGTGGCCTCGCATGTTGTATGATGTTGCCGAGGCGTTATTCATACTCCGGGACCACAGACAGAAGCCAAGCTTTGAGGAGCTAGGAAGTGTAGCAACTCACACCTCTAGAAACTTCCATTGGGGAGGCTTTTCATGCAGTATGAATCAGACAGATGTTACAAAATCCATCTCTCTAATAATGAGAAACTGTAGGTTCTCAAACTGAGAGTTCCTTCTAGAACAGATCACCCAAAATAACTGACAACCAAGTTTTGAAATCCCCTTGAAGCAGGCTAGGGAGTTCAAATCCCCTCCCCCATGGCTTTTAGAAGCCTACTATTTTACTCACCTCCCATTAGAAGTGAGCAAACTTTCACTTTACCTTTGAGTTATAACAGGAAACCATTCTTTTCAATGAGGGGAAAGTGGAATAAAATGTCAAATATTGGGATGATCAGAAAATACAAGCACTTTTGCTAAAGCCCGTCTCACTCAGTATCATAAAAGCAAAAACATTGGTGTCCTTGCTAGTTAATGTCTCTCTTCCCCCTTACATTCCAGATTTACCCAAATTTTAGAAGGGGGTAGTCACTGAAAAGCCACCGTGTGCCAGGCCATTTGTGTTTTCTGATGACAATGGCTATATAAAGGGAATAAATAAGAGAAAAGCGATTAAATAATTCACCATCAAGATTTGTTGAGTTTTAAGAATAACAAGAGATAAATGATAACATGGGCCACAATCAAGGCCAGGAGGCACAGACTGCAACTGTGGCTGGCAGATCTGGCTGTGCTGGCTCCCCAAGGAAACGGTCCTCAACCTTCCTAAAGCTGCGACCCTCTAAAATAGTGTCCTATGTTACAGTGACCCCCAACCATGAAATTATTTTTGTTGCTACTTATAATCGTGATTTTCTACTGTTATGAATCACAATATAAATATCTATGTTTTGTCGGTGGCCTTAGGTGACCCCTGTGAAAGGGTCTTTCGACCCATCCTAAAAGAGTTATGAGACACAGATTGAGAACCTCTGCCCTAAAGGAAAGTGATGAAAGTTTCTGCCTTAACTTCGAGGCCTCTGCCCTTAAAGAGGTTGATGAAGAGAGACAGAACAGCACTGGACAGCGGCTAATGAAGAGTGCTTTCATAGAGCCACACTGTGGGATGAATGTCAGCATCCCCAAGGAGACAGAGTGCTAGGTCCCTGTACTTGCTTTCTTGAGGCATACTTGAAGCTTGTCCTGGTTGATACAGAGGGACAAATGAGCCATTACCACAATAAGGAAAACAGGCCTCTTCAACTTAATGGATATAGGAAATTTCATGTCCAAAGACAGTATGAATCAGACACATGGCTTTTCTGAGTAACTGAGTGATGCTTTTAGTATTATTTTGAATAAAACTACCGAAGGTGAAGTAGTATGTACAAGCTCCCCAACTGTTCCCAATAGGACCTTTGAGTCATCCCTGTTAGAAAGATGACTATGTGATAAACGACCACCAATGGGATATACAGAAATACTGATGTCATAGAAACTGCCTTTATGTTTTCCAAGCCTAAGAAGACCCTGAACTATGGATCGGAAGAAGAGCGCTGGCGCCCTGCTTAGTCACCACCCTAGTGGAAATCATCTGTCCATTTATGGTTCTCCAAGGGAGAGTGTTGGTCTCTAAAACAGGAGAAATCTTTCCATTGCTCCTTTAGTACTCAGGGTATCCTCAGGAGACTGCCTGCCCCATCCCCTCTACCTACATGACAAGCTGTCATGTCTAAAGGATGTGTATTTGTGAGTTCTTCTCTTAAAAACTCTCTAGAAGTACAGCCTGTACATCTCCAGGACCATCTATTTGTTCCCTGTGCTAATGTTCCTTTTCTAAGACACTTTCACACAAGAAATCGCTATGCAGCATGGATTTGTTCAATGGCATACATAAGCAGACATTTGGGTGAATTTGGAAATTCAAGAAAGTATTTTCCTTCTCTCTTAATGGGACCCTTTTTGATGCCCTTCCTTTACCTAAGCACATTTAAGCCCCTATAATTGTTAAGAGGAACCAGACATCTTCCAAACAAGTAGTTATTAATGACAAGATAAAGGCCACCACTTCTCTATGTTGTATGGGTTATATGTCATTTTGAAGTTCTACCTGAACTCTGTACCTACTTTTATCCTTCTCATTGTATAAAACAAGCGAAGGCCTGATTTCTACTGTGAGCAAGTGTTTCTTACAACTAAGATCCTCTACAAATGACATTGTTAATCAGTTACAGCACAGATCTGAAGGCCATCTGGATGGCTGTGCTCACCTGAGCCAGGCTTTTGGTGGCCTCTGGAAGCATCTGGAGGGACTAGGCTTATGGAGCAGAGTGTCAGCCTCTAATGCTATCTTCACTGTGTACCTTCATCTTCTCCATGTCTCGTGCAGTCTGGTGCATGTGACACAGCAGAGATTTTAGATAAAGCTTTGCTACCAACCTTGCCCTATGATGAGCAAGCTAAAACAAGTCACCAGGGCAGAAGCCAGGTGGCGGTTGGAGCTGCTCGCACACTCTATCTCATGTCGCTCCCAGAGCATGGGAGCTTAAAGGCTGGGACTGTGCAGTTACTTGTAAGTCCCATATAGGTGGACTTTCCTATGTTTATTTTTAGGTAAATGTTTGCTTTGCTTAATTTACAGTACTACTGAAAGAGCCCTTTATTTCTGAATCCACAGTAGGTTAAATGGGAAGGCTTTAGAGATACAAGGAACCAAATGCTTCACCACAAACTGAATTACTTCTGGTATAATTATATATTCGGATACACGCTTGCAGGAACAAGATTCTCACCCATCTGCAGGAGCTGCGCAAGGAGACAGGGCAGATAAGCAACACAGAGAAGGGCTGCTTGGTTTGGAAAGCCAATGAACACTGTGACCCTTATCCTAGCCCACGCTCCTAACTGCTTACTGCCAGTGGCAGAATGCTGCACTTCAGTCACCAGCTTGGGATCACACTTGTCATGGCCCAGAGGCACAGCCTACTGCCTGTCCTGATATACATACCTGTCTCTCAGAGTGATTTCAGGCAAATCACCCTGGTTCCTCCCCTCCCCCAGAATGAAGGGTAAGAGCTTAGGAAACTGGTAGCAGAATTTCTTACAATGGAACATGTTGACCTTTAATAACTTGGAGATAGACAACAATGTGTCCATTATCACTAGGTTTTTCTTGAGCGCATAATCAAACTACAGCCCGCCACCATGCTCTTAGGTAGAATATATGACCGTTTTCTACCACTGGAATGAGAATGGAAATGCCTTCACAGGCATTCTTCACCCAGAATTCATCAAACGACAGTCTACAAGCCTAGAAAAATAAGGTTCTATTCAAGCAGAGCCACCCACTCATACATGTATATCTATGATGTCTAGTACAGGCTAGCTCCAGAATGAAGCCAATTTAATAGATGAAATGCCGCCCAAGTAGCCTAAACTAGGTATTAGCTATCCCTTACACAGAGGTATAAATTGACCTACTGTTTGAGATATGTTAAAATGGAATATTTGCTTGATTTTATTCCTTATTGACCATCTGGAAGAAGCCAGACAAATAGTAAAGAAATGATTACAAAGTTTCAGAACTTGTATTTCTAAATGACTGCATAAAATAGACCCTTCCATCCAGACAGATGCATTTCCATTCTCCCGAGACATACGATATGGAGAACAAGCATCGCTGTACTGTTGTAAGGTACTAAGCTGCGGGCAGTGGTTCCCAAGGCAGCGAACATGAACAGGCTGAACAGGCAGAGCAGACTACGTCATATAAATAAGGCGTTCGGAAACTGAGCAATCGTAACACAGAAAACTCAAGGTGTGTGAGACTTACATGAAGAAGTGGAAGTGGCACCAGGCTTGCGGGCACACACCTTTGTCCCAGCATTCGGGAGGCAGAGGCAGGTGGATCTCTGTGAACACCAGGCCAGCCTGTCTACACAGCCAGGGCTCTGCTACACAGAGAAACCCTGTCTCAAAGAACAAAAACAAACAAACAAACAAACACAACGTAACAAAATTAGAAATGGCAGGAGTGACTGCTGAGAATTCACAGATAGTTCTGAACCAGCCTCAAAGTCTCCTGTGGTATGAATTGAGGAAGATTGATGTTTCAAACCCAGAAGAGTCAGCCCCTGCTATTGTCACTAGATTGCCCATTTGTTTATATTATTAAAGGTTGCACTGTTTTGTTGAAATGTAAATGTCCAAGAAAATCCTGATTTACTCCACACTAGAGACAGCTTTATTTTATACCATTTTAAAAGAAAATCTAGACAAAGAAATTCAGAACATATTTGTCTTCTCTCCAGACATTCATTGTCCTAGGAATATAGGAAAGAGTTATGCAAAGGAGGCCAGATGCTACTTGGGAAATGAAAGGTCCCCAACCCCACTCCCTTGTGACCAAAGAGCATGACAGTGAAATATTCCAAGAGGTGTTGCGAGCCTAGTCTCTGCCTTAAACACAGAGGCCAAGTGTGTGTCTCCAGGGTCCTCTGTCTGCCTGCCTGTTGCCTCTTTTTTTTTTCTTACCTGTGAGTCAGTTCCCCCTGAGAGCTCTTCAGAACCCTTCGAGATCCTTTGTCTTCTCTGCATACCTGCAAGCAATAAATACCTAGGAGCCTCATTACACTGCAGCCCAAGTTTAACTTTACACATTTGTCTTCCCCATGAGCTTGGGGGCCAGGACCATTCCCTGGTACAATGACTAGAATACAGAATAAAGTCACTAGATGTTTGTGGAATCAATGAAGAAACTGTTTTCCCAGACAATGTGTTCCCAGAGCCAGTGGAGACTTACAGCCACTTCACACATGAAAATAGTGATCCCCCAGAAGCGTGACCACGAAACTGCGCCTTTCACCCACGATAGCAGGGCCCAGAGTTCTCTGTTACAGGCTGAGCGGGGAACTTCGCAATCTCAGGAATCAAAGCCATGATTAGTCTTCTCCTCTGGTGGATCTGCCAAGGACTCCAAGGTACAGAAGTTAGGTGAAGAACATCACAGCCCAGGAGCCAAGGGGCAGTTATGGAAGGTCTTGCACATGGCAAGAGTAGCATAGATTTGAGGACTGAGGTAATTAAAAAAATGGTTTAGAATCCTTGCTCTCGGAGGTTTGTGTTCTAGGAAGTGAAACAAGGGAACTGATTTACCAAAAAAAAAAGTGTTTATAAAAAGAGCTAAAATAAATATCAATACAAAAAAACTATGAGAATGTGCTAAAGAGCTTACATTTTATTTTATTTTGTATTATTGCAATTATTTATCTGTTTAGTGTGTGCATGAATGTGTTTCCTGCTTATGTGAGTGTGTATGTGTGTGATTGTCTGTGTGTGTGTATGTGTGTTTGTGTGTGTGCTCACAACTTGTAGATGCCAGTCTGCTCCTTTGGCCTATGGCATTCAGGAATTCAGGGATTCCGAGATTCAGCAGGTTTAGGAACAAGCCTCCTTTGCCAATTAAGCCACCTGGCCAGCCTGCCATGAGGGTGCATTTCAGGTTCTGCATCCAGAGAAAGCCATTATGAAAGAGTGGCACTGGGTGAAACTCAGGAAGAAATGGCTGAAAGAAACAGCAGGTGAGCAGATCCTGAGCGAGGGCAGCATTCTTGCAGGTAGAGACAAGCAAGAGGCCAGAATGGTGGGGCATCATCAGTAAGTAGCACAGGGATGGCCTGAGATGGAGCATGACCTTCACATAGGACTTTCCCCACCGTTAGAAGTTATCTTCTCTTCCTTCCAATGAAGTAAAAAGTCCATGGACGTCTGGGTAGAGAATAAACAGGAACCCACATTAGCACTGTACCTAGCATGTTGAAATTAAAATAAAGTGGGGACAAGATTGGTACACAGAAATCTCAGAAAACTCTTGTTAACATTGCATGCTTGAGATGATGACACTGAAGGCCAGAATTAGCCAAAGAAAGTGACGGTCAGTTCTTAGATCCCAGGGACATTTGAAAGTCAGAGCCAACAAGCTTTGTTTCTAGATCAGGAAAGCAGCAGATAGAAGTCAGAGAGAGTTCCAAAGTTTAGAACAACCAGACAGGAATATGCCTTTTTCTGAGATACATAAGAAAGAAAATTTGGTCAGAAAACAATGAATCTTATGAAAGAAGGGGCAAGGATAGAAAGACCTGGAAGGGACAGGAGCTCCACAGGGAGAACAACAGAACCAAGAAATCTGGGCACAGGGGGCCTTTTCTGAGACTGATACTCCAACCATGGACCATGCATGGAGATAACCTAGAACCCCTGCACAGATGTAGCCCATGGCAGCTCAGTGTCAAAGTGTGTTCCCTAATAAGGGGAATGGGACTGTCTCTGACAGTGGCTGGCTCTTTGATGACCTCCCTCTGAGCGGGCAGCAGCCTTACAGTCCACAGAGGAAGACAATGCAGCCAGTCCTGATGAAAACTAATAGACTAGGGTCAGAGGGAAGGGGAGGAGGCCCTCCCCTATTAGTGGACTTAGGGAGGGGCATGGGAGGAGAACAGGGAAGGAAGGTGGGATTGGGAGGGGACCAGGGAGGAGGCTACAGCTGGGATACAAAGTGAATAAACTGTAATAAAAAAGAATCAAAAAAAGAAAAAGAAAAGTGAACAGAGCGGAGCCAGGGCGAAGCTTCCTTTGAGATTTTACTGAAACACCGAAGTGAGGCGCTCTTAATGCATCTTTTCACTCTGTCTTTCTCTGCCTTTCCCTTCCAAAGTCCTATTTTGAGTTTCCATCTTCCGAATACAAGGTTAAAAAACGCACTTCTGAAATCTCTCTGTGAAACCGTGAAGCTCTGTGGAGGGAGTGTTGTCAGCATTTACATGTGGGAACCCCAGCAACCCCCAGGACAGCTTTCCTTCTGGCTTTTGGGGACTAGGGAAAAGACACAAGATTTCACAGCACCCTCGGGGCCCTTGGCCAGAGTAGTGCAGGGTAGATTCTTTGCAGGCTAGTCTAGGGCCCTTTCTGGAAGCCCTCAACATCTCTATGCTCTTGCAAGTGGAACCACCCATTAGTAAATCATACCCTGGGAAGGACAAAAAGTAACAACTGATGGCTCCTGCCTTCCTCTCTTCGCCCAGAAAGCAAAAGCATTAAGAGCAGCCACAGAAACTATGATTTCAACTGAGAAGGTCTGAAAGCTGTGGATTTCCTCTTTAAGGAAACTAGACTCCATCTTTGCAACCCATCTCCCATTTCCAGCTCATCTCAAAACCACCAGCTCTGTCCTCACCACTCCCAGCCATCAAATCCTGGTAGGAACAGCTGTCACCACAAAAGTCATACTGGGCCAGGACAGCCAGCTGGCTCAGTAATTCACAAACAAACTAACCTTGAATTTTATTTTGAGCAGCAGGGCTAGCTAGCCCCTTGTGTCCTTCAGAGGCATCTCTGTTTTCAGTCTTTGATAAACAAACACCAACTCAAATGTCATGTTGAGCTGTATTGTGGGGTTTCAAGGCCACTACCTCCATTGCCTTCTTTGCCTCATCTTTACATTAACCTACAAAGCAATGGGTTTCATTATGGCATTTTTATACTCACTTTGTTCTTATTCATTTCCACCCGTTGTGCCTCCTGTCTTCCTTACACCATCTTTTGAATTTTCCTTTCATAATGAAAAGCCTTTAAATCTTGACAATATGAAGACTTAAGCAGCCCACTCAAAACTGAACTCTGATGCTCAGGGCAAGAGGCTTGGAAACTGTTTTTCTAGCAACAATTTAGTGATCATTTTTCACAGCGTAGACATAAGTCATGGAACTGGCAGATGACATAATCCAGTATTTTAAAAGATGTAAGAAACCAACACTTGTATGTGTTGCTGCACAGCACCACCTACTGACCAGACCTGGAACAGACGCAAGTGAGGAACGGATCCAGAGAGAGCTGCAGAAGCACTGAGAAACAGGAGGGGGGGTGGGGCAAGAAGGGAGAAAGCGGGAAGGCACGGATTTAGACTACTCTTCATAAAACCGAATATTCCACTGATGCAGAAGCTGAGCTCAGGACACGCAGTAGACCTCGAAAGGGGAGCAAAAGACCCGCCGATAACTTCATAGGAAAACCCACTTTCACATTGACCAAGTTTTAAAAATAATGGTCCTTCTGTAAGAGTCAAGAATAGATACAGAGGTAATAGAACAGAACACAGAGGCCAGAAATTAACTAGCACATAGAGTCCAGTTCTTTCTCCAGTGCTTCAAAGGCATTTAGACAGAGGATATTCAAACCACTGCATTTGACAATTACACAAAACACATATAATGTCAAACCTCAGACCTTGTATACAAGTTTAAAAAATAGCTTATATCTAAATAAAAAATGTAACTATGGAACTTCACTAAGAAAAGAGAAAGAGGAACAGCCTTTGTTGTCTTTGGCTAGGGCTAAGAAATCGTACATGAAACAGTACAAGTGCACTCAGCAAGGAGAAAACTGATAAGCACATAGTATCAACAGTACAAGACATACTCTTTTAAATATAATTTATTATTTATTACAGTGTATCCACTTTGTATCCCAGTTGAAGCCCCACCCTCATCCCCTCCCAATCCTCCACTCCCACCCTCATCCCCACCCAATCCTACCCTCCTTCCCTCTTCTCCCACGCCCCTTCCTCAGTCTACTGATAGGGGAGGTCCTCCTTCCCTTCCATCCGACCCTAGCCTATCAGGTCTCCTCGGGACTGTCTTTCATAGTCTTCCTCTGTGGCCTGGTAAGGCTGCTCCCCCCCTGAGGAGAGGTGATCAGAGAGGCAGCCACTGAATTCATGTCAGCCATTCTTTAGTGTAATACAAACTTCTTCAGCCATATGATAATGACTGAAATGTGTCCTAGAGAGTAGACCAGGTTCACATTCCACATCAACCCAGAGTGCACATTCATTATGCATGGTCTGTGCTTCCGGGAATGTTTTCTGCAGTGAATAGAATAGAAATAGTTGAGTGCCACTATAGCCCCTGTTGCTTCCTCTTTAAACTTCAATTACATTCTCCCCTGCCTGTGGGATAGAGCCCCTATGTTCAGCATCAAGGAAAAGAGTTCAGATGCCGCCACCTACAGGCAGAACATTAATTATTCTGGAGTTACCATGCCAGGAGTGAAGGTCAGCTAAGGCAAGAGGGAGGGAAAAATCATTAAAGCTTCCACTGCACCAAAGGTCCTGTGCAACACTCAACAGTTGTCGTATCCACATTGTTTTTGCTGTTTTTATTCTGGATCTACTAATATGTTTCTCGACTGCAAAATATTCACTTATTAATAATTGTTTCTTGTATGTCTCCTGCGTGATAAATAAATAAATCCGTTATGCTGTAGAAACGAGAAAGACCAAGAATACACCTAGAAGACCAAGGTCACCTATGAGGAGAGGATGTACTTACAGTCTTGTTGGCCAGTTAGCTCAGGGATCCTGTCTGTTCCTGAGAGTCCAGGCTGACCACCATGCCCAGTCAACCTTTGTGATGGCTCTCGGGGTCTGAGGTCCCTTCTCTTGCTTCCGGTAAAAGCACGTTAGCCACTGAGTCTTCTCCCTCGGCTTGTTACAGGGAGTTTCAGTCCTTGGGATGCAAAAATAGTTGCTCTCTAGTTTTATAGGACCTGGTGATGGTGTTTTTATAATTCTGAACTTGATTTAATTTATCTGTGAATATTCCATAAAATTAATCCAAGCACAAACAGTGAAGAAAGCCTTCAAACTCTTTCATCCTGAAATGACATCGTTGGTGTGTTCCTAGTTATGTCATCAAGATGGTGAACAACTACATTCTGCTAGAATAGTTCTCACATGGACAAAAAGCCACATATGTTAGTCTCAGTCAGTCATCTTCTCTAGCACTATGCACTTTGTGAAGGGAATGGAAAATGATGACTTCAGAGAGGTATCATTCTAGACACAGCCATTATTTACTTCCTAGGAATGTCCTAGGGAAATACCGGAGAATCTACCTTGTTTTTCCTATACATAGACTTTTGCTATTCATAGAAAAGGCAAGTCTCTATGACCCAGGATCTTCATCTATATTATGTACTGTAGTAATTGCTCTCAGCAGCCATTTAAGTCTGAAGGTGCACATAAAACTACTTAGCCACTAACTTAAATGCCTAGGTAAATAAACGCTTCCTCAGTCCTCAAAATGATGACAAAAGGAAGGCTAAAATGTCTCATGCTAGGCCATATTTTTGATCTGTTACATTTTTAAGACAGAGTTTCTACAAATATTATTTTTTAGGTGATGAGGCATGGCCCTAGAGCAGTAGCTAAGATCTGCAAGTTGGAAGCAAAAAGAGAGATCCAGGGTGGCCCGGTGTGGACTTTCAAAGTTTTCAAATCCCACCTCCACCTCGTAATCCTTCCCCAAACATTTCCATCCACTAGGGACCAAATTCAAATACAGGAGCAAATGGGGGCCATCCTCATCCAAGCCACCACCCCTTCCCCCAAGCAGAAGCCTTAGCCCCCTTATCCCAAAGAGAGACAAACTCTCAGGTAAGACTCCCCAGCGCTCTTTGCAGTATCCTGCTGAAAAGCAAACTGCTCTTCATGGCTATTTCACTGGCTGGCATCTCTTGAAAGTGGTTTAGTTAGTAAATTAGTAAATTGCATGGGCTCCGTCATCAGCTGGATAAAGCCTGCAAAAATAATGTTCAAAGAAAGCAGCACTGAAATCCACAAGGTTATCATAGTTTCACTACAGACAGGCATGTTAGCCTTCTTCTCAGCCAAAACAGTCATAGAAATAGGAGCTATCTGAATGCTTTCCCGACCTTAGTGGATTTCCTTTTCTCTTGTCCCTGGCCGCAGGTTCACCTGGAGGTGACAAGTGCGACCCTGGGGAAGGAGGAGAACAAAGGTGACACTGAAGGTCAAAAGAAAGAGCCAGAGGAGGGAGGGAGAAATCGTGCAAGTGATCAGGTGTGATTACTTCTTCAGCAGTGGAAGCAGGAGCAATTCTCCTGAAATAAAACTCCAGACGTTTTTAAGAAAATAATTTGCTTAACTATAATAATTAGCAGAGCGATTTAATTGCTCTCATACACGTTAAAGTTTTTTTTTCTGAAACTGTCACTCTGTAAAATATTAATCTAGACTAGAATTGCTCCTTTTAAAGATATGTTAAAAGATCTCCTTCACTCACTCCCTCTTTCTTTGAACCTTTAAAGTTATTACACAGCAAGGAGCAATTTGCAATAATTTAGCTCTCCTCCCCCCATAATAATAATAATAAGCTAGCTGTGTACCCCATGTGTCTGATTTAAGGAAAAGGGTTTTCCTTCCAGGACCTCACGAATGCACAAGGTTCAATCGGGGCGGAGAGCTGATGAACGGGCTACTCTCCCGGGCTGAGCCCATGCACAGAATGACTTCATTCAGGACTACTGCTCGCGCATGGAAAGTGTTGGTTAAAAACCCACAGAGTTCAGACGACCTTTTCCTAACTTTCTTCCCCCTTATTTGTCTTTCGGGTCTAAGCCAGGAGTAACATAAATATTCATCAGCTGATGTTACTAGCTGTGAAGTTACGAACGAGGCCACGCTGCTTCGTTCTGACCCCGTCCACAGTAGGGCAGCTTCTCCACGCAGCATCCAGCCAAGGGCACTTTCCCACCTCCCCCTACCATACTAGAAAGCTTTCTCAGATTCAGCCCCCTTTCCCTTTAATGCTCTAAGCAGAAACGCTGTCTGCTTAATGTTACTCTAGGTTTACTAAAAGAAGAAGAAAAACAAGAACCGCTTTGCCAAGTTTTAAACTTTTAGATGCCTTGACTTAACGGGTACGCGGATCGGCAGCTCAAAGCCTCTGCGGGCCTATGGATGGACGCCACTGTGGCAGGCTCTTTCTATGGCACCGAGGCAAGGTTCTTTTTTATATCAAATTCCAGACAGATAGCTGGGGCACTTCTTGTTCAAAGAGCAGAGCAGAGAAAATAGCCATAGCTTTGATCTCTGTCTGCTGCTTGGCTAATTATCCAGACAGGTGTTCAGAAAGGATGTTGAAAGTTCTTGAATAACAGCACTTCAAACAGGTCTCAGTGCTGAGACAAAATGGGGAGGGGAGGGTAAAGGGCCCGAGCCGCCTCACAGAGGCCTGCGATGCAATTAGCCTTTTTTTTACTACATCTTTCCCACAAATTACTGCTTTCTAATACAGACTCTTGATTTTCCAGCTTCTAGCTCAAAGAATCTTAGTATAAGATTCAGTATACAGATTATATAGAGATTGGCTATGAATTTTGGAAGCAAGAGGCAAATGTTGATGTTAGGGACCCTCCACTGATTAGTGAATAAACAAGAGGCAAACACGCTTCCATAGAGAACACATACCATTCTGCTCTCAACTTTGCTCAATTCTGCGTTTTAATGTGGTCTTTCCTGGTCTCTGGGAAACAATGCCTGTGTTACATGTTCTCTGGTTAGAGCTATCACTTGAGGGGCATTTATGAGAAGTCTAACTGTGTCACACACAGAAAAGGCTTGCTAGAACTATCCTGTGCTATGTGCTTTGAGCTTTGAACCATGAATGAAGATCAGTATCTCTCACTTGTCCGGGCCCTGTGTTTTTTTCTAGGTTTCTCCACTTGCCATATCTGACAGTGGAAATAATTGTAGACCACAGAACCAAAGAGATGGAGAACAGGGTCTCAGGTGTTCAAATGAGGACCAGATCCTAAGCTGGCAAGAAACCTGACTGGAACAGACACTCATAGCCAGGTTCCTGTCTCTGTCTCCATCCTGGAGTCTGGCTTTGCCAAGACCAGAATGGGAGCCAGGGGCAAGTATTCAACTATATTCTCCGTGGCTCCACTCCTCACCAGAACAAGGCTGATGCAGAGCTACTGCAGCGAGTCACAGGGAATGACCCACGAGACAACTACCCAGGAGACAGCAATGATGGATTGTCATGCGTACTCGGAGACAGCTGGGAAGCCAGCTGAGTTAGCAGCGGCTAAAAACCACATTTCCTCTCCCTCTACGCCTTGCCCAACACTGAGCATTCCAGCCCAAGAGTAACAGAGGACAGAATTAGTTGTTGATCTTCTCATGAAACGCTTTTGTTTCTTGCATGTAAGGTCACAATGTAAAAAGCATTTCGTTTAAATACCCGTTATTTCATGGTGTCGGGAAGAAAGTGGCTTGATGACAGTGACCTTATCAATCTGATTATGCAGGCTTCCATTTCTCTGACTTAGGCATAATTAGGAAAGTGACTGAATGGGAGGACTTCCGATCAGGTGAGGAGCCACGAGCGCAGTTCACAGCATCAGGGTGACCTTGGGAACTGAGCCCTCTACTGTGACCGCTATCTCTTGCTCTTTGGTGACTTTCTTTCGCTGTGTGTTGGTCCTGAGAGCCTTCCCCCCTGTACTAGCCTGGCTTCACACAGTGCCTTCAGCATTGTAATGTGGAAAATACAATTATTCCATTGTAAAGTTGGTAATTTTTTAAGTGATACCTGAAATGCATACTTTTACTTAGACACTCAGATGGATTAAGAGAGATATACCAGGAATTTTATAACTCTATCTTGTATATATTGCCTTAAAGCTTATCAGTTATCTGCTACTGTCAGTTGATTGGCCTTGGCTAAGTCATACCCTTTCCAAGGCATAGGGTTTGCATATAAACTACACTTACCCTCTGATATTTTTTAAATTTTATTTTATTTTATTAATTACACTTTATTCACTTTGTAGCCCCCCATAAGCTCCTCCCTCCTCACCTCCTGATCCCACCCTCCCTCCCCCTTCTTCATGCATGCTTCTCCCCAAGTCCACTGATAGGGGAGGTCCTCCTCTCCTTCCTTCTGATCTTAGTCTATCAGATCACATAAAGAATGGCTGCATTGTCATCTTCTGTGGCCTGGTAAGGCTGCTCCTCCCTCAAGGGGAGGTGTTCAAAGAGCAGGCCAAGCAGTTCATGTCAAAGACAGTCCCTCTTCCCATCACTATGTAACCCACTTGGACACTGAACTGCCATGGGCTACATATGTGCAGAAGTTCTAGGTCATCTCCATGCCTGGTACTTGATTGGAGTATGAATCTCTGGGAAGACCCCTGTGTTCAAATTTTATGGTTCTGTTGCTCTCCTTGTGGGGTTCCTGTCCTCTCCAGATCTTACTATTTCTCACTTCTTACATAACATTCCATGCACTCTGCCCAACAGTTGGCCATAAGTCTCATCATCTGTTTTGATAGTCTGCAGGGCAGAGCCTTTCAGAGGCCCTCTGTGGCAGGTTTCTAGGTTGTTTCCTGTTTTCTTCTTCTTCTGATGTCCTTTCTCTTTGCCTTTCAGGATGGGGATTGAGCATTTCAGTCAGGGTCCTCTCTCTTGATTAGTTTCTTAGAAGTACAGATTTTAGTAGATTTATCCTATGTTATATGTCTGTATGAGTGAGTATATACTGTGTGTGTCTTTCTGCTTCTGGGACAGTTCACTCAGGATGATCCTTTCCAGGTCCCACCATTTACCTGCAAATTTCATGATTTCCTTATTTTTCATTGCAGAGTAATACTCCATTGTGTAGATTTACCACAATTTCTGCATCCATTCTTCAGTTGAGGGGCATCTGGGCTGTTTCCAGCTTCTGGCTATTGCAAATAAAGCTGCTACAAACATGGTTGAGCAAATGTCCTTATTGTGTACTTGAGCCTCTTTTGGATATATGCCTAGGAGTGGTATGGCTG
This sequence comes from Meriones unguiculatus, assembly GCF_030254825.1. NCBI lineage: Eukaryota > Metazoa > Chordata > Mammalia > Rodentia > Muridae > Meriones > Meriones unguiculatus. Next base: position 7,937,702 of record NC_083365.1, on the reverse strand, counting down.
GATCTTGAGGAAGCGCTATTCCTAGTTGTCTGAGAAAGCGCCAGATTGCTTTCCAGAGTGGTTGTATGAGTTTACATTCCCACCAGCAATGGAGGAGGGTTCCCTTTTCTCCACAACCTCTCCAGCATGTGTTGTCCCTTGAGTTTTTCATCTTAGCCATTCTGATGAGTGTAAGATGAAATCTCAGGGTCATTTTGATTTGCATTTCCCTAATAACTAATGACGTTGAGCATTTCTTTAAGTGTTTCTCTGCCATTCGATATTCCTCTATAAAGAGTTCTCTGTTTAGCTCTGTTCCTCATCTCTAGATTACGAAACAGATGATAAAACACAAAGGCTTTACAGTTACTATACTGTAGTGCTTATGTGTGAAGGCAGGGAAAAACAAAAACATCTGCACACATTCAACGCAGGCACAAGTGTGTTCGACCTATTGTTGGTTGGATCCATGGATATGGAGCCCATGGATACAGATGACTGACTGTATGCTTCCAAATTTCTTTTGAATGGAAATGTAGCCAGAAAGTAGGAGTTGGTTTGTAAAGTGGCATAAAGATAGGGTTGCCAGGGTTAGCACGCACATGTACCAGTGCAGGGTGCCAAGTAAAACTTGAATTTCACAGAACAAGTGATATTTTGAAGGCGTGTCCAAAACATTGCATGGGATATATTTTTTACTACAAAATGTATTGTTCCTGTAGAGCACCTACTGTTTTGTTGCCAGTAAAGTAGTCATACATTGGAGACAGCATTAACTCTGCCCTCCCTGCTTCACAATATTGAGGACCCAGAGTGTCCCATGGTCACTTAGTAGTTTACTATGTATGGAAGTTCAAGAAACAATTAAGTGACCCATGTGAGTTCTGTTTCCTAATTATATTGGGTGAGAGATGGAAAAAGAAGTGAAGTGTCCCTTGGCAACAAATGCAGAAGACGTGAACCCAGGCAGTTGAATGTCCCAGTACAAGGAGACTATCAAGCCTGTGACACAAAGCACAAAGGCAACACTAGAGGAACAAGACTGGAAAAATCCAGAGCATCATTGCTGCTTTCAAACCATGTTACCGTAAAACACACAGCACCATACTATTCCTATGGCTTGCGGATCTGCCCATTCCTGTGGTTTTCTAAGGTACTAACTCCTGTTTCCTGACTTGCTGCAAACTGTGTCTTATTTCCAGCAAATCTCAGCAGGGCATCGTTTATCATGCTTAAATACAATTAATTTCCCAGGAGCACTGAAGATGTATGAATTATGCATCTGTTCTAAGATGACTCCAACATGATTGCCATGCACTGCACACCTTCACTTATCTGGCTACAGAATTCTTTGTGTGACCTGTGTGAAGAATGCATGTGTGTGAAGATATACTCCTGACACGCTCCAAGCAATATCAGAATTTTGTCACTTTGTTGAATTTCTATTGCTTATCACGTTCAATTTGATGTTTACTGAAAAACCAAAGGACTTTTACATGTCGGAATCTATATTTAAGAAAACCATAGTCTTTAGTATTACGGTATTGTGATCTCTATTTTTTTTATTCTAAATCAGTTTTACCATGGCACTTTGTGATCATAATGTCCATTTGTACTTTTAGAATCACGTTTAAAATCATGATTTTGTTATTTCTTCAGATGTTCTGATTTTAAAGTTGCTAAGTTAGTGGCAATAGAAACTTACTGTCCTCAGAGATCCAAGATGGAGGCACATAGACCACACTGCCTCCGACAAGCAGGACAGCAATGACTGCACAATCACCAACACACCGAACTTTGGGCCCCAAATCACCGGTGATTGTATTCCCTAGGTGAGAAGAACCCCCATGGTGTGGGAAGCAATCAGGTCCATTCTCAGGTCACCCAACTAAACTCCGGAAGAGTTCTTAGGTCCCAACAGGCACTTGGTCAGCAGCCTAGAGCCACACACCTGTGTGCTCTGATCACCATCCCAGACTGAACTGCGGGCCCCACAACACCAGAGACTGAGTTTTCCAGTCAAGAGAAAACCCCACTGTGAAGGAAGAAATCGGGATCCACGGACCACAGGTCACCCAGAAATCTGGAAAAGGTCCCAGAATCTGGCAGGTGCTCAGCCGCAAGCCCAGAGCCAGATGCCTGAATGCCCAATTCACTGTCCCACATAGAACTGTGTGCCCCCAAACACCACAGGCTGGGTTTCCTTGTCGGGAGGAAACCCCACAGTGAGAGAAACATCAGGTCTGACCTCAGGACACTCCAGCTATTTCCCAGAAAAGTTCCTGGGTTCCCACAGGCTCTGGGCTCTAATCTCTAGCCACACTCCTGAGTGCTGCGCTCACCTGCCACTGATTACCACTTGGGTAGTGGGGCACAGAGCTCCAACCTCAGACCTACAGAAGCCTAGGGCTCACAGGCTTAACCCTCAGACACTGCTCCAAGGCACAACCTGACTCCCTAGCCAAACTGACAAAACCACAGGGATCCCTGGTTCTTCAAGAGGGCTGCTCCCAGCAGTGTAAGAGCAGCAGCAGCAGCAGCTCACTAAATTCAGAGCAAGAAATCCAGTCCTGTCTCCAGGACTTCTCCTGGTGAGAGGAGAGTCCCCCTGACTACCAACAACCACAGTTACCCCACAGGCCCATACACTTGAGGTGAGCTGTGGCAATTCCTGAGAAGCACCAACCATTTGGTGACCATATCCAAAAAGCTGAGGAGGCCACCTTCAGGAACAACCATCCCCTGCCAAGGGGATTCTCCCCACCTCAGGATTCCAGCAGGCACCAGAAACTAAGAGCCAACACCTGAGACAGCCAGATGCATAGAGCCCAGTGTAAAAGCACAACAAACAAAAGTCAAAACAATGTGGCATCTCCAGAACCCAGTTATCCAGGGACAAGTAGCCCTGGACACCCTACATGAGTGAAATTCAAGAAGATAACCTTACATCTATGCTTATGAAGAGGATAATGGAGGAAACAAATAAAATGCATAAAGAAATAAAGGAAGATAAAATCAAACAGGTTATGGTCATCCGTAAAGAAAGGAAGATGCATCTGAACAGTTTGTAGCCTTCAGAGAGGAAATAATTAAATAACTGAAAGCAATAAAAGAAACGGGAATGTTCAAACAAACAGGTGAAGGAATTGAAGGAAAAGTAGAAAATACAATCAGACAGGTGAAGGAAATCAACAAAATGGTTCAAGATCTGAGGATAGAATTGGAAAAATTAAAGAAAACACAATAGAGGAAATCATGGAGAGAATGAACTTAGGGAAAAAAAAAACAGGAACTACAGAGATAAGCAAAACCAACAGACTACAAGAGATGGAAGAAAGAATCTCAGGTGTTGAAGATACAATGGAAGAAACAAAGAAAATGTTTGTATCGGCCAAAGAAAATGTTTAATCTAAAAAAATTTCTGACACAAACCATCCAAGAAATCCAATAAAAATCCATGAAAATACAAAACCTAAGAATAATAGGAATAGAAGAAGAAAAAGATTCCCAAGGCCCAGAAAATATTATGAAAAAATCACAGAAAATTTCCCTAATTTAAAGGAGAGGCCTATAAGAATACAAGATGGCTACAGAATACCTCATAGATTAGACCAGAAAAGAAAATCCTCACACCACATTATAATCATAACAGTAAGTATATGAAACAAAGAAAAAGAAAATACTAAAACTTGCAAGGGAAAAAGGCCAATATAATGGCAAACCTATGAGAATCACACCTGACTTCTCAACAGAAAATATAAAAGCCATGAAACTATGAAAGAGCCTGGATGGATATCATTCAGACCCTTAGAAAAACACAGATGTCAGCCCAGACTACTCTACCAAGCAAAACTCTCAATCGTCACAGATGGAGAAAACAAGATATTCAGCAACAGAAACAAATTTAAACAGTGCTTATCCACAAATCCAGCCTTACAGAACACACTAGATGGAAAAATACAACCCAAGAAAGCTAACTACATCCAGGAAAACACAGGAAATAAATAACATCACTACAGAAAAACTAAAAGTATCCAAGCACACAAACATACTACCACAACAAACACCAAAATAAAAGGATCTGACAGTCACTGGTCATCAATCTCTCTCAACATCAATGGTCTCAACTCTCCAATAAAAAGACACAGACTAACAGAATGGATGCGTAAACAAGACCCAACAATCTATTGCATACAAGAAACACACCTAAATCTCAAAGATAGAAACTACCTGAGAGTAAAGGGCTGGAAAATAGTTTCCCAAACAAACGGACCCAAGAAGCAAGCAGGAGTAAGCCATTCTAATATCTAATAAAATAGACTTTCAAACAAAATTAATAGAGATGGGGGAAGTCACTTCATACTTATCAAAGGAAAATCCCACCAAGAAGACATCTCAATTCTGAACATCTATGCTCCCAATACAAGGGCACCTACATTTGTTAAAAAAAAAAAAAAAAAAACTTTACTAAAACTGAAACCACACATAGATCCCCACACATTGATACATTGATAGTAGGAAACTTCAACACCCCACTCTCAACAAAGGACAGGTCAACAAAACAGAAATTAAACAAAGAAACAATGAATCAAATGGACCTAACAGATATCTACAGAACCTTTCACCAAACACAAAAGAATTTACCTTCTTCTCAGCACCTCATGGAACCTTCTCCAAAATAGAGCATATAGTGGGTCACAAAGCAAGCCTCAACAGACACAAGAAGATTGAAATAATCCCTTGTATCCTATCTGATCACCATGGACTAAAGCTGGACCTCAGCAACAACAGAAATAACAAAAAAACCTACACACACATGGAAACTGAACATCTCGCTACTCAATGACAGCTGGGACAGGGAGAAATTAAAGACTTCATAGATTTCAATGAAAATAAAGGCACAAATACCAAAACTTATGGGACACAATGAAAGCAGTGCTAAGAGGAAATTTCATAGCACTAATTGTTTTCATAAGGAAATTCAAAACATCTCATACAAGCAACTTAATGGCTCACCTAAAAGCCCAAGGGCAGGGGGCAGGGGCAGACACAACCGCTGGAAATAATCAAACTTAGAGCTGAAATCAATAAACTAGAAACAAAGAGAACAATTCAAAGAATCAACAAAAATAAAAGCTGTTTTTTTGAGAAAAATCAACAAGATAAACAAACCCTTCCTTAGCCAAACTAACTAAAGGCAGAGACACACCATCCAAATCAACAAAATCAGAAATTAAAGGGGGGGACATAACAGCAGCCATTGAGGAAATCCAAACAATATTAGGTCTTACTGAAAAAGCCTATACACCATGAAATTTGAAAATCTAAATTAATTGGACAATTTTCTTGATAGATTCCACTTAACAAAGCTGAATCAAGATCAGGTAAATAAATTAAATAGTCCTATATCCCCTAAGGAAATAGAAGCAGACATCAAAAGTCTCCCTTACAAAAAAAAAAAAAAAAATTCCAGGGCCAGGTGGTTTCAGTGCAAAAATTTATAGTCTCAAGTCAAATCATTGAACAACAAAGAGCAATGCAAAAATGTTAGTTCATCTTAACAGTTAGGGTACTAGCAAGAGCCCCGAAGCCCTATTGATGGCTTCTGGTCTACTGTTCATTATGGTATGTTCCTGATGTTCAGAGAGAGATAGAAGGGCAGTAAAGCAACCTCTATAAAATTAAAGATCATCCACATAAAGCCCACCTCCCAGGCTTCCTGGCATCCTCCCAGTGAAACTCTTAGCATGTTCTTATTAATTGGATATTGTTTTAGAAACTGTTATTGTGAGATATCCAATGACCAACATAAATATTAATTTTACCGAACTGCTTCCATGTTGCAACCTGGGTCTAACATTTTAAAAATTTCAATAGCTGCAATTTTCGTTCCCAACTCATAGACTCAGGAACACCCAACTATGATGAATGTAGAACAGAAAACCATACTGACTCTTACATTGGGGAAGAGTACCAGAGATCTCTGGTTTATGTTTGATTTCTAACCAACAGTCAAAAACTCCAAGGGTCACAGGAACATGAGAAGTATTGAAAGTAATAATATAAATTATTTGAAAAGTAATAAAAATGCATTTTGAAATTGAAAGTAATTAAATTCTTGAATGATGTCAGTCTTTTTCCCTCCTCCTTGTAACTGGCACTTTTATTCTTATTGGATAAGAGGAAAATCACAGGAAGACTATGAATCTCCAGCATCGAGAAGCTGTATGTTTGGGATATTACTAGAGAATAAGTAACTGAAATCAGTTTATCATCTATCACCTTTAGTCAGTATTTATCAACTGTGTGTAGTTTCCTTCACTTACCCTAACGCAGCACTGAAGAACATTCAAAGTAGATGCGTTAACAGGATGGTTAATGGCGGGAGAAGATTCCCATCCCCGAGCTCCTGGAGAGGTTGTTTCAAAGCAGAGGCCGTTGAGACAGGCACGCTCTGTGCCCTTTAACTGTGGCCTTCCCGAGGAGTGCCACACAACCCTGGGCAGAGCCTGGTTTCCCAGAGACCTCTCTTTCCCTGTTCCTCTGTTTATGCATGCATCATTTCCTCCATCATTTGCCTGCCTGGTGCAGGATGGACAAGGGATGGCAAAAGAGTTGAAGACCAATCAAATAATCCTGAATAAATTGTTAACAGACCTAGACTAAAATCAGCCAAGAAACATTTATCTAAAATGAGGTTTGGGGGAAAATCTGTGGATTTCACTTAAACTGTGTTTACTTGACAACAAAGCATGTGGTATATTTAGTGGAGAGTGGACAACTAACTTGTCTTTGCAGTTGTGTGGACAAATCTGCCAGCTGATCGAATGGCTGCCTTTCAAATGTATTAATTCTGGCCTTTGTATACACTATCCTGGCCTAATCGTGATTATTTGAGAGTTGCATGAAATAAATCATTTTATTCCTTTTCTTTGATAGATTGAGGTTTTACAACTGAGTCTCGGGGATTACTAGACTGTAGTTATTGCTGTTGTTGTGGGTACATGTTTGCAAATGTTGAAAACAGTGAATTTTAACAGTGTTCAGTCAAATGACTGGAGAATTTTTTCAAAAACTTTTTTCTTACTTCCTTACTGCTTTTTTTTTAAGTGCTACTTAAAACAGGGCTATTCAAACCCTGACACTGATTGTATTTAAAAACATATTTCTAAGATCAGAAAGGAAAGGAGAACCTCCCCTATCAGTGGACCTGGGGAGTGGCATGCATGCAGAAAGGGGAGGAAGAGTGGGATCGGGAGGGGAGGAAGGAGAGGCTTATGGGGGGATACAAAATGAATAAAGTGTAATTAATAAAAAAAACAAATTTTTCAAAAGACTGTCACATACTACTGTATTATATGTGTTATGGCAAAAGGCTCAGTTGTTATTTTGTGGCAGCAAAATAGCAAATGCTGCATTTAAGAGATGGGTCTACTGAAGGTTGTGGAGTCTTGGGAAGGGCTGTTGGGATCCTAGCCTCCTCATTGTATTTCTCCCAGAACACGCCACCGTATCAGGGTGCAAAGCAGTAGGAACAGGAAGCTACAGATATCAGTCTCTGAAACTGGGAGCTAATGTGTCTTTTATTCTTACATGTTGGCTATTTCAGGTGCTTTATTGTAGCAACATATAACTAACAACACAGTAGAGTTAGAATATGTACTAAAATTAAAACAGAAATTTATTCTTGACTTGGAGAGAGCTGTGTTCTATTACTCAGGTTTTATCTTTAATTGAGAGACTTGCTTGTTTATACTGACTGTTGATAAAATATGCACAAATAAGTCAATGTTAGAACCAAAAAGATGTTCTTGATTTGAATAATGCTACTTGTCCATATGATAAAGAAATTTGTAGATACCAAACAGGTGCCAGAATTCCTCAGAGAACGATCATATCAGATCCTACTTTGCCATTTGACAAGCAAATTCTTGTTTTCTCTGTCAGGCATTCTTCATTCGGTCTAACATACATTTTCATTCTCCTTAGGCTTCTAAGACCTGTCATCACACGACATGTTCATGTTCTTCTTATTCCCGCTTTGATAACAGCCTACACATACATTGTTTCTTATAGTTTGCCAAAACATCCTACCGGTCAGTGCTATTACCAGACACATGCTGGTCAGTGCTGTTACCAGACACATGCTGGTCAGTGCTATTACCAGACACATGCTGGTCAGTGCTGTTACCAGACACATGCTGGTCAGTGCTGTTACCAGACACATGCTGGTCAGTGCTGTTACCAGACACATGCTGGTCAGTGCTGTTACCAGACACATGCTGGTCAGTGCTGTTACCAGACACATGCTGGTCAGTGCTGTTACCAGACACATGCTGGTCAGTGCTGTTACCAGACACATGCTGGTCAGTGCTGTTACCAGACACATGCTGGTCAGTGCTGTTACCAGACACATGCTGGTCAGTGCTGTTACCAGACACATGCTGGTCAGTGCTGTTACCAGACACATGCTGGTCAGTGCTGTTACCAGACACATGCTGGTCAGTGCTGTTACCAGACACATGCTGGTCAGTGCTGTTACCAGACACATGCTGGTCAGTGCTGTTACAGACAGGTAAGATCTTATATTAAAGATTGTTTTCTGAAGATGATGTGTCCTTTCAGTGTCGGGATTGAAGATATTAGACAAAAGTTTTGCTTTTACTCCAATGAATCATAACCAAAGATCTTAATGAGAAAATTTAAACAAGGAAACAAACAAAACCAATGCTACTTTGGATCAACTTAATACTTCCCTTTCAAATAATTTTAAAATACTATTGCATGTATTATTTCAGTTGATACTCTTGATGTGAAAATAACCTATAAATGACATTTTATTTATTCTTATATAGACCTATGATATTGGAAATAGCTATGTGATGAGTCCACAGGTTACACTGAAATGGTTGCATGTGACTGTCTGAGACAGTCATGTAGCAGAATGAGTGCACTTATACTAATCTTGAAACTGTTCACTTAAATTCTTCAGTACCTGACATGGATCTCAGCCTTCAAACCTATGCCCTTTTCTGTTGACCTACTAGTTACATATGACTACTTAAATTTAAATGAACTAAAATCAAACAAAATGAAGTATGTAATCACTAATACTTTTCCAAGTGTTCCATAGACGTGTCTGTTATTCCACTGGGAAGAAAAGATTAAAACATTTCATCATCACAGAACATTTGTGGGTCAGCATGCTCACCAAAAGTATCTAAAAATGTTTGTCGTCATGGAACAAGTGCCCAATAATTTGTAAAGAATAATTTTATTATTGTTACTATAATGGGCCAAAATGTACACATTTTGTTTTAGTAATTAAAACAAAACAAATCCATGTTGCTTCTCATATATTAAAACTAAAAATAAATATGGGATAGGAAAAGTTTTATTGTAAACTTATATTCTGTGACATTTTCAGCATGAACTTCTAGCTGAAACCTTGAAATCTGAAGTTAATGAAACAGTATTCTACCTCTCAGGTTTTTGAGGTAAGAGGACATTGAAAACTCCAGGCTAGGTTTCTTTCGATGGAATTAGTTGTTTGAAGACAACACAAAGTGTTTGCAAGAAGTAACTGTGACCCCAGAATATTAGACTCAAGTGTGGGAGTGTTAAGAAACATTTTAAACATGCAGAAGCTGAGAGATTGTAGCCATTCTTCCAGTCAACAGCTAGTCAGTGAACCCAGGAACCAAGTGCACTCAAGTAGGCCCGGAGCCTAGGGAAGATGGGGAGCAGCTGCTTCATGCCAGCATTACTGATATAAAGGTATGTGTTTGGCACTATGACAGAACACACACACACATACACACACACACACACACACTGCTCACAAAGTGGGGAGAAGAGGAAGGAGTAGGTGTGGGACTCTCATTACTTCTCCATGGCAGTAACTCAACCAGTTCTGTCTGAAATAGAAATGTGCGCCCTACACCAGAATTTACCACCAGCTCTTAAGGTTTCATAATTTTAAAATGTGCAAGGTGTGCGCATTATCTGCTTTTGAAGGAAGACATTTTAATCTTAAGAATCCCTTGTGTTTAATGTTCTCTTCTACTAAATTCAAACTAAAATAAAATGAACATTTTACTTCAATATAACATTCAGGGTGAAGCCCTACTTTAGTAAAGACATCTCTATCTATCTTCTGCTCATACAGCTGTCAGTTCTAAAACACACACAGCAGTTTCTGAGACGGTACCTTTAACAAAAATTGGTTATTTTCATGTACTAAAATATCTAGCTATTTTTATTCTTTTCTGTTGAATTTTTTGAATTCTTAAATAATTGTTTTTACCACAAAGTCAGTTTCTTCTATGTAAACACAAAATGTACATTAGCACTCATTAAATTTCCTCCCGTAATACTAGTGATTGTTGAGATTTTCCTTTTAAGATTGTTTTACAGTTCACAATTCATTTCCTTATATTTCTCGCCGTTATAATCATAAAAATCCCGATGTGTTATGGAGACGCTGGTCCATGATTCACAGCTGAGATTGGAGGGGCCTCCAGTTGAATTGTGGTTCACAGGCCCAGGCACTCAAATCTTCAACATCCTAATCCATGGCTTCCTGGCAAGCAGTCTTGACCCTCGTGCAGTGGAGGTGATAAAGAAACTTAGCATATGATGTAAAGGCCCTTTCTGTATACTATTCCATCAATCAGAGGATCTCACTGTTAGGAGCAAACACAGGCTGAACTGCAGGAGATAACAAATCAGCCCTGAAGGTAAATGATTCAGCTATGAAAGACAGGGAGGAAGCTGGACCAGGCCTTTCCCAGCCATGCTGAATCAAAGGGAAGAGTGAAATCAGGCATGCTGCTCACAGAAACCCCAACCCTCATCTCAGCATCTAGGCCTCCCCAAGTCCTGACTCTTAGAAGAATCTGGGAAAATTCAGTTGAACCTTGTCATTATCTAGGTTCAGAAATCATCCTTAGAGAAGAAAACAGGAAATGATTTGTTTGAAGAAGCATCTTTTTCTTTGCCCGTGGCAGTGTATGGACAATCAAATTAAGGAGGACAGAAGAGCTCTATTGCACAAGTTAGATTCGGATAAGGACAGGAAATTGTTTCTTTTAGCATGGATAAAAGTTTCCCATCATATAAATATATAATAATGGCCTTCTATCACTTGGGTTAACATATTCCCTAAAATAAATTGTCACCCTGAAGTCCTGAAGTCTTTCCATAACAGGCAAATGACACAGTGCACACTACAAAGGAGCACAAGGTCACTGTGTCCTCCATCATTACGTAACACGAAACCTTCAGATTTCCATACAGACTTTACCTCGTTGCTATGCAACTTACATTCAACACAGTGCACATAAATAAATTATGGGTTTTACGGAGAAGAGAAAGAATCCTTTCGTCTTCTTTGAGAACAAGCCACAACTTCCTTTCATGCTATCCTAACGCACCACAGCCCTTTCAAGCTGTTTCACAAACACCAAGGTTTGGGCCAGATAAACAATCAAATGAATAACACAGCGAGGAGACAGATGCAGTTTGCAAATGGCACGCTAAGAAACATCTGTCCCACTGTATTTAGCCCAAGAGGCCTGAGAACTGGGTACCCAAGCCTGGTAGTGAGGAGGAAGTTTATTTCACACCCACACTCTTCCAGGTAGCAGAATGTAAGCAAGCTTAAGCAAAGGAATTTCTGGAGATTTCTGTTGGCAGCCATCCCAAACTACCCAGGCCCCAGGCATGACTCTGAAGAACTATTTCAGCCATGAGAGAAACAAAGAGCTATGACAAGATGTTACAGTGAGGGGGTCTCAGTGCTGTTGAACCGGGGGTCGGCCATATCTACATAAAGCATGACCACCTCAGTGTCTTTTCTGGAAAAAGCATAAACTAATACTGTATTTGCATTAATGACAAACATAAGACACTTCCAGAAAAAAGTAAAATGGAAATAACCTGAACACCTCCACCTAGCAGTGGAAGAAGAGATCAGTATACTGTGGCAAAGCCCTATAGTGGACCGCTACACACCACAGACCAGTAAATAAAACTGATAGAGTCACCATGAATGAGGTCCACAGGGAGTAACAGAAGACCCCAAATACCCAGGCCTATTCCGTACAGTCTGCATCACTTGATGTTCAGCAGCAGTCATCAGCAATCCGTGGCCACACAGAGGTTTACTTCTAGAAGGAGGGTCCTGGGAGGATGGTGGAAGTTTGCTACATCAGCATTTACAGGGGACCCAATGGTTGTTTGAAAATGTGTTTACCAACACACTCAGTCTTTACAGCTTTACATGCTCCATGTAGGCATTTTATGCCTCAGTAAGATATAAAATAAACCAGGAAGAGTCCACTGTCAAAAGGTGCCTGGTATTTCTAGGAGGCACCTGGCCTCTCCCTACAACTCACACCCAGCAACAGGCTCGTTGAGCTGGCAGTTTAAGAAGTCACAGCAGACAGGCCCAGCAGTCTGTTTTAACACACTTCCAAGCCGTTCTGATACAGGGTATGGTTTAAAGAAGATTGCCTTGCTGCAGTATGCTCTAGATGACATGACAGACAGATATACAGCCTAAGATGTTTTTCTTCTCCCCCAAGATTTCCAAAAACTCAGAGAAAAGATGAATATTAAACAGTATGTATATACATGTGTCAAAAACTCCAGAGTACACCATGATTGTGTATGATGTTTGTGTTTGGTGTGTTTAATAATAAACTTAATTTTTTTTAAATTCAGAAACAGAAAAGACAATCACAAAATTTAATGGTAGAACTGCTGGGAAAGGATGCATAATCAATGCACTTCATTCATGCCTCAACCTTTCCTGTATCTTATTTGTTTCCAGGGGATCTGACTTCCTCTTGTAAAAAGAAGAAACAACTATATCTCTTTGGTTATGGAAAAGTTATCCAACATGGGTTTTCAGACATAGTCTAACTCTGAATACTTAAAAAGAAATCTGCATAGCATAGTTCTGAACTTACGAAAAATCACAGGAAATTTACACATCTGCAGTTATTCTCGTAATTTCAGTCTGACCTCCCTGTGGTGCCTCACTTTCTGAGCTCCTACCAGCCATACCCTTAGGATGGCATCATCCAACAATACAGCTACAGTGACTATTCTTCACTAACAGCTGATAGAATAAAATTTCTATGGTATTTGCTAGTCACTCGGGAATACTTCTCCATTGATTAACTAGAAATGACAGCATGATTTGACATGGATGTAACATCTCTTCCTTGCTTCTGGAGGAAAAGATGAATGCTAACTATCCTCATTTTTATCAGAGTAAACGACAACTTGTTTTTATCTAACAAATACATAATTTCAAAAGGAAAAGCTCTGTTTGCACTCCTATTATTTAGCAATGATCTGAGATTCAGAAGCTCATGGAGATCACAAGACAATGAATGTGATAATAAAGCAATATAAAAATCATCCTTTAAGATGGCTTCATTCAACACTCCATAATGGTTCAACAAAATTACTTCAGAAGGCACTGCAGAAAGCTCTCTTTGGAACTAAAATTAACAGCCCAGTGCTGTTAACTTCCCTGTGTCCAGGGTTCCATATTCAGAGGTATTCTCATGCTCAGGGCTTGGTGCTTTTTTGTTGTTGCCTTTGAAAAACTATCAATTTTACCTTTGAAACTGTGCCTTTTAACTGACATTCAGTGAGACAAGTGGAGTGCAGACTGAGGCAAGCATGACACGTTGTCCCTTCCGATATCCCTCCATGCCCCAGGAATAGGCTCTTGGCTGCTGGCTAAGCCACTCTGAAAATCTTGGGCATGGGTGCTGGAAGGGCAAGGTATGAGGGAGAACCACAGTCACTTATGGAGTCTTCAATTGGTCAAGTGCCACTGCTGCCCATGCCCTCGGAAGAACAGCATTAACAAGAAAGAAAGAAAGAAAGAAAGAAAGAAAGAAAGAAAGAAAGAAAGAAAGAAAGAAAGAAAGAAAGAAAGAAAGAAAGAAAAGACAACACTAACAATAATAGGCTAGGGTCAATATAAGGGGAGGAGGACTAGGGGAGGGGCATGGGGGAGGAGAGGGAGGGAGGGTGGGTTTGGGAACAGACAAAGGAGGAGGCCACAGCCAGGATACAAACTGAATAAACTGCAATAAATGATAATAAGAATTATTAATAAAAATTTAAAAAAGAAAATTACTGTAAAGAAAGGAAAAGACAACTGTTTTTTTGGCTTTCCTTCTGAGCAAGAGTTCCAAATCTTTATTCATCTTGGACCTCACAAAACATGTACTTGACCCTGAATATGACTGTAAATGAAGAGAAGTGGCAAAATCAAGAAAGGCTCAGGGGAAATTAGGAAATCAACACTTCAAAATGAGGAGACAGAGTTGAAAAATGAAAATGATTCCATATTGTCCCAAGTGGACTAGACACATCCCTTTCAAATGCAATGATTACCACAAAACATTCAGACATATCCAGACAATCGATATATGTCTAGAAATCCACCTTCAAAGAAATAGCATGTTAAAAAATGAAAAGTCTCTAGAAAAATCACAAATTACCACCATTCACTTCAATTCTACCCAGCGATATTTTTTCAACTTGGCAAATCCAAACCTCATGTTTCTCTGGGCATTTCCAGCATTTCAAAGCCCAGTGCACACTGTAAGAACCACTGTCTTAAGGAAATCTAAACACGAGGCAGGTTAATAAACAGTGAGGTCATTATCTTTCACTTCAGCACACTCCCTCCAATTCAACCAGAGGATATCTTTTGTTCCGCAGCACTTTAGCCTGCCAGCGGATGACGTTGTCTAAACACATTTTCAATGTTTTCTTTTTAACAGTTAATATATTTCCAGGATGCAAGTCCATTTCTTTCTAAAAGGTTCCTAGGACACCCATTGAAAAGTCAAAAGCAATGAACGAAAAGGGATGGCTATTTTGTTGGAGAAGAACGACACCCTTTGTATTGAAGTGGGGAGTTACAGTCTGTGGTCACCCTCTGCACAGTGTCTCTTTGTCAAGTAATACATGCTGGAAAAAAATAATACAGATGGGAAAATATTGTGCACTGTCAGATCTTGGAAACAGTCAAAGGATTTTTCCTCACCAATGTCTTGTCGATGACTTTCACATTCTGGCACCCTGAAAAAAATAATGCATACATTTAATATGAAATGAATGCAATAATAATCAGGCAGGTAATCGTTTTCCCAAGGAATGTAAAATTTGACAAATGTAAGGTTTATGATTCAAGGTAGCCTTGCCAAATCTTATGTGGCATGAGACCATTTTTATTACCTAAACAGTCCTTAATACAAAATGACTGGCACATATTTTTATTAACACAAAGAGTGTATTCTTTCTGCCACATTTAATAGACAGCCAGAGGCTGAAAGCTATTGCTTAGGATATGTCTGCAGCAAATTAAAATGTGTAGTGAGGATTCACAGAATGGCATTCTTCTCCTGAAAGTTCTGACATGCTTGGGCTGCACAGTAGCAGGGAGACAATCCATCTCGGGAGTTGTAGCTATCAGGGTGATTTGGATGTTGTGGACCACAGAAAAGAGGTCTCACTTCACCTTCAAATGCCGGAAGCTGGTAATTCACTTGGCACTTCCCCTCCCCCACAGCTAACTGTCAAACTCTAAGTAATGCTCAGTAAACACAGGACTTACTAACTTCTTTTAACAAACATTTATTGTTTGTGTGCCAGGCACCACTCTAAACACTGTAAGCCCTGCAATGAGATAAAAGATGGAAAGATCCCTGGTCACACATTTTATATTTTAGAGAGGAAACACAAAATACTCAATGTGTGTTGTTTTAAAAGTAAGTTATGTGACAGATGACTTATGAGCAGTGATGGGCTCTAAGGAAAAAGAACAGGGACAGAAGTCTGGAATACGCAGAAGGGTGATCAGTCAAGGTGGTCCTTCTGTAAGTGATAAATGTACATAAAAAGCTTGGACAGTGGAGGAACCTCTTCACACAGACATCTGGTGGGCATCAAGGAAGGAGAAAGATCCATCACAGAGGCCATGAGGCTGGTGTTTGTCTGATAATCAAGGAACTAAAGATACAAATGAAGCTTCAGTGCTGTAATAGGGACGGCAGCAGTGACAGCTGTGACTAAAAGTGTAACAGGAAACAAGGGCCTTGGAACTACTGCAAAGGAGTTCAACATCTGTGCTAAGTGAATCCAGAGTCATAGGAGGGTTCTGATCACAGGATCATGAGCTCAGTTAATATTTTAAGTAGCCCCCATGGCTTCTGTGATCAAAAGAGACTGGGAGAAAGCAAGCAAACTTGGAGAGGCAGACTTCCAATACCCACTGCCAGAGGAAAGGAATAATGGGACAATCAGGTGGCGGCCATGGATATGGTGAAGGAGGTCAGATTCGAATGATGTTGAGATGAGCCACCCCTCTGAGTGTCAAGATGTAAGAGAAAAGGCCAGTCTTGAGAGTGTGAGAGGGAGCATGCGGAGCTCATGTAATAGAGATGTAAGTATGGGATCTAGCCAGGTAGAGTTTGACTTCCTCCTTAGTCTAGGATAGAACTGACTGGCCAGGTGAGTCTATGCACTCCTGCTTCAAGACATGCGAAAAAGAATGGTGCTGTCTTTGACCCGTTCTTGGTCACCAAGACATCCCTGTGGGGACTAGCAAAGCTGAAGGAGAAGTGGCGTAGGCCTATGAACAGTGTAGCACCCCAATCTAAGTGCCATGCCTCACAGCCATAAACATAAAGCCAGGTACAAATTCAGTGTCCCAAACAATCTATTTCCCCACCCCCCTCAAATCTTAACTCCTCCAAGGAGCCTGGCCTGAAGCTCACACAAAACAGGAAAGTGTTAGGTGAAAAATAAAACGTTCTGTGGCTTGATTCTGGAGCGTTCTGCATGGGCTCATCTTTCCAGTGCCTGTTCTCTAGTGATGGTGCCGTGTTGGAGGCTCTGGGATCTTTAGGAGGTAGGGACCAGACAGTGGGAGTAGACACTCAGGCCAGGCCTTCCAAGGTTATAACTCAGCCCCTAGTTCAGTTTCTGCCATGAGCTCCACAATGTTTCAGCACAGCAATGGACTGAAAGCCTCTGAAACCATGAGCTCAAGTAAGTCCTTCTTCCAGTACTTTGGTCTTTCAGTTACCGTGTTGTGACAACACACATGCAGTCGTGTTAAGCCTTACCACTCAGAGCCATGGCCAGCCGCAATTCTTCCTTCAGTATCTCCAGGACATGTTGAACACCTTTCTCCCCCTGAATAAGTAAAAGATGTTAAGACATTAGGTCAACTAGTCGGGTTCTAGTCATTTATTGCGCTATTGTGGGTTTTATTTCTGTAGGTGTTTTCTTGACCAGTTACCTGGAAAGCCAAGCCCCAGATGACAGGCCTCCCCACAAACACAGCCTTGGCTCCCAGAGCTAAAGCTTTGAGGACATCAGTGCCTTTCCTCACACCCCCATCCAGGAAGACTTCTACCTTCCCGTCCACAGCCTCCACAATTTCTGGCAGGGCATCGATCTAGGGAGAGAAGAGGGACAATGTAATGCTGCGTACAAAATTCTGCCCATCTTCACTTCAAATGACTTCAGGTTCATTCAACTAAGGCTCAGACAGAAAAGAGATAAGTAGGCTTAAGGTTGATGGTGGGATCATTTCTCCAGGAAGAACAAGTCAATTTGGAATTGAAAACCTTCTATATTTTCAAAGTCCAGTAATAGTTTTCTATTTCTGATATTCAAATGCAAATATTATGTCTAAAAAACACACATAATTCTCAATCACTTGATCTTATATAGCTCCCTCTTCTATGAAAGTAAATGAAGTGTCTTACTGGTATAAATTATTCTTGATATTATTTACTGGAAATTAATATAAATGCACATTAGATGTTGTAAGCAGTGATCTATAAGACAAACAAGCATGGCTCCTCTGATTTCCTCTAACACACTTTACATCCAGATATATAACTGTTTTACAGTTATCTCACTCACTCCCTGTTATAGGAATATGACCCTGTGGGTCTTGAAGGTCCCCATCTTCATTGTCAATTGACAATAGGTTTAGTTTACCATAGAGAAAACAAAAAATGTCATAGGGGTTAGGTGGTGGCTTATGATTTTCTTCCTGATCCTCCATATTCCTCCAAATGCATTGCCTTTCCAAGACATCTGCATAGTTTCTCCCATGAAAACAGAGTGTACTTACCCACTCCTTGGCATTGGTTTTGGCTCTATGGCCCACTTTGGCCAATCACATGTAAGCAGAGGAGGTAGAGAGCCATTTCTGGCCACAGACCTGAAGCTATGTCAAGCATTTTGCTTACATTTGTATTTCTGCCATTTGTCATGAGATAGGTGTTCCCAAGTCTTGTTTTTTTTTTGACTGTGGGGTCTAGGGAGAGTGGAGGCAAAATTGTCTGACCTAAACCTTATAGCACAGACTGCAGGCTAATCCCAAGCCTGAATTAGAAGAACGCAGTAGTTGGATTATTCAAGGGAACAATTGCCAACTTAAATCACTGGCTTTTCCCATACATCCACAGTAGTAGGTGACACAAGTGGCTCATTAGGTATAGGTAAAAATTTATAGAAAGGATCCATATTTGTCCCAAAACGTTTTGAACTGAAGTAAAGTCCTGACTCCATTTACGTTTGCTGTGAAAGCCACCACACACTTAGACGGCACTTTTTCCAGCAATGATTGTGCTGAAATCACTCAAAGGCTTTCCCACTTCACTCCTCGAAGTTTAGTAGCTGAACTTAAATAGAGTTTTATGTAAAAGGCTGAAAAGCAAACACAGCTACAATGTGGAGGAAGTGGAGGCAGCTGTTGGCAAATGGCCCCTAAATGTCTGGCAGGTAGCATGATTTTCCCCTTTCCCTCCTGGCTTCCAAGCCTTGCCAAACATGCTTCGGGTCCATTTACATATGTTCCCTTACCTATCCATAGTCCCCCTTTTACATTCAGGCGAGTTACATCAACATATAAACGCTACAATTTCCAAGCCATGATGCAAGCCATAATTAAGCATATTTCCCCATTTGAAACCAGAACCAAAGAAAAATATTAGCTAGCTTGGGTTCAATACACATTTTCAAAGTCACACAAATCAAGTCTGTTTAGGTTATTTCCAGTGCCTAACCTGGCCTAGAAATACACTAATAAGGACACTTAAGATATGAATCCTGGAATATAAAACAGAGCCTGCATTTGTGTCTCTGTGTCTTGGGCAGGTACGTCCCATCCAACGCTGAGTGATTCTAACTTCCCTCTCTTCCCAGAGCTGCAGTTTCACAGGCACACATTACATAAAATAACGTGATCTGGGCAGACTGAATAAATAAACTGAACCGACCAGCCCACTAGGTGAAGTCCTGTTTACATTTCCATTTTTACTTTCCTACACATTCATATAGCATTCATTGCTCCTCTCTTGAAGATGGACACCCAACTGTTTCAATGAAAGAAGCTGAACATTAAAGATGCTGCTGCAGTTTGAGCAGAGGAAACTGAGTCCCAGCTGCTGCTGCCAATATTCCCTCAGGCACCGCGTCCCACACCCCACCAGGGGTTCTACACAGTCCCAACATCACTGGCCCAGAGATTTAGCAAGACCCATAATGGCTCTGGTGATTTCCCTTTCTCTCTTCAGTTCATAGTGGGATCATGCTCCCTTGGGCATCCTTAGAGGAATCGGGCTGGAGATCTGAATTGTGGTTAGAGGTCACCAGTGGAGTAGAGAGATTTTAACAGTGTGTCAGTTCTGAGCCTAGACTTGGCGTGACTCCTTAGGAAACCTGCCCTTTCATGAAAACAAACCAAGCGGATACACTAAGAGATGTGAGTCAGTGAGATTATTCTACACCAGGCTGGTCTCCTGCTGAAGCAACTGACTCCATGCACCCAGGACTGAGCCAAGCCAACAGCATAACCAAGGGCCTCCCAGTTCTCAGGCCAAAATGCTACTTATAATTGTGGGACAAAAATAAATTAGAGTTATTTCAGCCAGCAAGTTCCAATTTGTTTTTATACTACAAAAGCCAGTTACTGTATCAAGTACTCCTCAAGGGAGAGACATATAAAGCATCCTTTTATTTTAAATTTTATTTTGTATTTTTGTGACACAGGTGCTAGACATTTAATTTAGGGTCTCCTCTATGCTAAGCAAGCATTCTGCTACTGAGCTCCACCTCTAGCTCCAGGGACACCCTTTCAAAACCTGTCTTCGATGGTACAGAACATGCCTAAGGACTCAATTTGAGGGTTAATAACTTACCGGCATAGACACTTATGCAGTGCAAGTGCTTGGCAGATGAGAAATGTACGGTGGAAAGGACCGTTATATCTGTAAGGCTGAAGTAGTTTGGGTCTAGTTGGCATCACATAAAATGCAAAATTGAAAAAATAATAAAAAGAGAATGATCCAAAGACTCATACGAGCCAGAAACTAATGTGTCAAGATGAACAAAAGTTAAGTTCCCAGTCCAGAAACTGAAGGAGCAAGTACTTCTCCACACTGGGGAACACTCTGAAGTAGAGAAATGCAGAGCTGAACATTCTTTATAGAACCAACAAAATACCTGGAGAGGTTCAGGAAGAAAAGTCTGAGCGGCTTGCTGCTCCTCCTCTCACACATTACAGGAGACAAGAAAGTAACTCAAACCCAAGCTTCCTACTTCAAAATCCCTCCCATGATGTCATACTGTGCCTGTGCCCTAGCCTCTGGCACAACCAAGTCTGCAGGACAGTAGGACCTTCTATGCGTCCACTGTAAAGGCTGATCCACAGCCTCCTTTTAAGCTCTTGACTGCTCACCTCAAAACCCAAACACCAAAGGGGGAAAACATCATTTGCCATAGACTCAGTGCTTTCTTACATTTCTCTCATCATGGGCCTTAAATTTGCTGTAAGCATGAGGCAAGGCTTAGCCAGGAATCTCCTCTCATGCGCACAGCATGCAAAGGGGGCGGTTATTGTTTTTTCAACAGTCCCTGAGACCACAACTCAAAAAGCCCTTTTAGATAAATTTCCATATTTCCTTGGTCAGAAGGAAAGAAACCACACCGTTTAGATAGTTTCCCTTTAAAATGTAGTTAGACTTGATTTCAGAAGATTTATAGTTTATTTTTAGAAAACAAACTTAATTTGGCCTCACACTAAGTCTATGTCTTCGTGCACAAGTGAGGCATAAATCTGGGCAAACACTCTGAGTGGCAACCAACGTCTCCACCCTGAGTTAAGGAGGGCATCACTTTCCCCTTCTTTTTACCTTCAGGGAACATTTAATATCAGCCAGACGCTGTGTGTGTGTTGGGGGGCAGGGGAGCTAAGGCTACGTCAGACAGGGCTCACCACCTCTGCTGTAAGATTCTAAGTCTTGGGCAGTTAATCCCACTGACTTGGTTTGTTGTGCCACTCAGTACTTGGGGAAACACTCTGTGAGCACCCTGTGCACACTAGTGCTTCCTGCTGTTTGCACCCTACCAGAAAACTAACCCAAGTGATCTGCAGGCTCAGCCAAATCACCCGGCTGGTTTGACAGAACAGTAATTTACTAAGTTATTCCTCCCCAGAGGCTTTGTGTCCCAACAGTTGTGCATCTCTTCCTTTTTTTCAGATCTCCTCTGAATCTTCTCCCTTCTTAGATAACACATCTGGTATACTTGGTGCTGTCAAGAGAACAATTCCTGTCTTAACAACCGGCAAGGGCTCTCTATTCGGGAGTTTATAATAAAATAGACACATTGGTCTTTTGGAAAATGATTGTATTTGTTAATACACTGAAAACCTTATCTCTCTCATACACACACACATACAAACACACAAACACATACAAATGATTAAAAACAGAAATACATGGGAAAATCCCAGTGGGAACTCACGGTAGCAGGCACCCCATCAAGTTGTCTTGCCCCATGATTGGACACCAAGATCCCATCCACACCATGTTTAATGGCTTCCCTGGCATCATCAGCTGGAAAGAACAAAACAGCGTCCTATGGAAACAGCCGGTTGACAAAAGGCTTGGACTTCGGATCTCCACCATCCTACTGAAGGAAGAGACCTCACTCCCACCTGCCGTGTTTAGTACGCCCACCATTAAAACGCAACCAATCGTTACATTTAGAATGTCAGTGGTAGTTTCTCATCCAAAGTCAACAATCAGAACAAAAGTTAATTATGCGGTAGAACTGTGAGTACATGGTAAATTACCATAAATAAAAAATTTATCTCTGTAAAGATATAATCTTGCTAACTTATTTATTTGTTATGTAATCTTTTATTACCTCTCTGAGAATTCCATACAATGTGTTTTGGTCATATCCACCCCCCTCCACCAACTGTTCCCAAGTTCTTCCTCACCTCCCTACCTGCCGACTTTTCCTTCCCTCCCTACCCTTTTTTTCCACCAAGTCCAGTTTGTGTTGACTATTGACTGGGCATGCATCTCATCACGGAATGTGGTCCCTATACCAAGTATCTCATCATTAAGGAGAACTTACTGTCTCTGTTAACTACATTTTTAAGGTTTATTTGTTGGTCGGCTGGTGTTTCCGTGTACGTGTGTGTGCTCGCGTTACTTTAGGTGCATCACATCAACGAGGTCTCCCAGGAAGGGCAAAGGGAGTGCTGTTGACTCTCCGGGAACTAGAGGTCCAGGTCTGAACTCATGTCCTCTTTAGAAACAGTAAGCCCAGAGACATCTTTCCAACCCATATTAGCTTTCTTTAATTCATAAAAATAACATCTTTCCATTTAGCGGAACTATCGCCCTACAATATGGGAAATAAAACAGTAATTATGTGGCAAGCATTATCACAGCAACCGCCAATGAACACATCTATTCCAAACAATATTTAATACATAGGTGTTTTAATTTCAGTAACTATTTTGTTATGTTTGTTGTAAATTAAATTTCTCTCCGTAGAATAAAATATAAATATGTTAAAATTATAAATAATTCACTAATTGTGCTTCAACTATATTGTTTCTAAAAATCCAGTTTTAAAACAGATTAATTTTTTGATCTGTTAACATGATTGTTAAATTTTATTTTCTAAGCCACTATTTCCAGGATGTCCCCATTTTGTTATCTCTCAAATGCAATATTAAGTAAAACCAATATAATGTTGTCCTAAAAATCAGACTTTGGAGAACTAAGCAGTTAGATGCAGATAATGCACTTATCTATCAACTCAGTAATGGAGATCAAAGGCAGCCTTAATTAAGGATAAGTATAAAAGCTGCACAAAAATTTGTAATTCTGAAGGTTTTAATGTTTGTGTGCTACACCACTTTCCACTCTATGTCATAGAATACTAAAATTGAAATATTTTAATAATGATAGTGCTACCATTCTTTTTAAATTATGGGTACATGTTGACCAATGTGTTTTGGTCTGAGTATCTCTGGTCTCTCCAAATTCTTTTGAAATCTTGATACCTGATATTATAGTACGTTGAGATGGAATCTCTGTAGGTAAATAGGATCGGATATGTTCATGAAAGTGAAACACAATAAAGAGATATTTTCTTTTACTTTATTTTCTTCTTGAGGGGAGATTGCAAGGTTAGAGAGGGGACACAAAGAGATGGAGAGATGATTGAGATTGGGGTGCATGATGTAAAAGTCATAAAGAATCAACAGAAAGCTAGAGAGAGAAAGAGAGAGAGAGAAATTTCCTTATAAGAAGTTCTGCCTTCTTGTCTCTGCAGAAAGAGATGAGGTGAGTTTTCATCAGAAACCATCTATGCTGAGCCTTCACTCCCATCCTCTGCAACCATAAGAAAAATTTCTGTTGTATATAGTATTTTGTTGAGCCTAACACTATTATCATTTTGACTATTAGTACTCCCAGTGAGTATTCAAGATTCCAAATTAAGAATTGCTATGACCTGGAGAATCATCTTCCTTCCCCAAGGTTGAAATCAAGGAAAGTAAAGCCATGTAACAAATAGCAATGGTCAACCCAACCCAAAAAAAAAAAAAAAAAAAAAAAAAAAAAAAAAAAAAAGCATGTGAACAACGCTAAATGACCTCAGCAAGTTGTACTGTAAATTGTTTGTGTGTGTGAGTGTGTGTGTGTGTGTGTGTGTGTGTGGCTAGTTTTATGTCAGCTTGACACAAGCTAGCTTTGTTTGCAAATGAGGAGCCTCAATCCAGATAGGCATGTAGGACGTTTTCTTGATTGATGTCTGACGTGGGAGGTTCTCGTTTTTGTGGCTGCTGACACCCCTCCCAAGGGATTCTGGAGTGCATAAGAAATCAGCCAGCCATGGGAGCAGCCAGGAAGCAGCATCCTCCATGGCCTCTCATCAGCTCCTGCCTCAGCTTTCTGCTCTCTCTTCCCTTCATGGCGGACTATGATGTGGAACTGTAGGCTGAAATATACCCTCCTCCCCAAATTGCTTTTCGGTCGTGGTGTTTTATAACAAAAGTAGAAACCTTAACTAAAATGTGTGTGTGTGTGTGTGTGTGTGTAGAGTATTACTAATTAAAGAAAAAGAGGCCATGTATTTGAAAAAAAGATCACAGGGTATATAGAGAGATGAAAATAAGGGGAGAAATTATGTGATTACATTACATATTTATGAAATAAAAATAGAAGAACCACTGTAGCTTCTCAAAAGAATAAAATAAAATTAGCAAGTATAAGCTGTGATTGACAGCCCCAAGATGTTTTATAAAGAGGAATTATATATTTTCTTTTCATATGAGTGACTGATTTAAATTTATTCTTTTGATGAACTTAAGAGTTCTAACTGTTTGACATCACTGGAGCAGTCCTCTCAGTGTAACTGGAGTATTATTTACTAAGACAGGTTATTGGAACTGATGAAAGCTGTTAATCTTTTGAACAGAAAAGAGGAAAAATTTCATCTGCTCATAATTTAATTACTTTAGCTATACTGTTTCATTTTTAAGAAGAAATCTTTTGAACTTGGGGAGATAAAAAGATTTAAGGATGGCTTCCATCATCAGCCATTTCTACACTGCATTTTACTGACTGATGTGGGAGGTCCCCAGACTTACGTACTTCAGTGCATGACCTGACTTTCCTCTAGTTTTAATTGTCTTTCTTTTGTTACAATTTTTAGGAGACATTGGTCCAAAATCTCAAACCTTTCCATTATTCTACCTAACTCCTTTGAGTTCCCCTATCTTCTCCCTTGAAGCAGCCTCCCATAGCCCTCTGCCTACTTGCATTGCTTTGCAGTGGTTAATCTCTGGCCTCACTGCCCACCTCCATTCTTCTGTTTTCTCTGCTTTGAATCTCTTACAAACAAATGGATGGAAACCCTCATTAGGGCTATGGCTTTGTTTGTAGTCCTCTCATGCATGGCTGCCCAAAACCAGATCAATGAGAAGCAAACTGGCAGTCCTTGACTGATCCCTCTCTGTGATCAATATATGAGCTGTAACACTCAAGGTGGGGCAATTTTTTTTTTGCCCCATCTATAGAACCTTACAGATGTTTTTCTTTTTAGATGGAAACCATTGTTTACCTGAGGACAGATGACAGTTAGGTCTATAGTCCTTCATAATAAATTTTCTCTCTTTATATCCATTTTATTTCTCTGTCAATTCATCTGTGATAAGCTATGATTTTTTCCCTTGATCTAATGATTTACATCATCAAAAATCAGAACTTGTCTGCTTTTAACAATTCCTTCCTGTCCCTTCCTTATGCATTTTCTATCTAAAATATATGTCTGTTGGTTAATTAATATTTTAGAGTCATCTGCACATCTCTCATCTACTTAACTATAATGTCTCATTGGTTTTGTTTTTCATTGTTATTTTATACTTTAGAAAATATCCCTGACTTTCGTCAGAACTACTCAACAATTTCCTTTGTAGTTTCGGGTACCACTGTTTCAGTATTTCACACCTCTTTTTAATGTTCTACTTTTTTTTCTCCTAAGCAACTCAGAAGTCAGGCAAACAGCTCAATACATGAAGCATTTGCCACATATGACCAAGGATCAGAGTCTAAGTCCTTGGAACCCATGTAAATGCCAAAGGGGCATAGTGACCCATCCTTAATCCCAGGAAGCAGATGGATACAAATTCTTCTCAGTAATCTACCTAGATTACCTGGATATAAATCTATGCATCTTATTCAGTAAAACTTTCTGTGATGATGGAAAGGTTCACACAGATATGACATAGAGATATTTAACTCTGGAAGAAATATAGTCTATCCAGTAAATGGTACTGCTGATACTTGGAATCCACCATAGAAGAATAAAATTAGATCCATATATTCTACCCTGATGCAGAAAATAATTCAAAGAGAATAAAAGCCCTTAATTTAAAACATAAACACTAACCTGAAACAAGGAAAGACAGAAACACCATTTTAAATATAGGCACAGATAAAGATTGATGAACAGACTTCAATTGTACAGGAAAAAGCCAAGGAATTAACAAATGGAACTACATGAAATTATAAAGTTTCTATACAACAATGGAAATGACAAATATAGTAGGAAAAGACCATAGAATGGGAGAAAATATTTGTCAGCTAAATTTCAAATTGCATGTTAATACCTAGAATACATTTTTTAAAAAACTGAAAAGTGTAAGTACTGTGAGCTAGAAAGATGGAGCATCATTGGACAGGGCTGGCTGCCCCTCCAGAGGACCTAGGTTAGATTCTGAGCACCCACTGACAACTGTCTACAACTCCGGTTCCAGGAGATCTGACCTTTAGTCTTGCCTCTGCAGGAACTGTATGCATCTATACAAGCACACACCTATACACATAAAATAAAATTCTAATTATAAACAAATAATTATTTTTTACCACACAAACAAAACTACCAGTCAGTATAGCCTAATGGAAGGAAGTGACTTTTCTCAAAATAACACAAATGGTCAATAAGTATTTTATATTATTCAAAACATTTAGCCAACAGGAAAATGCAAATCAGCACTACTTGGTAAGTAGTCAAACAGATTATTGTCAAGAAAACAAAGGAACATCTAATGCTGAAGAGGATGCAGGGAAGTAGAAAGACTCATTTGTTGCTAGGGGGAGTGAATACTAATGCAGACCCATAGAAGCAAGTTGTGGAGACCTCTCAAAACTAAAGAGAACAATTGGAAGCACCAGGCGAGCCAGCTAAGCCACTCCTGGCTCTATCTCCAATCACACAGATATCTGCACACCCATGATGACTGCTGCTATATTCACAAGAGCTGAGAAAAAGAACCAACCTAGCTGTTCACCAATTTATGACTGAATAATGAAAACCTAGTACATATACACAATGAAATTTTATTTAACTACAGAGAAAAATTAAAATTTCATGAAAATGAGTGGATCAAAAAATAAGTATTAATTAAGCAAGGTAACTTAGAATTACAAAGATAGACACGTGTGTTTTCTCTCTCAAGTGCAAATGATGGCTTTAGTGTTCACATCTACATATCTATGTGGATATAGACCACAAAAATAGAAAGAAGAGCATGAGAACATAAAAAGGGAGGTGCTAAGGAAGAGAAGAAAAGGAATAGACTATATATGACAGAAGCAGAAAAGAGGATGCTGGACATAGGAGGGTAGAAAGGAGGCAAGGGGTTTGGGGGAGAAAATGGGAAAAGAGGCCCAACAGGTTCAAATTGGGTTCTGAAATGCTGAAACTCAATAACTTGCCTGCTAACTAAAAATTAAAATGAAAAGGAACTGGAATGTGGGCTCCTGACTTGGCAACTGGAATTCCATCGTGATCTTTACTAATTCATGTAGCCACCTGTGGCCGGCAGACGCCACACACTTGACATTGCAGTGTGTAATTAGGAGATGGTATGGCATGATGCTAGGTGTAGCTAAAATCTACCTGACATGCTGTATCTGCCTCTGGTTATCTAGCTATCAAACCAAACGTATAAAAAACCAAGTAATATTTCATAAGGCCAGAGCTGAGCATGTGCGCAGTCCTTCCTTTCCTTTAAGTAGCTCATCTGCTGTTGCTCACCTTCTGTGTGTCAGTGTCCTAAGCCACCGGCTGAGCACAGTCATGCACACTCTATGTGTGTGTGGAGTGAAGAAGTTGGGTGCTGAGAAGGTGCCCAACACACGTTGGACCCTCAGATAGATATGAACTGCCATTTTTATTTTCTTAGGATGAAAAGGAGTAAGAGTTTCTCAGATGGGCAGGTTGAGAAAGTGGGGAAAGATTCATTTTTTGAATGCTTTGAAACAAGGAAGTTATACCTTAGTCAAGATATGATTGGAAAGGCTCTTCCATTTGAAGAAATGATACTTAAAAGAAAAATTGTCAGCATTGAGATGTTTGAGAGTGAGTTTCCATATTCTCTAGACATTGTGGGGTTGTTGGGAAAATGGAGAATGGCTTGCTATGACAGGAATATGAGTTTGTGAAACAGGAAGAAACATGACCAGATGATCCTATTTGTTAACTGTTTTGAAACTTGCCTATAAATTTGTGTTTTAATTTTTAATACAATTATTTATTTTATAACCCAGACCAGAGAGCTATTTAAAGGATTACAATGTTCTAGTTCAGCAAAATATTTCTACATTCTTGGCATTTCCACAAATCCTCAGAGAACGTGATGTGGCATTCCGTATTTGTGCTTTGCCCTTAAGTTAGCTGAGTGTTTAAGGAAGACAATGGTCAGTGGGTAATACACTGTGTGATTTCATAATCATGTACAACTTTCCCTATTTAAGTTGCCAAAGCCAAATTCAAATCTACTAGAGCCAATCTCAAGCACCATGGGCCACAGTAACTGTCATAAGTTTAAGAAACTGTTGTGGACTCCTGTCCCCTCCAGGTCCTTCCATCCTTTCCTCCCACTTTTCTACAAGACTCCTTACACTTCACCCAATATTTGGCTGTTGAGCCTCAGCATCTGTTTAGATGTGCTGTCGGCTGTCTCTGATGTGGACTCTGTTGTCAGCTTTTTGATCACTTCTCCCTGTAGGGTTGCCTCTCCAGTCCACAGAAGAAGAGGTTGTTCTCAGTCCTGATTTGACTTGATGTGCTCAGGTGGGTTCTCCTCTGTTCTGAGAAGAAGAGAAGGAAAAATAGGGGGAAGAGGAAGGGAACAGTGTGGGACCAGGAGGACAGAAGGGAAGGGACTACAATGGGGATATAAGTAAATTAATAAATTAATTTTTTAATAGAACTAAAATATTTAAATATGTGTTAACACTTCTGAAAACAATCCAGGGATATTCTTTAAGAATTTTTAACCTAGTGTATGTGAAAAGATTTAATTAGACAAGTGTTTCTCCAAAACAAAAACTCATAACAAAAGTGAAAAAGAACCAGTTTAAAACAGAAACTTTCAGAAGCATTATGCCTTTGCTCAAACATGTTGTTTGTTTATTAGCGTGAGTTCTAGTGAAGATGAAATCCTGTCTAAAGCATATGCTTGGGCCTTTTTTAATGTTCTCCCAGGGCATATTTTAACCACAGCAACAGATTACATCTCACATGCCAATTTGCATTCATTAAAATGCAATTCTTAAAATGGTAGTAAGGGCGGAGGCTTGCTAGAAGAGCACCCCATAGTTTCACATTCCTGCAAACATAATCTCTGCTCTTCGGCTAAAAGTAAAACTAAAAGGAAGGAAAGGAAAAGAGATTTTCTCGGTTCATCCATGTGACTTCTGGGTGAAACCAGTGAAGTGATGAGAACTGGACTTCCCAACTGCCTTAGCTCTTCCTCCCAGCCCAGGCTGAGCATATGTGTTATTTGATACAGTTGTTGTCATGGAGATGATTTCTGTTTGATAAATAAGTGAAATAAACAGTTACAAGGAAAACTACACAGCATAAACTTTACATGTATGAATAACTTCCTTTCAAACTACTCTCTTCATCTTGTGGTTTGAGCTGTCTAATTTGATAGACTCGTTGTTTTCAATGAGTAAAATGTAAGATGCTTCATATATATATATATATATATATATATGAAATACTGTGAAAGCCTGAAGAAGTGAGGAAGTGAGCCAGGTGATTCACATGGACAAGAAGAGAGGTAATAATGATGAGGGATAAAGTGGAGACAACCCCAGGTACACAGATTCCAAGCTATGGCTCCAGATGTGGAAGTGGTGTTCAATGGGCTTCTTATTATCAGACCTAATTCAGTAGATTTCCATAGTATGCCTTAGGATGAAGCTGAATGAAATGTTATAAGTTGAGAATCTAAACCTGTGAAGTCAGCTAAGTGAAAGGACTTCAGAAATGACCCTGTTACTTCATCCGTACCCTTTTTAATTGAGTCAGCCTGGGAGCTAAAGTGAAATTTCATTCATCCTCGTGTATTCAAACCAGTTCCTCTAGGATCAGTTGCATTAATCTTCTAATGACTTGCACATGCTGAGTCTCTCACTGGCGTTATTCTAAATCTACACACAATCAGCCTATGCAATAGCTTACTCCCTGACTTCAGGACGGCTACCACACGTGGAGTCAGGGCCACCTCACAAAGCTTGAATGAATTAGGATGCTAACCCTTCCTTAGGTATTTCCTTAGTATGAGTTGCAAATTACATAAATTGTTACCCACAGCTGCTTTAGTCTACTAGTGTTTCCGCCTGAAATAATCTGACCTTCTGATACCATGGCAAAACTCAGCCATCAACTTCCACCCTGAAATGGAATTATTTAACCTACCTTTAAAATTGCCTGATACCCCTCTGTAACTACGGCAGCCTGCACAACAGATTTCTATCTCACCCTCAGCATATTCTCTATTTTATTCTCCTCCCAAGGCCTGTTCATATGTCTGTTTCCTGAAAAAGACATTTATAAATTTGGCCAAGGACATCAAGTTGTTATATTTCCAAAGTCAGCACAAAGCCAACATAATGTATGTGAATGAATAATTGAGTGGATGAATGAATGGCACAGGGCCTCCAGGGTGAAGTTCTTTGGTACCCTTTGTTGAGTATGGCTATAAAAATTAGTGCTAATAGTCATGACTGATAAGGTAAATGCAGTTGTCACTTAAAGCTGTGTGTGAAGCAAGATACACACTGAATTAGGACAGTGCTCAATAGGGAAGATGGACCTTTTATTTTTAATTCAAAAGCAGAAATTAAGGCTGAGCTCTGTTTAAACACTTCTCCATTACTCCAGAGTTGCAGTGGGCTCATATTTTCCTTTGGCTTTTGTGAGCTTCACTTTTACGTAAATAAGATTCAGAATCAAAGTAGCTGACAGGCCCAGAGCTTTAGAGTAGGGATACATGACGTCCCTGTACTCCAGTTAAAGCTGTGTCTTAAGATTCTAAGTTTTCATTCTAAAACCTAGTTAGATTCTAATTTCAATTTCAATGTTTCTTACTCATACACCTAAACATATTTGGGGTAGTTTCTCTAGTACCATACTTTTTTTTAAAAAGTTGTTTGAAGTATTTTTAAAGGCAAAAAGACATTTCCATGAGTGAACACACTGTACGGTACTGTCATTTTTGTAGTTTTGTAGTTTCTAAGGGAATTTGAATACATGTAAGTGCTGAATTCAGAGCCAGTTTTCTTAATGTCCATAGCTTAATATCTCAGAATTTTACAATCTTTACCAACTTCCAAAGAGAAATTCTGTAAAGTCTGACACATTCAAAAATTAGTCTGAGTCATGGGAAGGAAAACAATAAAAAGAGAAAAGCCTCCTGAAGTAGGCCTGGCACAGCTTTGGAGTTTCTCTTTGTCCTAAGATAAATTACTATTGCCTTCAGGTAAAGCAATGAACTCATGATGTTCTGTTTAGGTTCTGTGAAGTCCAGTGACTCAGTAACAGCTCCAAAATAAGGTCACGACGTTCCAATATTTGAGGAAAAGTCACTTCCTATTTAGTGAGAGTCCAACTCTGTTTCAGAATATTACCTACAACCAAGAGATTTACTAAAACCAAAAGAGAGAATTGGATGTCCAGAGAGATTGGAGAGATAGCTCAGTAGTTAAGAACACTGAAAGCTCTTGCAGAAGACTCAGGCTTTGTTCCCAGCATCGACAGTGGCTAACAACTGCCTATATGATCCATATATCCATAGGATCTGATGGCCTCCTACTACCTTTGCAGGCACTACACATATTAGTGTACTATAGACATGAAGGCATATGCATTTTCATAAATGCTTTGAGAGAGAACCAGGAGCTGAAAAATCTTCCAATCTGTAATATATTTTTCTATAAGTTACTCTTTCTTAAAAGCTGCCTTGACCTTATTCATAAATGATCATCAAATCAGTATGTAGCAAAGTAGAGAAACAACAAACCTCTCAAAATGCCCTTTACAACAATAGGCAGCGATGTCAATCGTCTGAGCCAGTTAATATCATCCCAGCTGAGAGATGGGTCTATGGCTTGTGCCACATATTCAGCAAGTCCACTGTTGTCTCCAAAATTCCCCTTAGGAGAAAATGCCAAATCACTGGTTTCAAAGTTTTTCATCCTAGAATAGATACATAAAATGGGAATTAGAGACAGCTTTAAAAAGTGCCCCTTTCCAATAAATTATTCAGTCACATAGAGGTTGGCTTCCACAGATCTTCTAGAGTTTGATATAGGGGTGTACTCTAACCATGGCCATCCAGTAATTTCAACTGGCCACCTAAAGCTTGCTTTACATGTCTGTGTTTATTCAGACAAATCAGTCTTGAGGATCAATATGTGGCCATGTTCAAACATTTCCTGTTTAAGCCAGTTTACAGCTACAGACAATAGACCGGATGCTATTTTCTGCCAGCTATGCAAATTTAGCATAATAGAAAACATTTGCATGGTGCTTTATGGTTTAAAAAGGCCTTTTATATACTCATATTTGCACATTTCTTTCCTTAAAAAATCTTTCAGAAGGTAACATTGAATCACTACAATTCCGGTTTTATATAGAACTCAAGTGCAGAATGAGATGACCAAAACTAAAAGTAGCTCGGACATTATTTTGGATCTGACCTGGGTCATTTGACTGCTAACTATATATTCTTTGCCTAGATGTGTTGTGCTGTGGGCTTGGATGGGGATCAGGAAGCATCTTCCAGTACAGAAGTCTTGCTTTCCCCTCACAGTCAGCTATTCTCTCTGGTTGCCTAGTTACTGGGGCTCAAACTCTTATTGTCCAGAGAACCTTGACAAAGGCCTGGCTTTCACATGATCAGCAACCACCATTCTTTCTTTCCTGTATTTTTCAGTTAGCACTGGGCTTTCATCACCACTCAGCAGACGGAAAGTATCATCTCCGGCACCTCTGGGTAGACTTCCTCTGGGGTGTACCCCGAGCTTTCCCACAGCATTAGGAGCTTCTGTTGCCCCAGTTTACCTGTCTTCACAAAACTTTCCCTGCTGCCTCCTTCCTCTCCTCCAGGCAAGTCCCTCCATGCTAACAAACTACACCTTACACTTGGCTGGTGGCTCAGGGAGCCACAGCTGGGACATACCACAGCTGAGCTGCCAGCTTCTAGACTAAATTCTTGATCTAGTTTGACCAAGGAGTTCTCTCACTCATGACCAAGACTCTACTGCTGGATCATCCCAGGCCTGATATACTTTCCCTCGCTCTAGCATGCCATTCTTGGAAATATTTGGATAGTGGCCTAAGCTAAAAATAAAGTTTTTTATTTGCAGTTGTGACCATACCACTGGATGACTGGCAAGGTGGCTATGCATGGCATCTTCCATGTGGCTTAGCAATCTACAATCCCCAAAGTTACTTGCAAACTAATCACATGAAACACTTCTCCTGAAGAGCTGGAGCAGAGCTTGCTCTACTGCACCCCGGCCTGACCTGTGAGCCTTTTTTTCTTATGGGAGACAACACAGCTTTGGATTAGTCCAAGTTTGTCTTCCCCTCTCCAAGCTCATAGAAAAGATCCTAGAGCCGTGACTGAAATTGCATGTTTGTAGGTGACGTTTCTAGGAATTGTATTTTCAAATTATTTTTAGACCTTCTCTTCATATAAAACTGGTTGATACTTGGCCTACATTTTAGAACACTTTAGCTAAAATTGCCGATGGAGTAGTTTGGATGCACAGACCATTCCGTGGATACGAACTTTAAGTTCCAAACAACCCTAGTCAAGCTGTTGTATCGGCGGCAGTCTTCTCAGGAGGACTGAACATACCCTTGTGGACTCATGAACATGAAGACACAAAACATCCCAAATACTAGACACTTCTCTGGCTATTGGCTTTCTAAGAAATGTTTGAACTTTTCCATTTGTCAGAACACTCAGGGTTATACAGTATTTAACAGTTCTAGGTCTTCTGTGGTCTCCCTAATGTGAACTGAACTAAGCTTTCTATTCAATAAATATATCCCTGGAAGACAAATTCAGTCCATTGCTTCAGTGAGACTAAACTTCAAACATAAATAATATTGTTAAGAAATAAAAGTGCAGTCTCTCTATCCCATCTTCAGACCAGGAGAGAAGAAGGAAAGCCTCGGCATGTGGCCCTGCCCCCACTCCAAGCAGGCTTCGGTGCTTCAGCAGGGGCGGGGGGGAAAGGGTGAAATGGATAGGAAAAAACAGAAACATGGATAAAATTATATAAATAACCCTTGTTATTCTTGGACCGTGCAATGCAGATCAACACTTGAATGAATGTTGCCTTACAGAAATCTCAGGGCACAATGAAGCCTTGTTGTTACTCTAAACTTTGTTCAAAGCCAGAAGCCAAGAAAAAGTTTTCAGTTATCTTGACAGAGAACCACGATGGAGTGTTTTACCGATGGCTCTGAAAGAAACTGCCATGAATGCTATTTTTATTCAGATTGTGACATATATATGTGCATTTATATATATGATATATATGATCCTTAAAGTACCTTCTGATTTTTATTTTGTAAGGAATGAAAAAAGCAACACCAAAATATTAACATAACTATTTAGAACTTAATTTTCAGACTCCTGAGCTGATAAATGCCACAGAGACCAAATTTCTTCCTTATAAGGGAATTGCTATGCCTGGGGTGGCTCTTAATGTAGTTTTAAATGCAACAGAGAAATTGATTTTGCTTTTATAATTACTAATGTTAAATAGCTTTTAAAAATCAATAGTATGACTAATATGAACATCGATGGTAACATAAAATTTTTAAATATTGATAATATCATACTAAGATTAAAGCCACGTTTCTATCTTGAAAACTCCTTAAATAAAGTAAAACAGAATAAAAATCAGCAAAGTTTATGATTCCATCAGAGTATGGAGAAGAGATGGTCACAGGTTACAGGAGATGGGGACAGGAAGTCAGCCTTTCTTATGTGGTTAGAAAAGCACAATGTTCAGAACACACCCTGGTCACTTCCTCTTCAGTGTGCCCAGGTGGTCTAAAGACAGACCAGAGCCATGAACATGGTTCCAATCCTGCTCAATTTTTTCCTAGTTCTAGTGGGGAA
Organism: Meriones unguiculatus; assembly: GCF_030254825.1. Lineage (NCBI taxonomy): Eukaryota > Metazoa > Chordata > Mammalia > Rodentia > Muridae > Meriones > Meriones unguiculatus. The sequence goes on along the minus strand of NC_083365.1, from coordinate 7,902,355 downwards.
ATTCCGTCTGTATTGCTAAATTTTTATATGCTGATTAAACCGTTACATACCAAGCAGCTACTATTAACTGTCACTGTTTTCTATGTTTGGTCAACACCAGTGAGCAAGAGAGTAAAAGCTCTCCACCCATCACAGAGACAATCAACATGGACATTGTTAAGTGCACTGAAAGGCAAATACAATACAAAGTAAAGGCATACAATGGGGCAGAATAGGAGGCAGACCAATTGGTAGAGGCTCAAATTCGCATCTGAAGTATGACAACAAGGGCAACTTTCATTGTAAGGCTATTATAAAAATGAACTCAATAGGATTAATTTCATTTCATCATTGCTGTTATAGCAAATGACCACAGTTGCACAGCTTCATAATGTCACAGATTTGTGGGCTGGAGATATGGCTTAGCTGTGAAGAGCACTGGCTCCTCGTTCAAGACCCATGTTCCATTCCCAATACCCACATGCCAGCTCACAAGCACCTATAACTCTGGTTTCAAGGTACTCATTGCCCTCTTCTGGCCTCAGTGAGACACCATGGTGCACAGATATACATGCAAGCAAGACACCCATACACATAAAAATAATTTTAATGTCACAAATGTACTATATTTACAAAGGTTGGAAAGACCAAAATGGTTCTCAGTGAGCTCAATTCAAGGTGCTCAGGGGTGTCCTGTCTTTGCCTGCCTAGAGAATACAGTATCCCATCTGTTCTCTCAGTGGAAAACCCACTTCCCTGGCTCTGAGCTACATGGTTTCAACTCTCCTTATATCATCGCAATTCCTCCTCTGGCCAACACTTTTATTCCAAATAAAAACTCTCCATTGCATATAATGTCTGTCGTGATAAAACAGGATCGTCTCCCATCTCAAGATCCTTAACTCAATCTCTTCCGCCAAGCTCTTTTTCGTGTAAGGTGTCAGGTTCCAGGGTTCTTTTGTTTGTTAGGAACATACACCTTTGGCTTCAGCATGTGCTCCTAACAATGATTTGCTCTTGTCACTTAAAAAAAAAAAAAAAAACTGTCTGGCACTGTGACAGGAGGTGAGTAGATCACTCTTAACGCAGGTAAATGAATCATGCCATGGAGCATGAGCAAGGCATGAGGCCCCTGCCTCACAGGCTCGAGAATCTGCGTGGTGAACTGGCTTTATTCCTGCTTCTTCCAGAGCGGAGGATTTTCCTTCTGCCCCTCACGTTCATCCCTTCTGTAAAGTGCACACATGCATTTGTTTTGCATATAGACCAAGTGGCCATTACCAACCTTCTGAACTCTCTCTGCTCCCAGGTGCCAAGAGTCAGGGCCCTCCCCTCCACCCGGGCAGAGGAAGTAGCAAAGGCTGGAGGGAGCCAGGCTTAGCAACTCATTCTCCCCTGGATTTCCTGTCTCCTTCCCTTGCCAAACCCCACTTCTGAAAAGCAGGCTTCACCTTCTATGAGTCAGGTCAGTGCAAAAAGAAAATGATTTCATATCGGGCTGTTCACAGATGAAATTTAGGGGGTGGGGGTAAGTGAAGGCTTGAATTCCAGTTTGTGTGTTCTGTTTTCTAACGGAGTGTGGGCCACTGAGGTGCTGCTGAGCAGAAGCCACTGGCTGTCTTGATCCCGTTGGGACGAGCCCCACCAATGTGTGGCTGGGAATGAGTGTTTCCGTGCTCCCCATAACCTGGATGTACTGATTTGATCATCTTCAGAACAGAGCTGTAACAAGCTGGAAGCCCGGGGCCACTCCTGTGAACACTCACAGCTGAAAGGGGTCTTTGTTCCAAGGCTCGCCACATCAACCGGGCAGAAGTCCAGGGGCAAAGAAAAGGGGGGGAGGGGTCAAGCCTGTGGTTCATCATGCAGTCACCCTGTGTAGAGAAGCAAGGGTCCCAGCCAGGATACACAACAGTGACGTCCTGCCCATAGGACTAGATACCTACGAGTTTGCTACCCAGAGCAGGAAGTATAACGCAAATTCCACGGTTCTATTACCATCTCTGTTTTTAAGAACGATGTCATTAGGAAAAAAGGAAAAGGGACATTTCTTTACAAACGACCAAAGGGAAATATAGAGAGTTTCATGTAGGAAAACTGTGACAGCGTGAAACTAATTATTTTAGAAAGTATATATATATATATATATATATATATATATATACACAGAGAGAGAGAGAGAGAGGGAGAGAGAGAGAGAGAAGAGAAGAGAAACTGCCAAAATAAAGAAAAGGTTAGTGTAAATTGCATATTGAGAAGTTGGAAGTAGTTTGCTCCTTACATAGTAGGGTAGTATCGAACCTGTGGCCCAGCTTTACTACCAACTCTTTCATTTGCTTAGGAGAGGTGCCACATGCAGAAATGACATCCCCAAACCTGTCTGGAAGTGACAAGCATTCGCACTAATCACCAGCTGGCATACAGCACAGCAGCAAAACCTGAGGTGTGAGACCTGAAAGTCTCCGGAGCATATTCCTGGCTATGGCAAAGGACAATCTTGTGGTCCCTACACAAAGCTGCATACTCTGTCCATAGTGCATTTAAAGGCCCCTTTCCAGGGATCTGTTTTCTTTACGGGGAACTGACTTGAGCTTTACATCTGTTCATTTTTAATTCTTTCAGAAGAGAAACAGAGGATGCTTTCATGTGACTTTTTTTTTTTTATCTTTCTTCTGTCTTTCAAGCTCTAGCTGTTCTAAACACAAACAACATGTAGACAGAGTGAGCAGTGGCCCCTGTGGAAAGTTATACAGTCCCTGGAAGACACCAATAGTCACCCAACACAAACGCCATCTGCTAGGGCAAAGGTTTGATGTGTACAGCCCCCAGGAAAGTCATCCATCGATCACAACTGGTATGAAAAATACAGAAGAGGCTGTTTGGGCATAAAACACAGAAAGAGAAAACAGTGGAGAAAGATGCCTATAGCTGAAGAAACCCGAAGTCCTTCATCACCAAGCTCCACTGCGGTCCTGGCTTTGATTCAAGTTCCTGAAATGCTACAAGGGAAAGAACATTTCAGAGTTAATAAAAGGCTGAATGGCTTGATGAAATCATTATAGTTCAATTTTAGATTTTTTGATGTATGGTTTCTCCCAACATGGGTGAGTAAGTGAATTAATGAATTTTCATCCATGGATGACCCACATGAAAGAGAAACAGAATGAAGTAGAAGATGAAGGATCAAAAGCATGGCATCTTTTACCTCGATATTTTTGTCCTTTTTCCCATCTTCCTAGCCCTAGCTGCTCCTACATCAACAAAAATTAAAACACAAATGTGAGTCTTTGATTTCCACAAAGAAACAGGGTACCAGGAACACACACACACATACACACACACACAAAGAAACAACAACTGTGACCTATACAAAGCTATGTGTATGCCATTTCATACTTCTCCAAACCTTAATGCACTCTGCTAACAAAGTATTCTACATTTTTCAATAATATACTAATTCTACCTGCTGTAATAGCTTGAATGTGTGATATCTCCAAGCAGCATCTGGCTAGAGATTATACAGAAATGTGGCAGTGGCTTTCTCTAAAACACAGAGCCTATCATTTCCAGTGAGATCCTTTTAACCATAAGATTAATGTCTCTACAGTCAATGCCTCTATGGAGATAGATTTCTCTATGGTATCCACTTGTAAACTAAAATCAAAAATAAAAAGCAGCTTCTGGGGGTGGCCCATTAAAGGGAATGAGAAACCCCACTGTAAGTCTGTGAGATCATAGTTACCTGAGTTGTGGCGGCAGCTTGAACCTGTTGCGCACATCATCAAAGCGGTTGCCCAGGTAAGGGGTGTCCACAGTCACAAATATGGCCTTGTAGTCCATCTGCTCAGCTCGCTTCACCAGCTGTCTGCTGACCTCACGGTCTTTGTAGATGTACAGCTGCATCCAGCGCAGAGCCTCAGGGCCAGCCTCTGCCACTTCTTCTATTGAGGAAGTAGCCCAGGAACTGAGCATCATACCGGTTCCCATGGTCTGACAGGCTGTGACGGAAAGGAGAAAGTCAAGTAGACATCGCACAACTCCTCTCTTGGACTGGTGTTCCATTCAAAGGGGAAAGACTTCTGCAAATGCAACCTGTCAGCATGAACTCAGACTTTTAAAAATAAATACATAAAACATGCATTGATTTTAACTCTGTGTTTATTACATATTTTGGAGATGAATAAGTAGATAACGAAGGATTGTTATAGCTGAAGATGAAATTACTGAGAGCAACCATCTTAGGGTACTGGTTAGAGTGTATGTAATTAATATATAAAATGAAATACATACAGCCATTCAGGATAACACGGTTGTGAAGGTTAATTTCATGTGTCAGCTTTTCGAGACCATGGTGCCCAGATATTCGGTCAAACAAATCTGGATGTTATCCTCATGGTATTTTTAGTTGAAATTAACATTAAAAGTAATAGCAGAATTGAGCAGAGCAGATAGCCTGCTGGTGTCCAGCCTCATTTAATCCGTCAAGGACTTAAAATGTGATTAATCTCTCCCAAGAACGAAAAGGAAATTCTATAAGCTGACTGCTGCTGAAAATGACTTTCATACCACCTTCCTCAGGTCACCAGCCTTCTGCTTACTCTGCAGATTTGGGGTTTAAGTGTCTCCATAATTATGTAACCCAAGTTGCAAAAATAGGTCTCTATCGTAAATAGCGATAGATAGACAGATAGATAGATAGATAGATAGATAGATAGATAGATAGATAGATAGATAGATAATACTGTTAACTGTATTGGGAGATAGATCCCATCATCTCTCTGGAGAACTCTAGCTGTTATTATAATTATAAAACATTATAAAATATTATAAAATTATAAAATATTTATAGACATAAACATACAATCAACATATATATATGTATAGATAGATAAATATAGATAGATTAAAGAGAAAAGTCCAAAAACAACATGTATGCCATGATGCCATCTTTGTACAAATTATAACTCATCTAAATGAGCTAAACATTAATAGGTTATAAAACATGATGAGTTCAAGTTTTCCTTCCTTTTTACATTTTTAAATATCTTTTTTTTAAGTGTTTACTAAGACACATTCTACCTTTGTGCCCCCCTTTTTAAAAACATGTGCACTAGATATCAAAAAGCAGATTCATCCTTTTGAGCAAGGTAGCGCCACTAGTGAGAAAATTGCCTTGGAAGACAGAAAAACATTGGTGACAGTATAAGTTACTGTCCTTCTTAATAGCATGAGTTATTTAGTAGAAGAAAGGCTGATTTGATGTTTGCATGGTATACAGAAAATTCCAAGAAATAAAGCTTAAGTATCTAATGTTGGCTGTGGAATCCCTTGACATTCCTCTCATCTGAATGGTCGCCTTGTGTCAAAAGGGAGTGAGTGTGCTTGTCCAAGTTACACTCCCAGAATGATAATGGAAATCAAGTGAGATGGTGCTTATGACGTTTCTCCAAGAGATTCAAAACCTTCCATGCTCAAACTTCAGCTAACAACCAAGTCTCCTGATGAACTTACAAAAGTGGGCCTCATGGTCCTACCTACAGTTTCTTACTTGGGGGCCCTGTCGGACTCCAAAGGTTTGACTCTTCCTGACTATGCTGCTGCCACCTATGGTGGACCTCACTTAGACACCAAAAAGTAGCATCAGCAGCTGATAGTAGTGTAAGTTCAAGTGCTTTTAAAATGGATTTGGTTTTTGGAACACGCACATTACTTTTCCAATATTTCTGATGCTATCTACATCTCAAACAAAATATGTGAGATGAAGAATATCATGCCTTTGAGATAGTGTTCATCCCAGGATCTCATTTGAGAATTTATATAATAGGTTCTCATGGCTTGAAAATCACTGCCCCTAAGAAACACATTTTAGTAAGTAATAATACATCTGGATTCATGTCTGATTTTCATTAAGTTTAACAATGTGGAAACAACACCAAAGGGCACTGAGTGCTTGAGTCAGAACATTCTAGCCATCACTTTACCACAAAGAAATCATGTCCTGATTATGTGATCTAACTAAGATCATGCTGAGTTGGACAGCAAAGATGACAACAGTTCAATGTATCCATTTGTCTAGGACTGGTGTATATGAGAGTCTCTGGTAACCAAGCCCAGATAAAAGTATTTCCGCACAGAGGGGACATTCAGGTAACTAAGAACCTTCATGAAGTTAGCATGTAACTCAATTACAGCTCCACCAGCTGCAATATGGAAATCTTCAAGGACTTTCCTTAGCATATTAAACCATCTATAGACATTCCATAGAGCTGTGACAATGTTAAAAGTAATTCGGCAATCATTCCCACACCAAACCTGATTTGCTCAGTGTGTCCACATTCTCAAGCACCTTACACAATCACTCTACTACAGATGTCCTTAGAGACTTCGGTGGCCAAGGCCTGTTCTGGAGGCACCTGTCCTCCTCTAATGTCTTGTAATTTAGTTTTCCCTCCAGTACTGGGGATCAAACTCAGGGCATGCTAGTCCAGAATGTTGTCACTGAGCATTGGCCCCAACCACCATCTTCACTTTTCAACTAAATCACCTAAAATCATAAGGCTGAAATTCAGAGATGAAGACCATAAATTCCAAGTTGCCATTGTCTCTGTTAACAGTTGCTAGTGATTTTCTAAGAGCCTACTGGGAGCTGAGGGACTATTAGAAGGACAGGCTTCAGCGCTCCTTTCTATTCCCAGATTGTGGCTGTACATCACTGGGATGTTAGGTGACTTTGAATGTTCACGAAGTCTGCCAAACAGAGCTCCTAGCCAAGGCACTGTTGCTAGGAAAGCGCAGCCTGGCTCTTTCCAGGGGCGAAGGTTTCTAATGCTGTCCCAATGTTGAATATTCATGGTAGTCAACACACCCTAAAGACAACAGAGCCAGAGCCAGTGAGGGGGTTTAGCATATAGAATGTTTGCCAGGCAAGCCTCATGACCTGAGTCCAATCCTCAGACCCACATAAAGGTGAGAAGACAAAACCAACACCACAAAGCTACCCTCTGATCTTTCACACATGCACACACACACACACACACACACACACACACACCATGGCATGGGTAAACACACAATAATAGTAATAATAATAATAAATTTAAAACAACATGTCCAGGAGAACACACTTCCAAGATCCCATGTGACATCTTGACACTGTTTTCTTATTGTTTCTGCCTCATTTATCATCCTGAAGGTAAACTTCAATAACAGAACCCTGAACTACTGGCATAAAGTTGTTTCCTTGGTCTCTTTGGACAGTCCAGCCTCACCTGGAATTTGGTGTGTATTTTACACTGGCCCTGAACAAGAGTCCCCCTTACTGCTACCACCTAAGTGCTGGCATTTCAGATATATGGCCCCATGCCCAGCTAAACTTTTATTTTAAAGATTTACTTATTATTTTTGTTTTATGTCTGAGTGTTTTGCACATTGTAAAAGATATTCAATTATGCTAGTTAACATATGTAACTAATTTTGTGATGAAAGCATCAAAATTCTATTCTTCGGGGCTGGGTGTAGAGCTCAGTAGAGTACAAAACTCTGAGTGCAACCCAAAGCACTAAAAAAGTTTTAAAGTGCTATTCTTTCAGCATATTCTGAAATATATAATACACCATTACTCAGTGTGGTTTTGAGCAGCACATGGCTTCTTATCAGCTATTCCTCTAGTTTAAACCAGGCTTTGATTGACATCTACTGTTCCCCATTCTCATCCCTGAACCCTAGCTTCTCATTTCTCTTACATCACCCTAGACGTTGATTGACATCCTCCTATTTCCATCCTCTTCCCCCAACCACAGTTTCTGTCCCTTCACTCTCGAATTCCATAATGTTCCATTATGCAGCCACACCATATTTCCTTTGTTTATCCATTATCGAATTTTTTATTTTTATTAATTACACTTTATTCACTTTGTATCCCCCAATAAGCCCCTCTCTCCTCCCACCCCGATCCCACCCTCCCACCCCCTTCTTCACGCATGCCTCTCCCCAAGTCCACTGATAGGGGAGGGCCTTCTCTCCTTCCTTCTCATCTTAGTCTATCAGGTCTCATCAGGAGTGGCTGCATTGTCTTCCTCTGTGGCCTGGTAAGGCTGCTCCCCCCTCAGGGGAGGTGATCAAAGAGCAGACCAAGCAGTTAATCTCAGAGGCAGTTCCTCTTCCCATTACTATGTAACCCACTTGGACACTGAACTGCCATGGGCTACATCTGTGCAGAGGTTCTAGGTGATCTCCATGCAAGGTACTTGGTTGGAGTATGAGTCTCTGGGAAGACCCCTGTGTTCAAATTTCTGGTTCTGTTTCTCTCCTTGTGGAGACCCTGTCCTCTCCAGATCGTACTATTTCCCACTTCTTACAGAAGATTCCATGCACTCTGCCCAACAGTTGGCCATAAGTCTCAGTGTCTGCTTTGATATTCTGCAGGGCAGAGCCTTTCAGAGGCCCTCCGGGTAGGTTTTACCTTGTTTCCTGTTTTCTTCTTTTTCTGATGTTCTTTCTCTTTGCCTTTCAGGATGGGGATTGAGCATTTTAGTCAGGGTCCTCTCTCTTGATTAGTTTTTTTAGATGTATGGATTTTAGTAGGTTTATCCTACATTACATGTCTATATGAGTGAGAATATACCATGTGTGTCTTTCTGCTTCTGGGACAGCTCACTCAGGATGATCCTTTTCAGGTCCCAACATTTACCTGCAAATTTCATGATTTCCTTATTTCTTATTGCTGAGTAATATTTCATTGTGTAGATGTACCACAATTTCTGCATCTATTCTTCAGTTGAGGGGCATCTGGGCTGTTTCCAGCTTCTGGCTATTGCAAATAAAGCTGCTACAAACATGGTGAGCAAATGTCCTTATTGTGTACTTGAGCCTCTTTTGGATATATGCCTAGGAGTGGTATGGCTGGATCTTCAGGAAGTACTATTCTTAGTTGTCTGAGAAAGCTCCAGATTGCTTTCCAGGTTGGTTGTCTGAGTTTACATTCCCAACAGCAGTGGAGGAGGGTTCCCCTTTCTCCACAGCCTCTCCAGCATGTGTTGTCACTCGAGTTTTTCATCTAGCCATCCTGATGGGTGTAAGGTGAAATCCCAGGGTCGTTTTGATTTGCATTTCTCTGATGACTAATGATGTTTAGCATTTCTTTAAGTGTTTCTCTGCCATTCTATATTCCTTTACAGAGAATTCTCTGTTTAGCTCTGTTCCCCATTTTTTAATTGGATTACTTGTTTTGCTGCTTTTCAGCTTCAGTAGTTCTTTATATATACTGGATATTAGCCCTCTGTCAGATAAAGGGTTGGTGAAGATTCTTTCCCAATCTGTAGGCTGTCGTTTTGTTTTGATGACGGTGTCCTTTGCTTTACAGAAGCTTTTCAGTTTCATGAGGTCCCATTTATTGATTTTTGCTTTTAGAGCCTCTGCTGTTGGTGTTCTGTTCAGGAAGTTGTCTCCTGTACAAATGAGTTCTAGGGTATTCCCCACTTTTCTTCTAACCGATTTAATGTGTCTGGTTTTATGTTGAGGTCTTTGATCCACTTGGACTTTTGTTTTGTGCAGAGTGATAAGTATAGATCTATTTGCATTTTTCTACATGTAGACATCCAGTTAGACCAGCACTATTTGTTGAAGATGCTATCTTTTTTCTATTGTATGGTTTTGGCCTCTTTGTCAAAGATCAGGTGTCCATAAGTATGTGGGTTTATTTCTGGGTCTTCTCTTTGGTTCCATTGATCCACCATTCTGTTTCTATGCCAGTACCAGGCAGTTTTTATTACTGTTGCTCTATAGTACAGCTTAAGATCAGGGATGGAGAAGATCTTTTATTACAGAGGATTGTTTTAGCAATTCTGGGTTTCTTGTTATTCCTTATGAAGTTGAGAGTTTTTCTTTCCAGGTCTGTAAAGAATTGTGTTGATAATTTGATGGGAATTGCATTGAATTTGTAGATTGCTTTTAGTAAGATGACCGTTTTTACTATGTTAATCTTGCCAAGCCATGAGCATAGGAGATCTTTCCATCTTCTGATATCTTCTTCTAATTCTTTCTTCAGAGACTTGAAATTTTTTTCATACAAGTCTTTGACTTCCTTGGTTAGGGTTACACCAAGGTACTTTATGTCATTTGTGGCTATAGTGAAGGGTGTTGTTTCCCTAATTTCTTTCTCATCCCTTTTGTCTTTTGTATACAGGAGGGCTACTGATTTTTTTTGAGTTAATTTTGTATCCAGCCACTTTGCTGAAGGTGTTTATCAGCTGTAGGAGTTCCCTGGTAGAATTTTTGGGGTCACTCAAGTATACTATCATATCATTTGCAAATAGTGATAATTTGACTTTGTCCGTTCCAATTTGTATCCCCTCGATCTCCTTCAACTGTCTTATTGCTCTAGCAAGGACTTCCAGCACTATGTTGAAGAGATATGGAGAGAGTGGGCAGCCTTGTCTTGTCCCTGATTTCAGTGGGATTTCTTTAAGTTTCTCTTCGTTTAGTTTGATGTTGGCTATAGGCTTGCTGTATATTGCCTTTACTATGTTTAGATATGTGCTTTGTATCCCTGATCTCTCCAATACTGTAAACATGAATGGATGTTGGATTTTGTCAAATGCTTTTTCAGCATCTAACAAGATTATCATGTGTTTTTTTTTTCTTTCAGTTTGTTAATATGGTGGATCACATTGATGGATTTTGATCAAGAAAAATGTCCATTTCATTTAGATTTTCAAATTTTGTGGCATATAGACTTTTGAAGTAAGTCCTAATGATTGTTTGGATTTCCTCAGTGTCTGTAGTTATGTCCCCCTTTTCATTTCTGATTTTGTTGATTTGGATGGTGTCTCTCTGCCTTTTAGTTAGCTTGGTTTGTCTATCTTGTTGATTTTCTCAAAGAACTAGCTCTTGGTTTTATTGATTCTTTGAATTGTTTTATTTGTTTCTAATTGATTGATTTCAGCCCTGAGTTTGATTATTTCCAGCTGCTCTCCTTTTTGGTGCATCTGCTTCTTCTTTTTCTAGGGTTTTCAGGTGAGCAATTAAGTTGCTTGAATGAGCTGTCTCGAATTTCTTCTTGAAGGCACTTAGTGCTATGAACTTTCCTCTTAGCACTGCTTTCATTGTGTCCCACAAGTTTGGGCATGTTGTGTCTTCATTTTCATTGAATTCTAGGAAGACTTTAATTTCTTTATTTCTTCCCTGACCCAGCTGTCATTTAGTAGCAAGTTGTTCAGTTTCCATGTGTGTGTAGGCATTTTGCTATTTTTGTTGTTGTTGAGGTCCAGCTTTATTCCATGGTGATCAGACAAGATACAAAGGATTATTTCAATCTTCTTATATCTGTTGAGGTTTGCTTTGTGACCCACTATATGGTCTATTTGGGAGAATGTTCCATGTGGTCTTCAGAAGAAGGTAAATTCTTTTGTGTTTGGGTATAAGTTTCTGTAAATGTCTGTTAGGTCCATTTGATCCATGACCTCTGTTAGAGAAATTGTTTCTTTGTTTAATTTCTGTTTTGTTCACCTGTCTTTTGTTTAGAGTGGGGTGTTGAAGTCTCTTACTATTAATGTGTGGGGATCTATGTGTGGTTTAAATTTTATCAATGTTTCTTTTACAAATGTGGGTGCTCTTGTATTTGGGGCATAGATGTTCATGATTGTGATGTCTTCCTGGTGGAATTTTGTCTTGATGAGTATGAAGTGTCCTTCCCCATCTCTTTTAATTAATTTTGGTTGAAAGTCTATTTTATTAGATATTAGAATGGCTACTCCTACTTGCTTCTTGGGTCCATTTGCTTGGAAAGCTGTCTTCCATCCCTTTATCCTCAGGTAATGTCTATCTTTGTGACTTAGGTGTGTTTCTTATATGCAACAGATTGCTTTAATTGTTTATCCATTAATGGGTCTTAGGTTCTTCCACACTGGTTATTGTGAATAATGCTGAAATGAACAGGAGAATACAAATACATATGTATGTACACATGTGTATATGTGTGCATATATATATATATATATAGAGAGAGAGAGAGAGAGAGAGAGAGAGTGAGAGAGAGCATACCAATTTCAATTCCCTTAAATATTTACTCAAAAGTGGGTTTACTGGATCACGTTGTAATTTTACATTTTAGTTTTTAAGGGATTTCACTGACCTGCCATGTCTCACTATGGAAGAGAAAACAGTCAGCAAGAGAAGGGATTATCCGTGGACAGAAGAAAGCATGGGTACCCTGCACACCTGAGGAGGGGCTGATATTCAAGCATATGAGCAACTCAGCTCAGTAGAGTGCAGAACCCCTGCATCCCGGGCTGTGGAATGACAGGAACAGCGCCCGCTTATGCGAAAACTCCTCTCAGACCCACCCAATTAAAGTGCCTTGTTAAAGTTAAATCAGGTACACTAGGACAGGCCTATACATGAGATAAGCAGGACGGCTCTGCCCCAGGAGGCCACCTGGCAGCGAAGCTTAAATACATCCTTACCCTGTGGAATCTGTAATTGGCTACATAAGGATTGAGCTACTTCTAGAGCTAATGCAAGGTGTAAAGTTCAACTTATAGCAGCTTATGCAACCAGCACAAGTTAATTGCCAAAATAACAGCGTGCCTGGCAAGGGCTGCCTTAAGGCTGAGCAGTGCCATTGTGCCCCTGGATTTGGGGCAGGTTTCTTTGTTTCAAGTTTTAATGAAATGTTTTCCTTTTTATTAAAGGTAACGTGGGTGTGAAAATCTTGGACTAACAGTGCAGATGTCATTCTCATTTTACAGATTAGGAGTCAGGGGCTGGAGAGATGGCTCATTGGTTGAGAGCACTGGCTGCTCTTCCAAAGAACCCGGGTTTAATTCCCAGCACCCACAGCTCACAACTGCCTGCAACTTCAAGATCTGAGACCCTCATACAGGTGTGCATGCAGGTAAAACACCAACGTACATAATGAATAAATAAACAAATCAAAGTAAATCTTTTAAAAAGAGAGATTCTGAAAGACCTTCCACTGCAAAGCTTTGTTTAAACTATAGTCTTCTGAGTGTGGGAAAGGCTCTGTACATTTCCCTCAGAACTTCATTTCTCCAGGAAGTTCATCTGGATTTAGGCAGAAAAGAGAGTTCCTCCAAAGGAGAATCTAAAAGGGAATCCCTTTTAGATTTACATATATGTATATTCTTTGTTTCCTATGTATTATAAAACTTTGGGTCCCAAGCCCACTCATGCTAAGTCTTCAATGACAAGGGACTCTGAATGCATCTCTCTCATGTGCTAGAGTTGCTGTGTCATTTCACATGTTCACCCTTAGTCAGCAGGTACTTGGAGGACCTGGAGGCTCTTTAGAAGGGAATAACTTCCAAGCTGCATCTATTGGCTTCATATTACAAGACTTAACTCATTCCTTTGGGAAAGTACACAGAGCTTTCATTGCAGGCTTTGTCTGTCTTTCTAAGGCTTGATGTCTACAGGAGCCACACAGATGTTGATGAACTTCAGATTTTGTCTGACTGTCCTGGAATGAGACCTGAGTTCTACATTTTTTTCAAAGTTGCTGAGTGTTGTCAAGGCTGATGACCACCAACCTTCCTTTGAGAACGAAATGGCATGTATTATTTTTCTGAAGTCCTCATCCATGTTGATGGATTGTATTTAGGTAGAACTCCAAGAAAATGGGAGAAACACTGAGCAGGGGTGACAGAGTGGGCATTCACTCTCACATGGCTCAGCGGTTGCTGAGGTCATCCTGGTGACACCTCTCTGTTTCTGTTGGTGCCCACAGGGAGGGGCACAGGACATCTGCTACATTTGCTCCCATACTCACTGGTTTTGCATCAAGGAGTTAAACTGCATTAGAGAGACTACCCTAAGTTGATTTAACCATCACCAAATGTATCTCACAAGCTGGTCTGTCCATGATTTGCTTGGCTTCGTAGACTTCAGATTAGAAGGATTCACTAATGGATGAATTTAAATTCAAGTGTCCAAAGATGGAAAGGGAGGAAGTGTGACTACCCAAAGCTGGGAAATTATGACTTACCAATTGTAAAATAGCTTCCACATGCTTAATGCCAAGTCCAGGAGTCGTATGAGTAGGTTGCTGAGTGATGAAGTGAAACGAAAGCTCGTCATGCAGTGCTGGACATGAAAAAACTAAGGTAGACCTGAAGATGCCCATTGACAGCCACAGCAGAGAAATGATGACCTTTCTTTGAAACATTAACTCATGACAGACTATCCCATACTTGGACTGGGGCCCAACAATTGAGCAATTTAAAATATTCTGATTTCAAATGCTTTATTTGAGCATTATCTTTCTTCTTGGGAAAAGAAACTTGATTTTCCAAAGTTATGTTTTTAAAAGAAAAAAAGAGAAGGGAAGAAAATGTTTAATTTGTTCAAAAGATCCAAAAGTTTTAAGATGCATTTGATTAAAGTGCTCCTACAAAACTTAGTCACCAAAACATCTGTGCTGAAAACAATTTTGTTAGAAAAACGAATTTTGTCATCTGCACAGGAAGTACTTGTGTAATGGGGAAAATATGCGGTGACAGAGCACCAAGCCACTGTGTGTTCTAAATTCAAGGCCTGACACGCTGAAGTACTTGCATGAGTGTACACCTTAATGACTATTGCGTGTGTCAGCCTTTCATCACGCAGGGACTAAAGACATGACAAACGCTGTTGCCAAAGCCTCTGAAAGTGATATTAGGCTTCTCTAGAAAAATAAAGTTCTGAAGAAATTAACTAAGTGAAGTGTAAATTATGTTTGATCTATTTAGAAATGGTCAAGAAAATCTTAACTTATCCTCTAAGGACTTTAACCAATTTAAGTACTCTAAACAAAGGTGAGAAAAAATAGGCTTAGTTTTGCAATTCCTTTAACACAAGTTGTTCTCTGAATGGAAGCGCTACAGCTTCAAAGATCGCACTACTCTGCCAGTGTACATTAGGGTTTTTTTAATTTTTTGCTTGTTCGGTTGTTTCGTCAACATACAGAAGTGCTTGTAAGGACCCATCAGTCCCTGGGGCACCTTTGCCCTCCCTGTCTTGCTTCAGCCCATCACTAGAGCACAATGCTGAGATACACAGTGAAACATCACCTCACCAGCCTGTCGGTCCCCTGTGCTGACTGAGTAGTCCAGTCCTGATGTAACTGGCAGCTAACGAGGAAGAGGTCATCCAGTAGTCAGACACTTCCTAATGATGACTTAGGTGATAATCAAGGTTATACCTGGCAACTTCAGTCAACTCCCACAGCTTAGATCCCTCAGTGTTGGGACACACTACACCCAATTGCTTACCGTCACAATCAAATGTCCAATAAGAAGTCACAAAGGCAATCACATGCTCTCCACAAAGCTACTCCATTGCTTGGCTTTTGGTGCACAGCCCTTAATATCATACCATTTTAAATTGGTCTTTAGTACAGCAAGGTAAGTCAGAGCTCAGAGACATGCCTAGGTTGACCCCTGCGGTCCTCCACTCACTGGTCCTTGCCCATGTGTCCCCTTCTCCTCCACTGTCAAGTGATAACGGGAATAATCCTGCAGGTCCATTTTGAGGAGTGATAGCAGAGATATAAAATACAAGCATTGTACGCAGCACAGAGAATGCACTCCACCTTAGGAAAGCAAAGAGGTATTTTAGAACAAGCCCACTGCTTTGCCTGGGTTCAGAAAAGCTGAGAACGAAGAGGTTCTTTTCTTAGTAGGAATGTTGGAATGGATGTCTCATTGGTCACCTAGAGTGACACATAAGTAGATAAATCAACAAAACTTTCAGAACTGTATCGTTTGCGTTGGAAGCAAAGGACATGACAATGCTTTCTTGTTGAATGCTTTCAGTCAATGTGAAGGTTGATCACGTAGACTCGGGAAAATCCAGAAAATTCAACAGCTCGAGCGTTCTCCTTCTGGATAGTCTCTGCGCTGCCCCCGTCCACCTGCACCACAATAGGCAGGCAGTCACGGCTACCCAAACGTCACTGTGGAATGAATGTCTCAGGCTCAGAAAGAAAGTGTTCAGATTTAATGGTTTTATGGCCCATCAAATCCTGTGTGGGAGCCTCTAATTACATCCAGCAGCTAAGATTTCTTTAAAAACTTTTTTTGACAGTTTAATAAGAATTTGCTAATATGCTGGGCATTTCTGGATCGCATTAGAGAGCGGTGACTTTCTCTATATGCAATCCCAGCACTCCCTCCTGTGGCTATTGTCTACATAACAAGCTAGAAACACAAGGATAAACATAAATATATATATATATATATATATATATATAATTTCTCATCTTTTAAAGTGAATACAGAAATAGGCATACACAACTCCATAGAAGATGGAGTACAGTTCCGTTATGGTCACTATGCGCACAAAGGGACAGCTCTGGTAATGCCTGTAACACAACAGCAAGCATTTGAGGAATCAGACTTGGGGCTGAAGAGACTCAGCTCAGCTATTAACAGGCTCACAACAACAACAAAGAGAGAGAGAGAGAGAGATTGAAATCAGAGTGGTCTACCCATCTTGCAAGACAGAAACCAAATCTAACTATAGCACTATTTTATCAGCTAGTAAGACTTATGATCACTGTTAATGCCTTTCATATGTGAAATACAGAAGTGGTTTCTTCTTTGAAGAATAAGGACAAGAACAACAACAACAACAAAAATGTGGGGTGGGAGCCAGCTACAGTCTCTCATTTATAGACATAAATATATTCATTAAATATTAGAAAAACTTCTAGTTGTTAAGATATTAATTAAAGAATCTTCGGCAGCAAATCTTTTAGTCACAGCATAATGCATAAAAAGTCCAGGATGTTTTCCAGCCACGTCCCTCCACTTGATAAGAGCTTTAGAAACTGTAGTTTCTCCTTACATGTGCCTCCAGGTATTTCCTAATGAATTTCACTTTCTTTGTTTCATTTCTTTTTCTCAAAATCTAAAGGGTAAAACATGCTGTGGGTTTTTTTTATTTCTGTATTTTTATTTTTATTAATTATCGTTTATTTACTTTGTATCCTCCCTGTAGCTCCTTTCCTCATTCCCTCCCAATCCTACCCTCCCTCCCTCATCTCATCCCATGACCCTCCCCCAGTCCACTGATAGGGGAGGTCTTCCTCCCCTTCCCTCTGATCCTAGTCTATCAGGTCCCATCAGGACTGGCTCCATTGCCTTCCTCTCTGGCCTGGTAAGGTTGCTCCCCCTTCAGGGGGAGATGATCAAAGTATGATGTGGTTTTTATTAATATTCCTAGACTATCACACAGAGCTTGCCTTGGGCCTCTTGCTGCAATTAATATTTGGGAACTATCAGTAGTTGACCAGGATATTTTACTCAACATCAACTAACTGAATAATAACATTGAGCAGCCATGTATAATGTCACCATCCTCCATTTCCACATTAACAGGGTTAAGGATTTCCTTAGGGATTTGGGTTAGGATAGTGTTAAAGAGTAGATGAGATAATAAATTTTAAATTTGGAGACACACCAAATGCTCAATAAATGTTGGTTATCTTTCCACAGCTTTTAAAGTATCATTTTCTGAATTTCTGAAATATTTACCACATACTTAATTGTGTCATCAGCAAGTTCCAAAGATGAATATGCTCCCACCCCAGTCCTATATCCCAGGAGTGCAGTGTGAGAAAAGAGAGCAAACGCACACAGTTTCTTACTCCCTGTCCAAGCTCTCTGTCTCCATAAAACACAATAATAATAATAATAATAATAATAATAATAATAATAATAAAAGACATCTCAGGAAAACATATAAGGGCAGCTATATACTTTGAACCATCTTTGGTAGTTGGTGAAAATTAAAACCATTTTTTAAAGTGTAAAGATCATTTACTCTTCTTTGGGATTTTCCTGGATTTTTGTGTTCTGTTTTCGTTGGTGTGTTTCTCTGGTTCTGCTTCTTGGGTCTTTTGGTGTTGTTAGTATTTTGTTTTCTATGTGGCCCTAACTGCTGTGGATCACCCACCCCTCCTCCCTAAACTCTGGGTCCTGAGGTTGCAGACATGTGCCACCGTGCTGAGCTGGTTTTGTTCTGCAGTTTCCTCGTTGACGTGTTTTTCCATCGCGTGTTGTTTAACAGTGGAAAGCTTTTCTTAAAGAACGTTCTTTTGAATAGCACGCATGCTCAGTGATGGCTATGTTTCTAAGGTCCTTCAGAACAGCCCCAAACCACTTGTGACACAGTGTGCAAGCCACTGGGCTTGCGTAAGCAGCTGCCTTTATCGGTGAAGAAACAGTAATCCTAGAGAGTGAAAATGACCTGCCACAAGAAGCAAAACCAGTTAGCGGTGACTTTCCACAGGAATCAGACGTTGCTGCTGAGCGGCCCGGGGACAGCTGCAGCCCACAAAAGTATTTGCTTTGGCCCACACGCTGTCGTCCCAAATAGCATTTTAGAGAATTTTGATTTACTTCCCAACGTATAAAAACAAGAACTTGTACGTTAAAATTTAGATTTCTGGCTTCTTTTTAAGACAGTAAGTTCTGGCAGCCTCTCACTCGCTCAGGAAGAGTCAGCTAAAACAAGGACTTGGCTGCCCCCTTTGGGATACAACAAGCAATCACACTGCCTTCACCATGAGCTTAGACTGTTCTTGGGTTACCTCCCGTACTCTGTGGACAGAAAACATTTCAAGCTTAACCCTTAAAGGTAATTTTTGAGGACCTCGCATAAAATATAAGATAAAAGCATTTAGTGCAGAAACTAATTTTCATTATGGTAAGATATGGATAGAGTGTGCCTTTCTGGAAGAGGTTATGTATGCAAGAGGAAGATTGGGGAAGCTGGGGCTGCAGGGAGAAAGGAGTGGCATGCCCTGAACTGTCAGTTTTCTGGCACTTATTTTATCTCTACACTAGAATGTCTAGAACGCAAACATAAATCGCCCCGTTACATCAAGCCACCTGCTGTTCATTAAAATGTGAAGGGGCCCTGAGTTAGTTCTACCTGGCAACCCAGTATGCATTGACATTGCATTTCAAAATGAAACACAAATGTGTAGCTCGTTCTACAGCCATCAAGCAGTGGGAAGACATGGGCCTAAATCATAGCTACTTGTGCCCACAGTAGTGATAGGACGAGACAAAGGGCCTTTGAGTCAGATTCTGGGAAGAAATCTGGAAATCACACGGGGAATGTGAGACTATGATGCTATGGCAATTTCCAGAACTGTCAAGAGAACATGATAATTACACAGGTCAGACATTCCCTGTGGGCATGAATGATCATCATTTATTCTCATTGGCTAGGTTGATGGACACACTCTGTCCTGAACTAACCTCTCTCTTTTGAACTTGGAACCAACTTCCTTTCTTTGCAAATAGTTTGTTTCCACAGAAATACAAAATTTAGGGGCCAGTTAATTATGAAGTTGACAAAAACATCCATAATAACTTGAACAGATTTTACAATATTTTAAAGGATCAGACTTATAGTTTTTAATTCTTCTTAGGAATGATGGAAGAAACAATTTAATGCATTCTTAGTTCTGTGACTGAGAGTAATCTCCTAAACATGAATGCTGCTCCGTTCTTGCTTAAACTTTCTTGTGGCTAACTACGTCCTTCACCAAGCTATCATGTCGGTGTACATTTCTTCAGAAGCCAATAGTGTCAGGAAGATTGGACAAGACCTTACAGCTATGAAGAATCCCAAAGTGAGTTAGTGGAAAGAGGGTGATAAAGAAAAGAGTGTAGCAATTTCTGTGGCAAGCTGTGCCTCCGTCTCACTGAATGGCAGAATCAGAACATTCTGTGTGAATGAGAGAGCTGGGTCTGTTCATCAGTAGCTGTGATCAGAAGCCAAGAACCCCTCGACACTGCCAACCCAGCCCACAGCAGACTTCTGCGAACAAGTACAAAATGCAATGGTTAGGGTGGAGAAAGACAGAAGGAATGAGTCCAAATACCCAAGTCACTGGCAGTGTCAGCTTGAGGGTCCTTCCTTCTTCTGCCAAAGAAACTCATTAGCCCACACCCAAACACACAAGCCATGGCCAAATTCACAGACCATGCCCACATGCACAGACCAACCAACAATCTTTGCCCTGAATTGATGACCATTAATTTAAAAGATTAACTCTAATATTAACTAGAACAACACAGCATAGATGTTCATGAGAACACAGACGAAACCCTGAGGAATGCTGGGGCCCATGAGGAAGCTGCTTGGTATACATCTGTGTTCCAACCTGAGATGCTATGAGTCAGATGGGACCTTCATCAAAGATCTTGGATTCTTGAACAGGGTTTGAATCTCTGACCCCTATTCTTTATGCCTTTCCACTTTATTCAAATATAGCTTTGTGTTTTGGTGTCTCAGCGTTCTGCTCTACACACACCTAGAGCTATACATCTCTGGCTTCTGATGTTGTATCTCCTTCAGAACATTTTCAAAGCAGCACACGGTAGTCAGGAGCCACTGTTCTGGAGACAAGCTGCTGGGATCTGTACAGTTCTTGTTACTTATGAATCACGTAGCCCTCGCTGATGTGACTGATCTTGTATTTGTCTCTGTAGGCTTAATCACGTAGCTGCTTCTCTGGGCTTTCTGAGGATACGGTAACTTGGCAGCTTTGATGTAATCAGACAAGTGCTGAAAGGTGGTAGTTTTTGCTAAATAAATCTAAAAGGGCAAGAGCTGATGGACACGTAATATCAGCTCATGGTGAGTGTCAGGGAACAAAAGGTTCAATGACCAGTCCACCTGGTCTATAACCAAACACTTTCTTTTTTTTTTTAATTTTATTTTTTCTTATCAATTACATTTTATTAACTCTGTATTCCAGCCGTATCCCGCTCCCTCATTCCCTCCCAGTTTCTCCCTCCCTCCCACATCTCCTCCCTGCCCCTTTCCAAGTCCACTGATGGGGGGGATCTCCTCCCCATTCATCTGATACTGTTTTATCAGGTATCTTCAAGACTGGCTGCAAAGCCCTCCTCTGTGGCCTAACAGGACTGCTTCTCCCTTGGGGGGTAGGGAGGTCAAAGAGCCAGTCATTGAGTAAATGAGCATTTTCATTTCACTGTAGCCCCTCCTCACAAGAATCACGGGCTTTAGAATCACAGGGAGTAAGTTGGAGATCTTTTCATTCCTAGTTAAAAAAGAAGTTCTCTGAAATTTCAGCAATGTGTCCACACAGTGGAACAGCAATCCCAAGTAAGGGAATGTATCTAAAACAGTCCCCTGGCTCCTCAGGGACTAACCTGGAGAGCTCTGCCAACTGATCTACTTGCCTCCCTCTGTTTCTGTCCTTCGAGTTATTTTCTGGTTTCATCTCCTTGTAGTTTATAAGGATGGGCCAAATTCACAGACCAAAAGATGGGCCAAAAGTGAGAAGAACATAATCTTCCGTTCAGCCACGTTTGAAAACTAGTAAATTACAATAAGTGTCTTCATGTAAATCACAATAGGCATCTCCACCATCCAGCGTTGTTTCTGGCTACTTAAAAACAGGAAATTGTGAGCCATACTACCTTTTGCAAATGCTTTTTAAAATGATTCAAGTATGGTAGCTAGAGGTCTACAATCCCAGTGCTCAGGAGGCTGAGGCAGAGAAATCAGGATGACATACACAATAAATTATTATTTAAAAAAATAAAAAATAAAGTTGGTAAGATTTTTAAAAGACCTAAAAGGAGATGGATCATAATCACATTCTGCATCATTTTCAAACTTTTGTTCCTTTTGGCATGCTTGCCTTTTTTTTCATTTTATCTCTACTTAGATGCCAGTTCTTGCAACACCTGCCAAATAACAAATAAAACCAGGAAAATTCTTGTACAATTTTTTTTAAGAAGACAAATTACAGCCTCCTATGGAATTCATATCTTATAACTTTGATAAAAGTGCCAATTTCTTAGGTTTCTCTGACTTCTATTCTTTCTATCCATGTTGGAAACTGCACATTTCTCCAAAATCACACCAGACATCAAAACATTAAAATAACAACTTTACATTCCGAAATAAAATATATGATAATGACTTACATTGCTTTTCACATTAGTAAATAAACCGTTTCCACTTGCTGACTGTTTGTCTCCATTCATGAATATCTTATTTTCTTACTTTTGTCTTGGTATCACTGTCTTCCTCAAGGGTTATTTACATCAAATGAACATTAGCACTTTGCCTCTCTTATTTTCTCAAATAGTTTTCAGTTCCTCAAAAACAACTTACAGTATCCTATGAAATATTTCCTTTTGAAATTTATGGAAATTTTGGTGCACTCAGGTTTTAATCTAATATGCCTACCTCTCTGCTTTTGTTTTGTTGCCTGAGGTTTCTTGAGATAGATCTACCCTGTTACACTCATTTGGTCCACATTCCCATTTCCCACATCCCTGCCCTGGGGCCTGTATGTCCCTGGATCACCAAAATCAAACCCCTGGAGTCTGGGGCCACTCATGTGCACGCGGCTCTTGTACTAAGGATGCTGCCAGCCTGTGGCATGTGCTTACGCAGCACAACCTTCCTTTGTCAAAGCAAAATTTTGATGTTCTTGGCAGAAATCTGTGGGAGTCATTTCAATGAAGAAGGAACTTCTGTATGATTCTTAATTCTCAGAATTAAAGTGCTTTAAATATAACATTGAGTTCCTGTCATATCTCACCCTGCTTGGCATAAAAGGATGTCAAATAGGATTCTTTAGCAATGCTTCTTCAACTCCGAAGCAGAATGTTCAGAGGTCTACATACAGCCTTTCACACGTTCAGTGTTGCTACGGAAATAAGAAGCTACTGTATTAGCCACAGAAAGAGACTTCTTTGCAGCTTGTTTGCTTTCATCTTTGCTTCTTCCTGAAGCAGTGGGAAATGCTCTATTGGGAATAGAATCCACCCATAAAATAGAATCAAGTTCCAATACCATAAAACAAACAAACAAAAAACAGAACCAACTAGGTCTCTGAGTTTGTCCTTTCACTACGCAAATCATTTCAGTTTGGAATGATCCCACCTGTGTCACACAAGGCTACTTCTCAGATCATCATTTATGGAGACAGTGATATTACTACTCATAAAACAGTTATGGAGCATTGCTTTGTGTCAGGCATTTATATGTATAATGTTTGTGACCCTCACAGCAACCTAATTGCAACAACTACTAGTTTAATCCCTATTTTGCAGTGGAAAACCAAGCACGCAGAGAGTACCTTGCCCTGAGCCACACACTAGAAAGTTGACTGTAGCGATATAAAGGAGTGTAATTTTTTTAGTATGTTAGTAGCAGTAGCATATTAGTATATTATTATTGGGATATTTAGTGTAGTCCTGGGAAGGTGTTGAGGAGGGAGCTCTACTTTCCTCCTTTCCTACCTCGGACAGTGGCCAGCTCCCCATCGGCATGAGCCATGCATTGCATGGCTGTAGCCCCCACACATATTGGCATGCTGACTCTCTGTCCTAAGACGGAAGTCGACAGGTCGATATCAGCAACGTTCCGGAGCATCCGTGGATAAAGCTTCCACCTGCAAGTTAAAATAATATTAATGTATGAAATTTAAAATTTTTAAAGTGTAACTGAAACTTTTAACATATTTTAAAAGTGAAAAATTTATGTTTTTCATTAAGACAAATCATTTTTATAAAGATAAAGAAAAATGGACAGTTTTTTTTCTTTTTTATTTTATTTTTTTCTTTTAGTTTTTTCTTTTTTTCTAATTTTTTATTTTTAATTGTACTTTATTTACTTTGTATCCCCCCTCTGGTTCCTTCCCGCCTCCCCTCCCAATCCCTGCCTTCCTCCCCCTTCTCCACACACTCCACTCCCCAAGTCCATTGGTAGGGGAGGGTTTCTTTTCCTTCCATCTGACCCTAGCTTATCAGGTCTCATCAGGAGTGGCTGCCTTGTCTTCCTCTGTGGCCTGGTAAGGCTGCTTCCCCTCAGGGCAAGGTGATCAAAGAGTAGGCCAATCAGTTCATGTCAGAGACAGTCCCTCTTCCCATTACTATGGAACCCACTTGGACACTGAACTGCCATGGGCTATATCTGTGCTGGGGTTCTAGGTTATCTCCATGCATGGTACTTGGTTGGAGTAGGAGTCTCAGGAAAGAGAAAAATGGACAGTGTTAATGTTTGCTAGCATCAAAAGTAAACAAGATGACAATGAACATCACATCACATGACATCCCATTATATGTGGCGCTTGTCTTTTTTGTGAATTTGTTACAGCTTTAAAATATAAAAATGGAGATGACAATGGCCTTCCATGTAATTTTACTGAAGTATGACTGACAGCAGAACTCATCTATTTCAGCACATAATTCTGAGAGCTATGACAGAACCAGGCAGCCATGTAATAGCCAAGACATCCACATCTCAGCCGGTCAGTCAGGCTTCAGATTTCCTCGTTTCCTTATATAGGGAAATTTTCTCCCCACCTCAAACCCCTGACAAACATTGGTCTGTATTTTCCATTCTCATCTTCCACTTTTAAAGAATATCATATATATGGACTCGTACAGCAGCCAACCCTTTGAATCTGGCATGGTGTGCTCGATAACCATTCGTGCTGCTGCCTGTATAATCAGTTTGTACCTTTGGGTAATGAATATTATTTCACCTCATGGAAAGTACCTGAGTTGTTTATTCACTCCTGGGGACACTTTAGAGCATTCCATTTTGTATAAACACAGTAGCCATAAACATCCACTTATTGGCTTTCAGGTGAATGGAATTTCTATTTTACTTTCCCCAGACCTAGATGATAATATGCAAAGTCCTAGAGGTCACATTCAGATTTCAGAAGGTTTGGATATTCTCTCTGTAAAAAAGAGTAGCTTGGGGCAATTGTTTTTAGTATTATGATTATTTTCTTCAAAGCTATTTAACTAAATTTGTATTTACTGAAGAATGATAATAAGGGAAGAGTTAAATTTTTGGTTATTTGTTTTATCAGGTAAGCCTTTTCCTCAGAATAGTTAATAGAAACTAAAATTTTTAATTCAGGAAAATTATTGTAAATGATATTTTTCTGTGATTCCTCTAAGTTAGGACAGAAGTTATTATTAAGCCAACCATCAAAAATTTTTCCATAGTCTTACAGACAAGAAATTATCTTTTCCATCAGTAGGATGTGTATTTCCTACTTGTTTATGCTGATTATTCTCCTCCTTACAGCAGACTAAGTCTGAGCATTGTTACAATAAATGTCTTGTTTAGACCTACATACAGGCCCAACCAACAGTCCAGCTGATTTTCTGGATTTAACTGTACTCCTAAAAGGTTCTTCTTGTAAATACAGTGAAGAGGGACTTTATATTAGAAAAATGAGGGAAAAGTCCTTCATTGACTAAAACTTGTTTTTTTCCAGGAGCAGCAGCAGCAACAGTTTTGCCTTGAGGACTTGTTAGAAAGAGGTCTGTAGTGTCACACAGTAAACTAAAAACATGTCATCCCTGGACAACATAAGAAAGGAGTTTTAGTGTGTGGTTGTGGTTCCTAAGCTGTCCTTTGAACATCCTAATTGTCATCATTTTCCATCTCACTCCGTGCTCCGTTCCTGGAAAATCTCTGCTTCACCGTGGACAGGTGCAGCACGATTTTTTCGTCTGCATTTTGAAGGGGAAGAGACGGAAGCCCTGGAGGGAGTTTTCCTGCCGATAATCTCTAAGAGAGTTGACAGAATAAGAAAAAGAGATTTGAATAGTGGGACAGACACACCGGCCCTGAAAGGCATTAATATCAATATTTGCTTATGACTAAAAGAATGAGAAGCACAAACTGTGGAGCATCGGGGTTCTCTCTCTCCTCCCTCTTTGTATGTATGTGCATGCGCACACGCACATGCATATTCAAGTGTAAAAGGAGCCTTTTTAAATGTCACCCATTTATAAACCAAGGCTCATCTGTCCATGAGCAGCAGCCTTACCTTCGTCCACTTGGTGGCGCGGTCGCCTTAATCACCGCATGCTCCCACTTTCCCTCAAGACATTTTCTGTTTCAAACATTGCAGAGACTCTACAGCCCTTACATTTTGGGGCAAAATTAAATAAAGCCAGGACAATGTACATTCTCTAAAGTGTCCTCTGAGTTTTGGTGTTTTCTAAATAACAGAAACTTTGCTAGATAGTTTCAATGAATTTTTGACCACAAATTTAAACGACTATCACCTCAATTATGCAACAAATAATGCTTCTCTGTAACCTTTTGCTGCATCCATGTGCTATCTGCTTTAGGAAGAGCTATGAATGTGGGAAGAACAGCTGGACCACTGAGTAATAAACCTTTAAAATCCAAACAAATAAAGGAAATTATAGCAGGACTTTCAGCCCACACTTCAATAGAGCAAGGGCCTAGGTCCTAACTAAGCACAAACTCAAGAGAGACACACACTCCCCAGGATATAACTGCTCCCCGAAAGTGTTCACAAATTCCATAGCACAGAAGCCTTTTGCTCACTTATCACAGGACTTGAATTGACTTTCCTGGAGTCCTAAAATACCAGCACATGCGTTTCAATTTCTCCATCTGAACTCCCCACTCACAAATTTTAAGCAAATGATTGAAAAAGCTCCTTCCTCACTTGTTTCATGTAGCAGCCAGAGACACTGTGACTTGCTACTTATGTAACACTGAAATGCCAGTCGTGGGTTTGTAATGTTTCTCAAACAATGAAGTGAGGCTGACATTGCTTTTATGTATCAGATAGTTTGAATGAAACCTCCCACTTATCAGCATCAATGGAGAAGCAGCAGGAAGGAGGCAGCGTCTACTTCTTAAGTCATAATCCGGCTTTATTCTCAAATGGTGGAGTTAGTTTCCATCAGGAAAAGCATCGGAGTGTACAACAATGCTGGGGGGGGGGGCTCCTTTATGTCAGTGTGTGGAAGAAATACTGCAGGACAGTTTTCCAAAGTAGCCCCAGTCTGGTCAGGCCATTCCAGCTGAGGCAGCCCAGCATTCTGACAGTTGCTCTTTTTATATGTTTGCAACAGGAAATTTCATTCTTCTAGGTGGTTCACCTTCTTCATCCTTTCTGGCCATGATAATGCCAGGCTTCAATTGTAGCAAGAAACATCTCCAACCATCTGTTGGTTCACATAAGTGGCCCAAGAATCCAGAACTCCAAAATGTGGTTGCCAGATCTGAGCGCTGATGGACAGAGCCAGGAAGGCTGTTCCTGTACTTGTGGGAGGGAGAGGGCATGAACTCCACAAACGCCTTTGAAACGCTCTGACCTTATGTCACAGTTATGTAAGGGTGATAACTTTGTAGCCTTATTTAAAACAGAAGGAGAAATGTCGGGGTGACTTCCTGCCTGCTATCAAGCCAATGCTACCAAAGCCAGCAGAAATCCTCTTATTTCCACAGGACTCTCAATGGCACAAAACAGGGATGATGGGCCATGCAGGGAGCCTCAGTACAAAGGAGTTTTTGAGATGTCAAACAGGTGAACCTGACTGGCATTTGTTGTAGTACAAATACTAAGAACTGGATGTCCTCTGGAGAAATTTACACAATGCCTTTTTTATTTCTTTAAAGAAACAAAAGGATTATCAAGTTTCATGAAAGACATAACTCTGCAAACTCAGTTGCATTATCTGTGTTGCTGGATAAATTAGTCCACATTTAGGATGGCATTTCCAGTGGGAGTGCTGTAGAATTCACAGAAGCAAAGAAACTCTTCTGTTCGGTGACAGCTTAGAAGTCATCAAGTCTTCTCTGCCTCAGAAAGTATCTAGAATGTCTATGATTAAGAAGGCAGCCTAGGTGACTGTACATGTTGGTCCCTTCTCTTGAGTAGCTGTTTGGGGGCATTTTACATCTTTGCCACCCATTAGATTATGGAAACTGAGTCAACGCTGAGATGTACATTCCTTTCTATCTTTGTCTTTGTTAGGTCCTAGCTTGTAGCAATCTTGTCTGTGGAAACAGTTCAAAGTATACATCAATCAATTATGCAGGCCTGTTGGTACATTCCTGTAGCACTCAGGGAGCCGAGCTGGGAGGTGAGTGCAGGCTAGCCTGGTTTGCATGGCCAGTTAGACATCACACAAAGCTATGTAATGGGGCTGTAAGTAAGTCACGAAGTTGGCTCCCATGCGCTGGGGTGTCTAACAGGATAGAGAAGTCTGCGTAGAAATGGAATGAGAGCTTGGCAAGGCAATGCTCAGCACCAACCTACACATCTTTGGCTATAAAAGCCCCATAGGGCTAAGATGCTGCTTAAGAAGAGCACTCAGCAAGGCCATTATCCTGGTGAGCACAGTGCCATGATCCAGAAAGGAACATTTTTAGAGTAGGAAATGTGAAGAAGTCTCAATTGTTTAAAATAATAATAATTTGGGAACCTGTAGAACTTTAAGCTCCTGCACTGTTAACCAGCTCCCCATCCACAACTTCCCCAGCATTTGTGTTTAAGAACAATTCAGAAAACTCCTCATCAAGGATTCCAGAGGTCGCAGAGATGTCACACCCTCCATGCTATCATACCCAGGCTCCACCACCAACTTCTGTGCAAAACAGGTGCTGCCAACAAGGACTGCCTTAACTAAAATTATTTAACTTCTAATTTTGAAACATTGAGATGATTCTAGTAACTTCATTCTATACCAAAGAAAAATGCCTAATGAATCATCATAAGTGGAGAACCCTGATATCTGCTGCCATCACTAAGGACTACAGTAGAAGAATAAAAGCACGGAAAGAGTGCGCTATAGAAAATTCTCTCAGCTTCTCGGCTGAAAGAGGAAAAAAAAAAACAGCCATTTAGTTATTTTTTTTTTTTTTTGTTTTTGCCATGAAAAGAAAGCATAACCCATGACACCTACCATCTTGTATCTGAAATATAAAACCCTGGAAAACTGATTTGGGAATGAAGAACTTACAGGTGTGAGACCGCAAGGGTGAGAGATGAACGCTACACGGACATGTCTAAGGTGAAAGTGTCAGCAAGTCATAATGAAAATGAGTGCTCATGGAGGGGGCCAGCAGGATGTGAACTTGCAGAGCAAAGATCCTGTGGGTTGGGTGGTCGGAGCTACCTAACACTTCAAGCTGCCCTCCTAGTCTATGCCCACAGGTGCTCTCTGTCACATTCTAATAAAAAGAAAATGAATTCATCAGTGTTTACGATAACTTGTGCATATAGTTAAAGTCATTACTGTCACAGTTCAAGTAAAGGTAGGGCCCACTTTTGCCATCAATCCCCAGACTTATCATATGTCAATATTTTAAGACATCAAGATTTCTCACATACCAAGAATTTTCTACCCTTTCTTAAGTACAAATCCAGGCAATCATTTTCACACCAGCACATAAAACTACATCTCATTCTTGTGCAATGTCACTGTGAGATATTAAAACACAATTTTAAATAATAAAGTTTCTTACCTAGAAAATGCTCTAATATTATCAGCCAAGGTCTCCTGATCATTTGCCCCGGACTTGTAATAATCAAATACTGACTTCTGAAGCACTGATCGGGCATGTTGTTCATAATCGTTGATGCAGACCAGCCGGGGCAACATTGTGGCAGGGGACAGCCACCTCAAATATCCTGGAGGGCTTTCATGGATTGCTTTCCATGCCGAGGCCATTCCATTATTTGTCAATTATTAATAGACTTTTGCCAAAGTTCATATTTAATTCTCTCTTGCTTACATCAAATGAGCAAACATTGTATGCCTAGACTTTGACATTCCATTTGTAGATTAGCCATCAAATGTACCTAAAACACACAGAGTTAGAGATGTGGAGGAAGCATGAATGAGTAGGAACTATCACACTGACAGAGGAAGGAAAGGAGTTGAAAAAGTTAAGGGACTTGCCTGAAGCCACTGTTGGTTCAGGCCTACATCAGGCTGGGTCTTCCGATATTCCATGACTTTGCACTTTGCTTTGGCACCCGCAATGAACTAACTCTTCATTTTCCTTCCACACTGCTATAACGCACATGCCATATAAAAACAATGGAAAAGGTTATAAAGTAAATACTTATCCAATGACTGCAGAACTTCTCTACAATATAAATTTAACCCAATCATAAACATGTGGCTTAATACAGAATGTTATAGCTAAATCTCAATTTTGTATTGCTCTTGGGGTGAATGAGGGCAGTATCATTCTAAAAGGCGTGGTAATCTCAATCTTAACTTCTTCTCTGTCATGGAATGGCTGGGGAATATTGGGGTGTGCACTGCATAGCCACAAAAGCAACAGAGTTAACCTAAGCTATACCTGGATTTCAACCTAGTAGACTACACAAGTGTTCTACAGCTGAATTCCAAATGCTTAAGTCTGTGGAAACTTTCTCTCTTGAACCTGGGCCTTACTTTCCAATCCATGTGGCATGCTGAGTGCTGTGGGAAAAGCGGGTGCTCTAGGAAAGGCCTCAGTGAAGAAGTTAAAGTGAAGCATGAGCCACCATAATCTCTCAGATGAGATTACTCTTCCTGTATTACAGGCTTCAGGTGCTCACAATGTATGCCTACTGACAGTTTTCAGGGTCTCTTCTAGACTCACTTCCTGATCTTCACTGAACAGTTGTCTGGCAGTGCACTTTTGACAAAATCCATACTAAGAATTATTAATACCACATGTATGGGGAGGTTTAAAGGATATATCATTGGTGAAAATACAGCACACAGACTGGGTTGTTTTTTATTTAAATTTTTTTATTTATTATAACTTATTCACTGTGTATCCCAGCTATAACCCCCTCCCTTGTCCCTTTCCAATCCCGCCCTCCCTCTCTCTTCTCCTTCCCCAGTCCACTCAGAAGGGAGATCCTGCTCCCCTTCCCTCTGACCCTAGTCTATCAGGTCTCATCAGGACTGGCTGCATTGTCTTCCTCTGTGGCCTGGCAAGGCTGCTTCCCCCTCAGGAGGATGGTCAAAGAATCAGCCACTGAGTTCATGTCAGAGACAGCCCCTGTTCACCTTACTAGGAAGCTCATTTGGAGACTGAGCTGCCATGGGCTACTTCTGTGCAGGGGTTTTAGGTTATCTCCATGCATTGTCTTTGGTTGGAGTTTCAGTCTCAGAAAAGACCCTTGTGCACAGATTTTTTGGTTCTGTTGTTCTCCTTGTGGAGCTCCTGTCCCTTCCAGGTCTTTCTATCTCCCCTTTCTTTCATAGGATTCCCTGCACTCTGCCCAAAATTTGGCTATGAGTCTCAGCATCTGCTTTAATACCCTGCTGGGTAGAGTCTTTCAGAGGCCCTCTGTGGTAGGCTCCTGCCCTTTCCCTGTTTTCTCCCTCTTCTGATGTTTATCTGGTTTGCCTTCCTGAATGAGGACTGAGCATCTTACCCAGGGTCCTCCTTCTTGCTTAGCTTCTTTAGTTGTACAGATTTTAGTATGATTATCCTATATAGTATGTGTAATATCCACTTATGAATGAGTATATACCCTGTGTGTCTTTCTGCTTCTGGGGTACCTCACTCAGGATGATCTTTCCCAGTCACAACCATTTACCTGCAAATTTCATGATTTCCTTCTTTTTTATTGCTGAGTAATATTCCATTGTGTAGATGTACCACAATTTCTGTATCCATTCCTCAACTGAGGGGCATCTGGGTGATTTTCAGCTTCTGGCTATTACAAATAAAGCTACTACAAACATGGTTGAGCAAATGTATTTGTTGTATACTTGAGCATCTTTTGGATATATGCCTAGGAGTGGGATAGCTGGATCTTGAGGAAGCACTGTTCCTAATTGTCTGAAACACCAGATTGATTTCCAAAGTGGTTGTACAAGTTTACATTCCCACCAGCAAGGGAAGAGGGTTCCCCTTTCTCCACATCCTCTCCAGCATGTGTTGTCACTTGAAATTTTGATCTTAGCCATTCTGATGGTGTAAAGTGAAATCTCAGGGTCATTTTGATTTGCATTTCCCTGATGACTAAGGATGCTGAGCATTTCTTTTAGTGATTCTCTGCCATTTGATATTCCTCTATTGAGAATTCCCTGTTTAGCTCTGTACCCCATTTTCAATTGGATTACTTGATTTGTTGCCATTTAACTTCTTGAGTTCTTTATATATTCTGGATATTAGCCCTCTAGTGGTGAAGATCCTTTCCCAAGCTGTAGGCTGTTGCTTCGCTCTGACAACAGTGTCCTTTCCTTTACAGCTTTTCAGTTTCATGGGGTCCCATGTATTGATTGTTGATCTTAGAGCCTGAGCTGTTGATGTTCTGTTCAGGAAGTTGTCTCTTGTGACAATGAGTTCAAGGCTCTTGCTCAATTTTTCTTCTAAGAGGTTTAGTGTGTGGGTTTTATGTTGCAGTCTTTGGTCCACTTGGACTTTAGTTTAGTGTAGGGTGATAACTTTGGATCTATTTACATTTTTCTACAGGTAGATTAGACCAGCACCATTTATTGAAGGTACTATCTTTTTTTCATTGTATGGTTTTAGCATCTTTGTAAAAAATCAGGTTCCATTGATCCACCATTCTGTTTCTATGCCAGTACCATTCAGTTTATATTACTGTTGCTCTATAGCACAGCTTGAGATCAGGGATGGTATGCATATGTTCAATGCTTAATCTCTAGCTGACAGTATGGAAAGTTCTAGAAATTTTAGGATGTGGGCCCTAACTGGTAGAAATAAATAATAGAGGAAAGGTCTTTGGTAGTATTTTGTATCTGTCCTCTCCTTTACTCACTGTCTTACCTCTCCTTTGTCACCTGTCATTGTGATGTCCTGCCCAAATCATGGGACAAAGAAACTGTGGACCCGAATTTAAAAACTAAATAAATAAAGTTATCCTTTTCAAGTGTTAGTGTTATACATTTTACATCAATAAGAAAGCAACACAGTAAATACTGAGTAAACATTTCCATAACCATCTTTTACTTCACCAACCCATTGTTGTAAAGCATTATTTCTTAATATCAATTATATCAATATGAACCTCTAAAGTTGAAGAAAGTACATGAGATTTCCCGGCTTCTAGATTGCTGTAGTTGTTCTGCACTCATGTCAATACTTTTAAATAGTTTTTTTGCTTAGTTCAAGTTATTCTCTACACCCTCATGAGGATTGTCAACCAACAATGATCTTTATGTAGCCAGATTCTCTGAAGAACCACCTTAGCTCATGCTTTACAAAGCTCCATTGAGTAAATGTGATACAGCGTAAAATCAAAATAGTTTACACTTGGTGAAGAACCTATGAATTCATTTCATAGATGGGAAAACACCCAAAGAAAAGTTCCTAGAACTTCATGTGTAATCTATGGCTTAGCCTGGACCTGAATCACAGGAGACCCACAGAGCCTAGCCAACTGTAAAATCCCCACAATGTTGGTCACCAAGAGGAGCAGAAGACAGAGTAAGGATACATGCCCTTCTACTCTTAACAAAATAACCAGTAACTGAGAAAAATGGCTCCATGGTGATACATTGAGGAAAATGGAAATGAAAGCAGTAATGAATTTAAGCACGAAACTGTTTTGGAAAAAGGGTTCTGATTGAGTCAAAGGAGATTTGTTTGGTTTATCAATGATTTACTGTTTGTATTGATACTGAACTACACATAGGCATATTCCAATGTTTCCAAGTGGTTCAGGCAACACATGAAAACTGTAATTGCAGGTGTCAATATCCAGTAATTCCCACCAAAGAATGAAAACTCTAAATCGTTCAGTTTAAAATCACTGTGAGAACGTGCCTACTTTGCTGCTTTCCTAAGCAAGCGTCCCAGTCTGACAGCAGCATCCTCATGAGAGTTGATCATGGAGGCACATGTGCACCTTCTGGCTCCGCCGCTGAGGAGACACTTTGGCAGCTGGGCTGTACCAAGCCATGCTGGTGACTGTGCCTCAAAATACAATTTGAGAACCACGGTTTGGGCAAGAAAGGGAATAAAGAAGGAGGCTGGGATGTTTTTATTTTATTAATTACAGTTTATTCACTTTGTATCCCCCCATAAGCCCCTCCCTCCTCCCTTCCTGGTCTTCCCCTTCTTCGCACATGCCCCTCCCCAAGTCCACTGATAGGGGAGGTCCTCCTCTCCTTCCTTCTGATCTTAGTCTATCAGGTTTCATCAGGAGTGGCTGCATTGTCTTCTTCTGTGGCCTGGTAAGGCTGCTCCTCCCTCAGGGGGAGGTGATCAAAGAACAGGCCAATCAGATTATGTCAGAGGCAGTCCCTCTTCCCATTACTATGGAACCCACTTGGACACTACGATGCCATGGGCTACATCTGTGCAGGGGTTCTAGGTTATCTCCATGCCTGGTCCTTGGTTGGGATTTTAAAAACCACTGACCAGCACACCCTCTGCGCTCCTTCAGTTACAGGCCACTGTGGACTTGAAGTGCTGTCTTAGAAAGGAAATTGTGAAATGTGTGGTCCTCACATCATTTCATTTATCTCTTGGCGTATAGGAATAACAGGAGTTGGAGCTTATGATTCTTTGCTAATTCATGACAATCGCAATTCGTTCAGAGACAATAGTTTGTAAAACTTCTCTGGGGGCGCTGCACAACAGGATGCTTAAGAAGAACATGGGGAAAAAGAGCATGGGGCTGGAGAGATGACTCAGTGGTTAAGAGAACTATTTGCTCTTCCAAAGGATGTGAGTTCAATTCCCAGCACCCACATGGCAGCTCACAACTGTCTGTAACTCCAGTTCCAAGGGATCGATACCCTCCCCCCAGTGCACATAAAATAAAATTAATATCTATATCATGTAGATAGGTATAGCTATATAAAAGAAGAGCATGAGCAAACAAGTTTAGGTTTTACACAGGTGGCTAGAGGGTGCAGTTATGTGCAGTTACAGTGACCCTGATCTCAATTCTGAGAATCAGGATGATGCCAACGCACTCTTACTCACAGTGGCCTAAACACTGGAGCCTTGACTTTTCTTTTTTAATGCTGGACTTAATAAAGCTTAATTTACTTCTCATCCTCACTAGTGTAACAATAAAACCTTCAATAATACAGCCCAACACCCCCCAACCCCTTTGGAGAGTTCTCATGCTACAAGACTGTCCTTAGAAACATTCACCTGTTCCTAAATCTCCAGGAAAAGTCAAGCCTGAACTCAACCAGCGAGAACTCTATATCCTCGTGGTACTTTTATCCAATATGCAGTTTAGACTCTTGTTGAGAGAATGTCTGATTTCCTGGTTTTATACTTTAAAAGGCATTTTATTAAAGTGAGGGGTAATATTTAGGGGATCAATGAGTCAGTTCCACCATTTTAGCATTAAAGGAGACTAGCTCTCTACCTTTGAGAGTAAGCAAGAACCCCAGCCACACTGGATGGCAGAAGACAGTCTCCTACAGGTACAAAGTACATTTCCATGACTATTCATGACTTTGACATTTATTTTCACATGCTTTTGAACTTTTATTTTCTATCTTTGTGAAATATTTTGGACATTTTTCATAATAGTTTTTTTTTTGCACTTGATTGATGGCTTTCTTTTTATGCATTTTGAGTACAGAGTATTTTCCGTTATGTATGTATGAGTATATATTCACTAAATTCTTTTTGTAATTTCTTAACAAAATTTTTATTACTTTTAATTGTCTGCTTGTGTGTGTACATTTGTGTGTGAGTGTGAGCGAGAGAGAGAGAGAGAGAGAGAGAGAGAGAGAGAGAGAGAGTTTGTGCATGTGAGTACAGTGTCCTTAGAGGCAAAAAGAGAAAAGCTTTATCTTCTAGAACTGGAGTTACAGTTGTGAACAGCCACCTGACATGGGTGCTAAAAATTGAACTTAAGTGTGGTGCAGGAATCCCCAGCCCTTCAAAAATTTCTTGACTGGCTTTCACATCCTAATTCTGCTTAAGTCAGCTTCAAATATTCCTAATTGAGAACTTGTGATACTCAGTCTCCATGTTTTCCCAGTCTTCCT
Source organism: Meriones unguiculatus (assembly GCF_030254825.1). Lineage (NCBI taxonomy): Eukaryota > Metazoa > Chordata > Mammalia > Rodentia > Muridae > Meriones > Meriones unguiculatus. The sequence goes on along the minus strand of NC_083365.1, from coordinate 7,866,581 downwards.
GGTTTCTTTTCTCTATTCCCTCCTTTAATCATGAATTATTCAGGATAAGACTTCAGAATTTAAAGGAGGGCAAGATGGCGGCACAGGGATGACTCTCTTTCTGACCAGCAGCCCAGCAGGGTCAGCACAGTGACCAGCAGTCAGAACTCATAATCCTAAAACACAAGTGATTGTGTTTCCCAGGAGAGAGGATACCCCACAGTGGGGGATTCAATCTGCTTTAACTCACCCGGCTAAACAGCGGAACAGATCCGGTTCTGCCAGGCGCTTGGTTGCCAGCCCAGAGCCACACGCCAGCATGCTCTGATCACTGTCCCAGATTGATCTGTGAGCATCACAACATCAGAAACTAAGATTTCCAGTTGAGACATAACCCCGTGGTGCAGGAAACAATTGGGACCGGCCTTAGGTCACCCAGACATCCCCTGGAAAAGACTCAGGTTCTGCGGGCGCCCCAGGAGCCAGCTCAGAGCCAGAGCAGGGGACCCAGGCTCTGGCACAGAGTCCTGCCTGCGTGCCTGATTGGCTGTCCCAGATAGAAATGTGGGCCCCAGGGCACCAGAGACTGAGTTTCACTGTCAGGTGCAAACCAACAGGGAGGGGAACGGCTGGTCTGATCTCAGAGCACTCAGCCGATACCACCACCCCGAAAGGTCTCCGGAAAACTTACCAAGTTTCAGCAGATGCCCAGGCACCCAAAGGCCAGAAAGGCAGAAAGGCAGAAAGGCAGAGCCACATAAGTCTGTGCCTGCAGGTTCTACTTGCCATCACAGACAGAAAGGCTATCCCCAAAGCCAAGACTGGGTGTCCCTGTCAGGAGGAAACCCCACAGTGGGGGATCATCAGGTCTAATGCTCAGGACACCCAGCACCAAAAGACTTTCTGGATTCACGTAGACTCTAGGCTTTAGCCTTCTACTACAGGCAGAAACGCTATGCTCACCCGCCATTATTGAATACCTACAGGGCACTGGGGCACACAGCTGCATCCTCAGACCTACAAAAGCCAGAGAGACATTACAGCAGCCCTCAGATACTGTGCCAAGAATCAACCAGTTATCCATAGTTAGACTGACAAAACTGTGGGAATCCCTGGTTCTTCAAGAGGGCTGTACCCAAAAATTACACCTTAAGAGCAACAGCTGCTGCTCACTAAATTCAGAGCAAGAAACCCAGCAGCAGGACAGCCATCACCAGGACCTCTCCTGAGGAGAGGAGAGCCTTCTTGAACACCACAGTTACCATACAGGTCCATACACCTGAAGTGAACTGTGACAATTCCTGAGAAGCACCACTATTCAGTTGACCATACCCAAAGAGCAGAGGAGAATTTCAGAACCCCGCCAAGAGAATTCTCCTCGCCCCAGGACTCAGCAGGCACCACAAATTAACAGACAACACCTGAGACAGAGAGATGGGTAGAGGTCAGCAAAAAAGCAAAACCAACAAAAGGCAAAGCAATATGGCATCCCCAGAACCCAGGGACAAGTAGACTTGGACACCCTAACATAAGTGAAATTCAAGAAAATGACCTTACATTTATGCTTATGAAGAGGTTAATGGTAGAAGTAAATAAAATGCATAAAGAATTAGGGGAAGATATAATAAAACAGATTATGGTCATCCGTAAAGAAATACAGGAAAATGCAGCCAAACAGTCTGTGTCACTGAAAGAAATAAAAGAAACAGAGGAATCTTCAAACAAACAGCTGAAGGAAAAACAGGAAAATACAGTCAGACAGGTGAAGGAAATCAACAAAATGGTTCAAGATCTGAAGATAAAATTGGAAGAATTAAAGAAAACACAAATGGAGGAAATCACAGAGAGGGAGAACCTAGGAAAGAAAACAGGAACTACAGAGGTAAGCATAACCAACAGACTACAAGAGATGGAAGAAAGAATCTCAGGTGTGGAAGATACAATGGAAGAAATCGATGTATCCATCAAAGAGAATAATAAATCTAAAAAATTCCTGACATAAACCATCCAAGAAATCCAAGACAACATAAAAAGACAGAACCTAAGAATAATAGGAATGGAGGAAAAAGAAGACTCCCTCCTCCAAGGCCCAGAAAACATTTTCAACAAAATCATTGAAGAAAATTTCCCTAACTTAAAGGGGAGGTCTATAAGAATACAAGAGGCTTACAGAACACCTAATAAATTAGACCAGAAAAGAAAATCCTCCCATCACATAATAATCAAAACAGTAAGTATACAGAACAAAGAAAAAATACTAAAAGCTGCAAGGGAAAAAGGCCAAGTAATGCATAATGGCAAACCCATCAGAATCACACCTGACTTCTCCACAGAAACTATGAAAGCCAGAAGAGCCTGGACGGATATCATGCAGAGCCTAAGAGAACACAGATGTCAGCCTAGGCTACTGTACCCAGCAAAACTCTCAGTCCTCATAGATGGAGAAATCAAGATATTCAACGACAAAAACAAATTTCAACAATACCTACACAAATCCAGCATTACAGAAGATACTAGAAGGAAAAATACTATCCAAGAAAACTAACTATTTTCAAAAAATCACAGGAAATAAATAACCTCACTACAGCAAAACAAAAAAGTAGCCAAACACTCAAACACATTACCATGGCCAACATCAATATCAAAGGATCTAACAGCCGCAGGTCATTAATTTTCCTCAACATCAATGGACTCAATTCTCCAATAAAAAGACACAGCCTAACAGAATGGATGTGTTAACAATCTGTTGCATATAAGAAACACACCTAAGTCACAAAGATAGACATTACCTGTGAGTAAAGGGCTGGAAGACGGTTTTCCAAGCAAATGGACCCAAGAAGCAAGCAGGAGTAACCATTCTAATATCTAATAAAGTAGATTTTCAACCAAAATCAATCAAAAGAGATAGTGAAGGACACTTCATACACATCAAGGAAAATATCCACCAGGAAGATATCACAATCCTGAACATCTATGTCCCAAAGGCAAGGGCACTCACATTTGTAAAAGAAACTTTAATAAAACTAAAACCACACATAGAACCCCACACATTAATAGTGGGAGACTTCAACACCCCACTCTCAACAAAGGACAAGTCAACAAAATAGAAATTAAACAAAGAAACAAATACTCTGACAGAGGTCATGAATCAAATGGACCTCGCAGACATCTACAAAACCTTTCACCCAAACTCAAAAGAATTTACCTTCTTCTAAGCACTTCATGGAACCTTCTCCAAAATAGACCATATAGTTGGTCACAAAGCAAGCCTAAACAGATACAAGAAGATTGAAATAATCCCTTGTATCCTATCTGATCACCATGGACTAAAACTGGACCTCAATGAGAAAAAGAGCAAAAGGCTTACATACACATGGAAACTGAACAACTTGCTTCTAAATGACAGCTGGGTCAGAGAAGAAATAAAGAAAAAATTAAAAACTTCCTAAAATTCAATGAAAATGAAGGCACAACATACCCAAACTTATGGGACACAATGAAAGCAGTGCTAAGAAGAAAGTTCATAGCACTAAGTGCCTTCAAAAAGAAATTCCAAACATCTCATGCAAGCAACTTAATGGCTCACTTAAAAGCCCTAGAAAAAAAAAAAAAAGCAGACACACCAAAGAGGATTGCACAGCTGGAAATAATAAAACTCAGGGCTGATATCAATCAATTAGAAACAAATAAAACAATTCAAAGAATCAATGAAACCAAGAGCTGGTTCTTTGTGACCCGCGCGACCGTCTCACCAGCAAGAACGCACGCGGACACCAGGATCCTTCTGCAGCAAGCTTTATTGCAGTCAAGCGATGAGAGGAGGAAGACCCCAAGCCCCAGAATGGTGCTGCTTAAATACACCCTATGGCGGCGTGTACTCCGCTGGTTGGCTGCTTGCCCATTGCCCCGTATGACGCCCCGGGCTGGGCAGTGACTTGGCGCACTTTTGCAACTTGTACATGCGCTCTATTACTTGTTCACTAGGGCCGAGGCCGGATGTTGGCGCCATCTCGTTATAGCGATTGCATTCTCTCGGCTCTCCACATTTCCCCCTTTTTGTTTTAATAAATGAAAACTGCCTCAAAGCCTTGTAAGCACGGCACAAGAAAGCCCTAAGCTCGATCAAGCGAACTCCTTCTTTGGGGAGTAAGCGATCAAGAGCTCTAGATTACTCCCTTACCCCACCAGGTGCAAAGGAGACAAGTCCTCTGGGTGCAGGGGCTAAGGGAGAAGATTAAAAATGGAGGTGACACCCATTCCCGTGCAATGGAATAAAATTCCAGGGAGTGCAAGGGCTATCATCCTCCTATCTAGGTACCATAGCTGCTTAGGCAAAGGCAGCATTGTGACTTGGATCACTCATCGACTCAGTGCAATGGGTAAAACCCCTGAGGTGCATCGACTGAGTGTCACAGTCTGTTTTAATTTTTTAACATGGATAACCAAATTTCGGGAGATGATCCTTGCTCCAAGCCCACAAGTGCTTGCGTGATCACGACCTTGTCACGTTGTTGTTGGGCTTTGAGCTTGCAGACCAACCAAAGTAAGAACACTAAGCCACAATGTAATTCTGCACCAAACATTCCAACGCCCACCCATTCCTTAAAATAAGAAAAGGCAGAAGAAACCCAGGATAATAAGCCATCTGTGAGCGATAAATCTACTCGAGTAGAATTAATGGTCACCACTGCCGCCCTTAGCTCTTCAAGCGTTTCTTCAAATCCTTCTGACCAGTTTCCTGCAAGATAAAAGGACAATTTCCTGGACAAATTAGCGGCTCGGGTAAGATTTTCATATTGTACACTGGTAATACAGAGTGCTCCTATTTTTCTTTCACATCCTAATTGAGCCAATTGAAATAAAATTCTATTCTTTCTTCCACAAGATCCAGACGGTGGTTAAGAACCATCAATCCACCTTTTAATTGTGCGCTAGCAGATGCATGAAGGTTCATGGCTTCAGCCACACCTGCTGACAATTGATTTACTGTTGTGCTTGTTTGGACTGAATTTGCCATTGCCAAGCCGGCTGCAGTGGCAGCAGCTGCACTGACAGCGATGGCAGTAACAATGGCTGCGGTGATGCCAAAATCTCTCTTCTGTCTAAACAGGGAGAGGGTGGATGGAGTCTCCACAGGGATTGGGATCCACTCCGAGACTCTAACAACCAGGGCACGAGCGTAACGCCTGGCATTCCAACATTGCGACATCCAGCATGTCTCATTGGTACAATTTCTAAAAGAATTATTGGAGAAAACAAGTAGAAAAGGGGGATAAACACAGACAGGACTAGGCAGAAAAGCTGTCTGATTTGTAATGGTTCTATTCCAATTGGTAATTTGCCTTGTCGCATTCACCATTTCCCTATCCTTTTTTAACACAGTACCATTTAGGGCGCCCATGATGATCGATTTCCCTACAGTACCACCACTAATGAATCCCAGAGGATTGAGGTCCGTACAACTACCATTTATCCCACAAAGTACCCATTTATGAAAAGGGGTCATATCTCGATGTTGTATAAAGAACCCCTTTTTTATTACCCAATCTTTTGTAGGATCCATCAACATATTTGGGGAAAAGGAAAAGGTTTTATTTTTGTCAGCCCATCGAGTAATGCGCGACTGGCAGTCAGACCATGGAGGGATGGTCTCATCATCCTCCCATGCACATGAAGGGGCCACCCTAGGTTGAAGAGGTCTATTTTTATCTAAAAAATTTGGTCCTAAAAAGGAACCGTTTATCCAGGTGACCTTTTGCCAAAAGGTATAATAGACATCGATGGTGTCATTATTACCCCTTTTCTTTTGGGTCATAACTTCCCAATTCCAATCCTTATGGCTAAATGACCCAAGAATCCTTTTGGTAAGCCGAACACAATCTCCTACGGAATCCTCGATTTGAAAGCAAAGGGAGCCAGCTTCTGGAAAGTCATGGCTTTCCCCTAATGATGCCTCAGTCTCATCATAAGGCAAATAAGGCAGGCCTAAATCTTTATTGGACGAGAAGAATTTTGGAAAAGCCAATGAATTATGTCTGACCAGCATAGGCTTCGGGAATGCCGACAAAATGCCCCAACGTTGTGCCCCCACAATACTAGGAACCTGATTTAGAAGGATCCAAGCAAGAACTGGAATTAGTTGCTCCGGTACCCAAAATGGATTGTTTTCTTCCTGTGGGAAAACACAGACAGCTCCCCTGGATCTTATTAAAATAGGATCCGGGCCTTTCCACTGACCAGTCAAGACATCCTTCCATTTGACCATTTCCTTAGGCCTATCAGGCTCTAAGCAGTGGCGATCAGCCACTGAGTGGCCCTGACTGTCCAAATTTAAAAAATTGAGAGTAAAGAGTGCCAAGGAAACAGTCACTCGTGGCACTGAGGGCAGAGCCTCCTCAACTTCCCATTTTTGTTTTATTAAATAGGACTTTAGAGTGCGATGAGCACGTTCAATAATGCCCTGTCCCTGAGGGTTATATGGGAGACACGTTAGGTGGGTCACTCCCATTTGATGACAAAATTGTCCAAATTTTTGAGAAGTATAGGCTGGCCCATTATCAGTTTTCAGAATTTTGGGCTTTCCCCAGGCACTCCATGCCTCCAAGCAATGTTGAATAACATGGGCTGCCTTTTCTCCAGTCAGGGGTGAAGCAAACATAACTCCAGAGCAAGTATCAATGGAAACATGTAAATATTGTAGTTTGCCAAAAGATGAAATGTGAGTAACATCCATTTGCCACATCTGTAGCGGACGGATTCCTCTGGGATTAATCCCAACATGAGGCACAGGTAAAAACCGACATCAATTTTGACATTGGGTAACAATATCTCTAGCTTCCTTTCTAGTTATGTCAAATCGATGACGCAATGTCTCAGCTGGAACATGAAATTTTTTATGAAACTCCTTAGCCAATTCTAAATTTGAAAGGAGGGCAAATGCAATCATCTTTGTGGCTCGATCTGCCAGGTCATTTCCATGGGACATGGGCCCCCCCCCCTGATAGACCGGAATGAGCCCTAATATGTGTAATAAAAACAGGGGATCTTCTGGTAATTAAGGCAAACTGAATCCTTTGAAAAATTTTTGCAAGCTTGCTAGATGCTTTAATCAATCCAGCAGCCTCTAAGATTTTGGTTGCATTTACCACATAACTAGAATCAGAAACAATATTTAAGGGACCTGGAATTTTTTCCAAAACTTTTAGCACTACTAAACATTCCACAATTTGAGGCAAGGTCTCATGATATTGCTTAGAAACAACTTTATTATTAACCACAAAAGCTCCCACTCCTGTTTTTGACCCATCTGTATAAACTACCAGTCCATCCCAAAGTGGTTCCTGGGACGTTACATGCGGGAAGACTACCTCTTGAGTTAAAGCAAATTGCAAAACAGGGTGTCGAGGATAATGATTATCAATCAAACCACTAAAGGAGGTAAATAGCACTGCCCAAGTATCAGAGGTAGCAGTCAATACCTGAACCTGATGATCTGTATAAGGAACTATTAAGAACTTTGGCTCCTTCCCAAAGTATGTAATGGCTGCTTTTAACCCACGAAGTGCAAGTTGAGCAACTGCATCTGGATACCATTCAATAATTTTTGCAGGAGAAGCATTAGGATGAACCCACAATAAGGGTCCATCTTGCCATAATACATAATACAGCAGTTGGTAAATGTTTAGTTTTAATGACACACAGGTCAAAGGTCTTAGTTTCATCTACACATTTTAATTGGGCATTTTGTAAAGCGTCTTCTACCACTTGCAGTGTGCGGCTTGCAGCCGGTGTTAAGGCTCTGGGTGAAGAAATATGAGCATCCCCTTCCAACATATCAAATAGGGGTTTTAATTCAGCAGAAGGAATCTTTAAAAATGGCCTAAGCCAATTTATAATCACCTAATAATTTTTGAAAATCATTTAAGGTATGCAAATGGTCCCTGCGAATTTCTATTCGTTCCGGATAAATAATAGTCCCTAGAAAGGAACCTACTTCTGAAATTTGGACCTTTTCAGTGGCAATATGTAATCCCCATTGTTGCAGGGTTTTTTGCAACAAAGGATATGCATCTTGCAAGATGGCTAACTCCTCATGGCACAAGAGAATATCATCCATATAGTGAATCAGTAACAAGGAAGGAAATTGCTGTCTAACTGGTTCAAGAGCCATCTGCACATACAATTGACACATGTTGGGGCTATTAGCCATGCCTTGAGGTAAAACTCTCCATTGATATCTTTTGTCTGGCTCATGGTGATTAACAGCAGGTAGGGTAAAGGCAGATCTCTGTCTGTCTCGTGGGCACAGAGGAACGGAGAAGAAGCAATCCTTGATATCTATAATTATGACTCTCCATTGTTTAGGCAAAGCAGAAAGTAAAGGTAGGCCTCACTGAACAGAGCCAAAGAGCCGCATCTGTGCATTAATGGCCCTTAAATCATGAAGAAGTCTCCATTTTCCAGACTTCTTTTTAATAACAAAAATAGGTGTGCTCCAGGGGGAAGTAGATGGTTCCAAATGACCAAGCTGTACCTGTTCTTTAACCAGCCTTGTAGCGGCTTCCAGCTTTTCAGAGGAAAGGGGCCATTGAGGAACCCATACGGCCTTCTCTGAGTCAAAATATGGGCATGGAACCCTCAATGGCAGCTAATGAAAACCCAGGCCTTGTTTCCCTGTATTACTTTCCTGTGAAATCGGGTGTAATCTCCCTTGTTCCTGTTTACCAAGGCCTTTTCCTTCCTTATAACCCATCCTTTTCATTATATCAACCGCTTGTTGAGAATACTCATTGGTCAATGCTAATCCTAAATCCTGCAAAATATCTCTTCCCCAGACATTGACAGGGAGAGGAAGAACATATGGTATGAAACTTCCTGTTTGACCTTCCGGTGCTTGCCACATCAAAGAACATGAACTAACCACAGGGCTGGCCTCATATCCCAACCCTTGTAAGGAGTGGGATGATTGTGTAACAGGCCACGTCTTAGGCCACCAGGTGGAAGAGATAATGCTTTTATCAGCCCCTGTGTCCAAAATACCAGTAAAACTTTTCCTTTCTATTTGTAGTTGTAGGGTAGGTCTAGTTTTAAGATCAACTACCAAATGAGCAAAATCTGTTCCTGTGGAACCGAGTCCTTTTGCACCCCTTGGTGTTCCGGTAGATGGAAAACAGTCATGAAGGCTTGGGAGGAGGACTAATTGAACAATCCTATCTCCAGGAGAAATAGAAAATATGCCTTGGGGGCAGGAACAAAGCACCTGGAGCTGTCCCATAAAATCCTGATCTAATATTCCAGGATGGACCATAAGTCCTTTTAAAGTGAGAGAGGAGTGACCCAAAATAAGACCGACACTTCCTTCAGGCAGGGGGCCTTCAAACTCCACTGGGACAGGTAGCACCCCCATGTGTGGCATTAATAAGAATTGGGAGGTGGAACAGAGGTCCAACCCTGCTGATCCTCTTGTTGCTCTACAGCTGGATAAACCCTCCTGTTGCCTGCCTGTGTCCCATATCTTTTGGGGCCCTGAGATCTGGGGCCCTGAGACCCGTTTTTTTGGAATATTCTCATTCCTCTCATTAGGGGGCGTTTCATGCTGAATAAGTTTTCCCTGAATATCTCTAACTGAACGGCATTCATTAGCCCAGTGATTGTCTTTTCTACACTTAGGGCAAAGTCCAGGAACTTTCTTTTGCGCAGACACACGACAGTCTCTTTTTAAATGACCCATTTTGCCACAATTAAAACAAACTTTATTGTTTCCAGAACTTGGGCGGTTTTTGTTCTGTAATATGGCTGCCGCCAGGCCGGCGTTGGTAAGCAGGCCTCCGAGTCCTCGGCAAACTTTTATCTAATCTGTTAGCCCTTTGTTCCTTCTAGGAGTAATGACTGTTTTACATTCTGGGCAAGCATTTTCATATACCAGCTGTTCCATCATTGGCCTAACTCGCTCCGGATCTCCAAATATTCTACCTGCTGCTTCTGTCATTCTGGCCACAAATTCTGAGAATGACTCCTGGGGGCCTTGTATAATCTTTGTCAGGTGTCCTCCGGCCTCGCCCTTCTTTGAAAGGGCTTTCCATGCTTTAATAGCGGCAGCAGAGATCTGACCATATGCCCCCCAATCATAATTTGTCTGATTATGAACAAACTGGCCTTGCCCCGTTAGCAAATCAAAGGTCCATTGCCGCTGATTGCCTTCTGCATGGGCATTGGCCCTTGCCTGAGTTTGGGAAGCATCATGCCACAAGGCTTTCCATTCTAAGTACTGTCCCATACTAGGGAGAGCAGCTTTTATGGTATTTTGCCAATCATTTGGAGTCATGGCCACGCTAGCAAGTCTTTCAAGCTGCATGATTGTAAAGTTAGCATCTACCCCGTATTTGTTAACCGATTCAGCAAGTTCTTTAACAAGGGGATATTCTACTGGTGCATGAACACGGTCCCCTTCCGCGGCCTCAAATACAGGGAAGGCCTGCAAAAGCTTCCTTTTATCCCTTTTCGAAAAGAAGGAATCTAAACTGTGCCTCTCAACATAAGGCGGAGGGGCACTAGGGGTTAATGAGAAAGCCCTGCGAATTCCAGCTCCTCCCCTCTGTTTCTCTCGATTTGGTGGTAACGGCTGCTCATCAGGGTGGTGCCTCTCTTCCTCATAGCGAGCCGCTTCCTCCTCTAAGTCCTCTTCCTCAGAGGGATTCAGCTGCTCAGATTCAGATCTATCAAGCCCCAAAGCCTCCAATTCTTTTATCCGATAAAGAGGCTTCGTTTTTGGGTTTCTCCTTCCCTTTTCACCTTTCTCTCTCAGGCGTCCTTTCCCTTGTCTATCCTGTCTTTGGGCTTACCGTCCACAGAAAGGCCTTTTTTCTTAGAGACGTCTTTTTCTTTTTCTTTAAGGGACCCTAACCTTTTATCCTGTTCTGTTTCTGACATGCTGTCTTGTAGTTCCTCTAACACCCCTTGGCCAGCTGCCACAGATGAGCGGCATTTCTCATCTTCTAAGCAAGATTTTACTAAAATCCACAATGACCTAGTTCCAACTTTTAGCTTTCCATTTTCTTCCTCCCTCTGTAAATCACCTTCTAGCTTATCCCAGGAAGCAAGCATCAGCGACCCTGAACATACAAACCAGGGAGCGATGCGATCAATTTCTGTAATAAATCCTTCCAACGTTCTTTTTGAAAGCTTTAGTTCATGCTGTTTTAAAAGTGCCCTGATCACCGAATGTGAAGCTCCCATGTTGCTCCCTTATCTACGAGAAAAACTGACACAGGGAGGGGCACCGCGGCTTATTTACATCTGGCTAACAGTACCCAACAGCACACCAAAAAAAAGGGGGGGACACTGCGGCTTATCTACGTCCGTCTAACGATGTCCCACGGAGACAAAGCACTTTAACACCAGCCTTTATGGAAACAAAATGAAACCAAAAGAAAAATCACTAAGGCCACCAAAACAAACGCAAGAGCAACTGGGACAATCAAATGGGGTGGAATCTCTTTAAGACCAAACATACCTCTCAGAACTTACCTTAGTGCTGCAGTTCTGAATCCTCCCCGCGAGCGGGGGTCTCCTCAGGGCCGGCTATAAAAGGCTGCCCCGCGTCCCGGGTTTCGACACCAGTTGTGACCCGCGCGACCGTCTCGCCAGCAAGAATGCACGTGGACACCAGGATCCTCTGCAGCAAGCTTTATTGCAGTCAAGCGATGAGAGGAGGAAGACCCCAAGCCCCAGAATGGTGCTGCTTAAAGTGGAGTACACCCTATGGCAGCGTGTACTCCACTGGTTGGCTGCTTGCCCATTGCCCCGTATGACGCCCCGGGCTGGGCAGTGACGCCCCGGGCTGGGCAGTGACTTGGCGCGCTTTTGCAACTTGCACATGCGCTCTATTACTTGTTCACTAGGGCCAAGGCCGGATGTCGGCGCCATCTCGTTATAGTGATTGCATTCTCTCTGCTTTCCACAGTTCTTTGAGAAAATCAACAAGACAGACAAACCCTTAGCCAAACTAACTAAAAGGCAGAGAGAAACTATACAAATCAACAAAATCAGAAATAAAAAGAGGGACATAACCACAGACACTGAAGAAATCCAAACAATAATTAGGTCTTACTTCCAAAGTCTATATGCCACAAAATTTGAAAATCTAAATGAAATGGACAATTTTCTTAACCGATTCTACATGCCAAAGCTGAAACAAGACCAGGTAAACCAATTAAATAGTCCTATATCCCCTAAGGAAATAGAAGCTGTCATCAAAAGTCTACCATGCAAAAAAAGCCCAGGGCCAGATGGCTTCAGCGCAGAATTCTACCAGACCTTCATTGAAGAGCTAACACCAATACTCTTCAAACTATTCCACAAGATAGAAACAAAAGGAACACTATTAAACTCATTCTATGAAGCCACAGTCACCTTGTTACCTAAACCTCACAAAGACCCAACAAAGAAAGAGAATTTCAGGCCAATCTCCCTCATGAACATTGATGCAAAAATACTCAACAAAATACTTGCAAACTGAATCCAAGAACACATCAAAGATATCATCTACTACAACCAAGTAGGCTTCATCCCAGGCATGCAGGGGTGGTTCAATATACAGAAATCCATCAATGTGATCCACCACATAAACAAACTGAAGGAGAAAAACCACATAATCATCTCCTTAGATGCTGAAAAGGCATTTGACAAAATCCAACATCCATTCATGTTTAAAGTCTTGGAGAGATCAGGGATACAAGGCACATACCTGAACATAGTAAAGGTGATATACAGCAAGCCTATAGCCAACATCAAACTCAATGGAGAGAAACTTAAAGAAATCACACTGAAATCAGGGACAAGACAAGGCTGTCCACTCTCTCCATATCTTTTCAACATTGTTCTTGAAGTCCTAGCTAGAGCAATAAGACAATTGAAGGAGATCAAGGGGATACAAATTGGAAAGGAAGAAGTCAAAGTATCACTGTTTGCAGATGATATGATAGTATACCTGAGTGACCCCAAAAATTCTACCAGGGATCTCCTACAGCTGATTAACACCTTCAGCAAAGTGGCTGGATACAAAATTAACTCAAAAAATTCAGTAGCCTTCCTCTATACAAAAGACAAAAGGACCAAGAAAGAAATTAGGGAAACAACACCCTTCACAATAGCTACAAATGACATAAAATACCTTGGTGTGAACCTAACCAAGCAAGTCAAAGACTTTTATGAAAAAAATTTCCAGTCTCTGAAGAAAGAATTAGAAGAAGATATCAGAAGATGGAAAGATCTCCCATGGTCATGGCTTGGCAGGATTAATATAGTAAAAATGGCGATCTTACCAAAAGCAATCTACAGAGTCAATGCAATTCCCATCAAATTACCAACACAATTCTTTACAGACCTTGAAAGAAAAATTCTCACCTTCATATAGAACAACAAGAAACCCAGAATTGCTAAAACAATTCTCTATAGTAAAATACCTTCAGGAGGTATCTCCATCCCTGATCTCAAGCTGTACTATAGAGCAACAATACTAAAATCTGCATGGTACTGGCATAGAAACAGCCTGGTGGATCAACTGAATTGAATAGAAGACCCTGACATAAATCCACACACTTATGGACACCTGATCTTTGACAAAGTTGCCAAATCCATTCAATGGAAAAAAGACAGCATCTTCAACAAATGGTGCTGGTCTAACTGGAAGTCTACATGTAGAAAAAGGCAAATAGATCCATACTTATCACCCTGCACAAAACTAAAGTCCAAGTGGATCAAAGACCTCAACATAAAACCAGAGACACTAAACCGCTTAGAAGCAAAAGTGGGGAACAGCCTAGAACTCATTGGCACAGGAGACAACTTCCTGAACAGAACACCAACAGCACAGGCTCTAAGAGCAACAATCAATAAATGGGACCTCATGAAACTGAAAAGCTTCTGTAAAGCAAAGGATACTGTCCTCAGAATAAAATGACAGCCTACAGATTGGGAACGGATCTTCACCAACCTTATATCTGACAGAGGGCTAATATCTAGTATATATAAAGAACTCAAGAAGTTAAATGGCAACAAATCAAGTAATCCAATTAAAAAATGGGGTACAGAGCTAAACAGAGAATTCTCAAAACAGGAATATCAAATGGCAGAGAAACACTTAAAGAAATGCTCAACCTCATTAGCCATCAGGGAAATGCAAATCAAAACGACCCTAAGATTTCACCTTACACCCATCAGAATGGCTAAGATCGAAAACTCAAGAGACAACACATGCTGGAGAGGTTGTGGAGAAAGGGGAACCCTCCTTCACTGCTGGTGGGAATGTAAACTTGTACAACCACTCTGAAAGCAATCTGGTGCTTTCTCAGACAACTAGGAATAGTGTTTCCTCAAGATCCAGCTATACCACTCCTAGGCATATATCAAAAGATTCTCAAGTACACAATAAGGACATTTGTTCAACCATGTTTGTAGCAGCCTTATTTGTAATAGCCAGAATCTGGAAACAGTCCAGATGCCCCTCAGTGGAGGAATGGATTCACAAATTGTGGTATATCTACACAATGGAATATTACTCAGCAATGATAAAACAAGGAAATCATGAAATTTGCAGGTAAATGGTGGGATCTGAAAAAAGATCATCCTGCGTGAGCTATCCCAGCAGCAGAAAGATGCACATGGTTTACACTCACTAATATAGACATATAATATAGGATAAACCTACTAAAATCTATACACCTAAAGAAACTAATCAAGAGGGAGGACTCTTGCTAAAATGCTCAATTCCTATCCAGAAAGGCAAAGAGGCTGGACATCAGAAGAAGGAGAAAAAAGGGAACAAGTCAGGAGCCTGACACACAGGACTTCTGAAAAGTTCTGCCCTGCAGACTATCAATGTAGATGCTGAGACTTATTGGCAACCTTTGGACAGAGTGCAGGGAATCTTAGGAAAGAAATGGGAAAAGTAAGATCTGGAGAGGACAGGAACTCCACAAGGAGAGCAACAGAACCAAAAACTCTAAGCACAGGGGTCTTTCCTGAGACTGATATTCCAACCAAGGACTATGCATGGAGATAACCTAAGACCCCTGCAGAGATGTAGCCCATGGCAGTTCAGTATCCAAGTGGGTTCCATGGTAATAGGTACAGGGACTGTCTCTGACATGAACTCATTAGCCTGCTCTTTAATTACCTCCCCCTGAGGAGGAAGCAGCATTACCAGGCCACAGAGGAAGACAATGCAGCCACTCCTGATGAGACCTAATTGACTAGGATCAGAAGGAAGGAAAAGAAGTCCTCCCCTATCTGTGGACTTGGGGAGGGGCATGCATGCAGAGGGTGGAAGAAGGCAAGGAATGGGAGGGGAGGAGGGAGAGAACCACAGGGTGGATAGAAAGTGAATTATGTGTAATTAATAGAGAAAAAATAATTATAAAAAAATAATAAAAAAGAAATGGAGAAGCCAATGTACTTGGCAGCTCTGTGTTTATAATCCTCCTCTCCCAAAAAAAGGACTTCAGAATTTATAAGTTACTTATGTGAAATTTTATATACTTTTAAAATTTTTAATGAAATTCATTTGTATACCATACAATGTGTCATACATTACTCAGTGTCAGATAAATGTGCAAATACTTCAAAAACTACAATTATGCTCTGTTTCCCATTATAGCATAGGGTATGTGTCCTATACCATTCATCATTACATACAATTTAGCATCACTGTGAAATGTAAAACAAATGTGTAAGCTCAATAAATAAAAGCCTTACAACCTTAGATTAAAGATAAACTGAAAAACATTATTACCTGGAAATGCCAATTTCTGTTGTGGTCTCTGGATCACTGTATCCAAAATGGCATGAGATATGACAGAAACCAAAACAAGGACATCCTCTGTTCTTAGCTGCTGTCATACTGTTATGCTACCTGTTCTATGTGTGACGGTTGTTACCCTGAAAGCAGATGGGCTGTGGCTCCTGACTAATGAGGTGTCTGGTGCATAAATAATATAAGAGAGCATCTCTAGCTCCAGGGATACGAGTGAGGGCCCAGGAACTAGACAGAGAGGGAAGGGGCATATTGATTCATAAGAAAGACGGCAAAACTTCCCCTTCATTCTACCTCTGCTGACCTGTAGGAATGATTTTCCTCCTGCTAGCCTGGCCTCCATTCCTTGTGACTGGGTCAGCCTGGTTAGATATGTTGAGGTCTAGTACTGAACATTTTAGCTGAGGCTGTGGACCTTTCTTTTATTTGTCTAATCAGACCAATCAGAAATAAGGAAATCGGGAACTATCCCAGGCCACCAAAAGCTCTTAACCTCCCCGCTAGACCTCCAGGGCAAAATGGATTTCGGTCATCCTCCTCTACAAGGAGTTGTTCTTCTGTGTGCTTTGCTGTGTGTGTGTATGCTTCATAGCCTGCAGTAAAATTCACTCCTTGTTGCAGCCTACTGTCTTTAAGATGTCTTCCTGCCTTTGACCTCTTTAAGGCAGAAAAAACGAAACCAATCTAACAGGATGTCTCACTAAGTAAATCCCAGAAATACTCTTTTCTGAAACATACTGGGATGAGTAATGGTCTGTGTCCATGTAAGTATGTGTATGTGTGTATGCACTTGCATGTATATGTGTGTATGTGTATGAATGTGTATGTGGAAGTTATATGTGTTTATTCTGTGCTTGACACTCAACATTAAAAGAAAAAATAAAAACTGAGGATTATATGTAGATTTTTAGCAACTGAAATTTTTTAATATAAGCAATCAGCATGACTAGAGACAGATAAATGAGAGTAGAACATGCAATCTGTCTCAAATTGTCTTGTAACATTCTATTTCCACATTACATGCCCAAGGCTGCAGGTGTCACTAGCCCATTCATGAGCTTCTATGTTTAAGCCTTGGTACCACACACAAAACAATGGAAAACCAATTAGAAGGGAAGACCTCAATCCCCACAGTTATGACTGGGAATAGATAAAATATATAGCTAATCACTAGTCAAGGTCACTTGGCATTTTTAAATTCCAAACAGAAGAAAGTTTTTGTTCTGATCAACTATCTGGATACAAGGTAAACATTCTGACCCAGATGCCAGCTTTCCACCCAGGCATTAAACCTCCAGCCATGGCCGGGTGGTGCTAATGTGATTTAATCAAACATCTGTCAAGTGCTAAGAAAGACTCTTTTAGTATAGTAAATTAGATCATCACTCTCATCTGAAGGAAAAAAAAAAGGCAACATAACCCATTCAGGGTTCATAATGGTCATTATAAAATTATCTCTTGTCAATAGCTTCATTATAATCACAAAAAAACACAAAGGCATCATTTCCATAAGCAAAGCCTGTCAGCTCACTGTGAACTATAAAAGCAGTAATGGTTTCAGTTATTTCTTGTGTTTTAGTTTGGTTTGGGTTTTGTTTTTGTTTTTGTTTTTCCTCTAAAGCTTCAGAGATGGACAAACCTTTTTTTTTTTTTTTTTTTTTTTTTTTTTTTTGTAAAAAGACAAGTAACTGATATTTAGCGCTGGCTTTCCAGGTTAATGTGAGTCAATATTCCAATGAAAATATGCCTTTTTGTAAGCAGGACCCTACCCCCAAGGAATAACTACTGAAATTAAGACCCACGGGGGTTCAAGAATCCTGTTGTACTCTGTCCAGAAAAAAAGAAAAAGATAATACACAACAAAGATAAGGTTGGAATGTTGGAAGAAATGATAAATTTCCCACAGAAAAAAAATAACTTGGAAAAATTTTATTGACATCATCAACACCAAGAGATTTTTTTCAAGTTATTATGCATGACAATTGTCCCTTTCATCTCTTATGTCACTTCTGTAACCAGTAACAATGCATGGCCTCCTATACCTCCTAAGTTCTCAGCATGGTGCCCTCACCTACCTTTTACTACCCTCCTTGGCCCCACATTCATCTGCTCAGAGTGCAACAAACAGCTAGACTTTGGAAACTGGCCAGCTAGCAACTCTCAGCACTTTTATCTTAATAGGATTTTCGGGAAGTCATATGGATAAGGATCATACAAATTAGCCTGGTCTTTTGGCTCTTAGCAACAGGAAAGTATCTCTTAATGTGATTTCAGTATTAATGGATACCCACATTTTCCAGAAAGAAGGTGGCATCATTTTCCATATGCAGGAAGCAATTTGCAATAAAGAGATAGGCTCAAAAGCACAGGAAATGTAAAACAATGGCATTAAAAGTCACGGACCTGTGGACAGGTTATTTATTTATTTTAACCAATATTTCCAAGCAGAAGGAAAATGTACTTTTGTGATTCTTCCAGTCAGGAGTCAGGATTACTGATTTTTTTAAAAATCCCAACATTTACTAATAACAGTAATTAAGTCATTTCTTTTGAGGAATCTGGCTTCTTGAAATGTTTGGAATCTTATAAATAGAACAACACCTGGAACACAAGTTCTACTGACGAGATGCATAATCTCTGTTGCCTTTCTCTACTTGCTTTCATTGACACTCTTACAGGAAGGCAGTAGCTTCCAAAGAAGTTTCCCATACTGGGCTGCGTGGATCCCCACTGAAAGCATCTGTGTGTCCATTTAAATACGTCTGCCATCAAGACTGCTCAACTGAATTCAATCCCTCGAACACATATGGTAAAAAGAGAGACCTGAGCCCTGCAAATTGTCCTCTGACCTCAACACATCTACCAGTGGAATGCCTGCCAACATGCACATAAATAAGCATCAGTAAATAAATACAATTTCAAAAAAGTCAAGATTGAGATCTGAGCATGTGGGTCTGTCAGGAAAAATCCTTGCCACAGAAGCATGAGGAACTGATTTAAGGAAAAGGCAGAAAAGGTAGCAGGTGCCTGTAAATTCAGCAGCAAGGAAATGAGACAGGAGGATGCAAGAGGCTCTGGCCATCTAGTATAGAGAAACTGGTGAAGTCCAGGTTCAAGGAGAGATTCTGTCTCGGAAAAATATGGACAGAAATAGAAGATACTATCCATGCATTGCGTCGGCACACGCATACATGCCCACACATACATGCCCACACAGAAGTAAATGGAAACTGCAGTCACAGACATGCAGAATTCCTATAGACTCTGACATGCACAGCTTCCATCCACCTTCTCTCGCAATCAAGAACTGTTTGAGTTGCTGCTTTCCATTTACCTAAAGATCCAAGGCTCAAGTGTACAGTGAAAACCCTAGAAGCAGGAAAAAAAAAATCTTTCCAAAAGGAGTAAAGATGAAGCAGAAGTAAAAGGTGTGTCCTTTGGGGAACATGAAGAGAATTCCTAGGGCTAGTATAAAAGATGAATGAGGATGCACACTGGCTTATGGAAGTGATAGCTTTGGGCACTAAGAGAGAATGGAAGTAATATACAAGTGAATGATTGCCAGAACACAGTCCTTTGAAATCAATAATGTACTCAAATAGGACTCCCGGGTCTTCAGGCTGTAAACAAACCTTGACCAACTATCTCACAGCAGAATTTTAGAAAGAATTGAGAGACCTTGTGGCCAGCAGACTTCCTCCAGCATGCACACCTACTTCTAGCCTTACCTCAGGTTTCAGACGGTCAATAAAGGCTGAGTTTTGTCTCTGTGTCTGCTTAGTTGAGGCTCATCCTCATTCCTAAAGTGAGCTATTTCTGAGACAGGCTGGGATTTCACAAGCCCTTCCACCCTTAGCCAACCTGGCTAAGGTTTATTATCTCAAGGACTTAGACAATTCTGACTCCGACTCCACAAAGACAATCTCAAAAGCATTGCTGTTTCTCAATATGCCCCACCCAACCTCAGGCTCACTCCCAGATCTTGAAGTACTGCCCAGTAAAGTCTAATAACATTACAAGATGCTACATTTTTTGAGCAGCTCCTTGAGCTGTACTCACTCGATTGGTTAAAACTCTCACCTGCTAGCCCCATAGGGAACGTAGTCACTTGCTGGAGTTTGCACCTCTAGGATGGGTGTCACTGGGATCTGACAGCAGTAGGCTGCTAGGTGGCTGCTGTCAAGAGTCTACTCCTAGTCAGTGTAATAATATAAGCTGCTTTCCAGCTGTCAAGCACAGCCCTTAGGAAGACCCAAGTTATAGACTGACAACATTCTTGTGTTTCCTAGAGATTACTGTTAAAATAGTCCAGAGAATGCCTTATAATCCAAACAATTAAAGAACCATCTAAGTTGAAACTCTCTGTCTTGCCCTACAAGAGTAGAATGGATCATGTGGGCTGCATTTGTGTAATGATCCTCTTGATAGTGGTGAACCTTAAATATATTATTCTATTGCTTTATACCTACTCATTTTGTTTTTCAAGTTTTTCAGATTTTGTTTTAATAATTTTATTATCTCAATGATTTAGGCAATCTAGTCCTACTTGTTATAGAGAACAGAAGTCTCTTGGGGTAATTAGGATTTGGACAACAAGGTGCTAATATAGGTATCTGGTTTGAGTCAGTTAACAGGTGGCTGACACCATTTGGTGGACTATGGCCTGATGGTTGACACTACACATTCGGGAGCTGACAGTAAACAATGATGTAATATGTAACATTCCTGGCAGAATACCACTTTCATGTGTTGTGCAGAAATATGCCCTTGAGAGCAGAGGCAAATGCCCTCACCTTTTCCCTTTGCCAGGTAGGCTGTGGAGCCTGTGGGACGATGCACAGCCTGTGTGCTGCTCCACACATGTGCCAATGTGAGGCTCACACATACAAGCGTGTGCCTGGGTGCTTGCCAGCAGCTGCCTGCCTAACAACCTATGTATCCAGGAAAAAAGTGTCTCTCCTCGGCCTATAACCCGTCCCATCTTCTTCAACCCCCTATCTTCTGATGCCCTCCTATTTTCCTGGCTTCAGACTGTGGACTTTACACCTGCTATCTGTTGAATAGCTTCCTTATGTGACTGTAATTTCAAACTGAGTTCAAAGAATTTTTAAACCATGTTCAGGATGTTTTCAGGTTGTTTTGTTTTGTTTTTTGATTCACTTTACATACGAATTGCAGGGCCCTCCTTCCTCTTCTCCCTGTCCCTCTGGTTCCTCCCTCCCTCCCTTTTCACCCTCCTCTTCTATGAAAAGAGGAGCCCCATCCCATCAACCCTTCCTGGCACATCAAGTCATATCAGGACTAAGGGAATCCTCTTCTGCTGAGGCCCAACAAGGCAACCCAGGTAGGAGGAAGTGATCCAAACGCAGGCAACAGAGTCCATGTCAAAGACAGGCCCCACTTTGCTAGAATCTCATGAAGACCAAACTGTCCATCAGCTACATATGTGTAGGGGACCTAGGTCCAGTCAATGCATGCTCTTTGGTTGATGGCTTAGTCTCTGTGAGCCTCCATGGTCCTCAGTTAGTTGACTCTGTTGGTCTTCTTGTGGAGTTCTTGTCCCCTCTGGGTCCCTTTTTCCTTCCACCAACTTGTTTTCCAAGACACCTTGAGCTCTGCCTAATGTTTGGCTGTGGGTCTCTGCATCTTTTTCAGTCTGCTTCTGGATGGAGCCATGCTTTACTGGCTACAAGGTCTCCTAGGCTCAATACTGGTTCTTTCTAAAAATTTGGCCCATTAGCCTTCATACGCAAAATGTTTGGTTTAGTTTTTTGGTTTTAAGTGTAAAAAGGTACTGTGAATTCAAACACCAGCTTATTTAAATCTAGGCTCATGACTATGCTTTTGGGTGACTCGTCTGCACCCTTGTCTTCATGGGCTGACGAGGTTTTGCTTTGCCAGGAACAGAGATGAGAATTAGATTTTCCAGTTCATTCCCAACTTGTAGGAGCCCAGCTTTGTATATCTGGTTATCTGGAGAACCGATAAAGCATGTGTGTAGTCAGTGGCTCCAGAGAAGTGGGCTTCTCACCACCACCACCAAGATGGGCCAAACAGCTCTCTCACTTGTGCCATGTTTTCACCTGTTACTCTTTTGTATGCTCTTTTGAGTTCAACTTTCCTATTGCAACCAACATTTCATTTTTGTAGTACCTTTCAAATTTCTGTTGTCACAGCGCTTACCAGGTATACAGAGTTACATCTAGAAATTGTTTTTATCAAAAACCCCATTTTAACAAACACAAAGCTCTTCTGGCTTGTATCAAAGCCTAAACTCTTGTCTGCATTTCATAAGGTCCTTGTACCAGCTCTCGCAGCTGTAGATGGTGTCTTGAGGCTATTACTTGAATCTACAGTTAGGACGCCCTACACTACCAGGCGAGGGGCTGATCTTGCTGTTAACAAAGAAGGGCAGATCTATAGCTTTAAAATAGAAGTTGTAGACAATAAAAATTGCTTTTTAATCATCCTACTTTATGCTACTTAAAAATACAATGCTAGACAAAGAGGCGAATGCCTACAATCACACTTAGGGAGTTGAGGGAGGGATTCTAAGTCTAGAGAGTGTGGATCAGAGGCTAGTCAGGGGACAGGTCTTGAGTACTAGTATGATACCCAGCATGACCCTGCTTCTAAAAACAAGCCCCAAATACAAAACAAAATATTAAAACAGAGACAAGTGACAACAACAACAAAATTCCTCATTTTCCAGTAAGTGGAAGAGTCCAAAGATCAGTTGGCTTGGCTTGGTACGTTACTTTACAGTAGTTAAGGATATGCAAAGCAAAACACACTGTAAATTATTGCTATTAGTGAAAATAATCAAGGGGTCAACCTGTAATCTATCATGTGCTTGATATCTGTGCTTATAGCTTATTTCCCAGGGAGCATGGGTTCAAAGGACAGTCGATTCCATGGAAATGACTTGGTAACTGTGTGAACCTAGCAAGCATTCTGTCCTTTTGCAGCAGAGATATTTTCTGTGTGTATCATATGGTTACCACCTAAGTAACTGTGATTCCAGAAAAGGAAGCGTTCCACCAGTGACAAGACACTCTACATTCTGATGACAAAAGACTTTCCAGAGGGTGACTAATGTTAAATTATGATTAAATAGAATCCCACTTTATATACTCAGGGAATTTATAAATTAATAAGTATCATTCAAACAGGAAAAAACATTATGGAAAGATATGAAACTCTCTCAAGAAAAAAAAACAAAAAACAAACAACAAATAAACAAACCAACAAGGGACAAAATCTACCTGATTAGTGAAGAACTTCACTAAGGTTCACCTACACAGACAGAATTCTCAGCTTTACTTTGGTAAAAAGACACGAAAAAAACAAACTTACTGACTTTATTGCTTTTTTTTTCCTTTGTTTGTTTGGTTGGTTGGCTTTTTTGTTTTGTTTTGTTTTTAACCAGACAGCTCACTGCTATCTTTCAAAAGGGATAATTTTAATATCCATGACATCAGTGTGTGTTCAAAGGAGTCACCTGGCCTTTATGCTTTCTGTATTGCTGCAATGGTGAGAGCAGGTTAAGTCCTTGTGTGAGTCCTAGTCTCCGGACTGTGAAGTCCAGCATCTTGGAGGAATAGCAGTCATTGATTAATGCACCAGCCCTGGCCACGGCAAATGTGGTGAGCTCCTCCAGATGGCACAATGAGCTGTGATGTGCTGAGAAGCCCTTACATCGTTCACTAACCATGAAACCATGGCATGGATTTCACCAAGTTCAGGTACAAGAGGTGGAGAATGAACAGTCAGAGAATAAATACAGAGGAGAATTATTTTTTTAACAAAGTAATATTTTCAACTGCTTCCACAGATGCTTTTTTTGTGAAAATATTTATATGAAAAAGCAATACACCATTATGCTTTACTTAGTCATCACTACCATTTTAGATTTTGACACAAATGGAACGTGACAATAAAATGGCAGTATGTAAGGTCAGGGTTATGTATAATTCTGTGATCAGAGAATTTGTAATGCAGGCAATGTAGTACTTGAAATGATGCACTGATTTCTCATTTCAGTTCTGCACATCTATTTTAGAGAGCACAGAATACACAGGTAAAGAGAAATAAATACACTGGGCCAAATAATCAAACTATTACAAAGAACAAACACACCAATTTTATAATGTATTCACTTCCAAATGAACAGTGTCTTTACTATAAAAATTGCATTTCTACAAAGCTGTCAAGAGACAAATAAAATTCTGTCACATCAGAAACGATTCAAAGCCACATGTGAACAGCAAGCCAGTCTCCACACACCGTTAGAGAGTATGCCACTGAGGTTTACAGCTAGGCTGAAGCTGTCCAAGGCTTCTCAGCGGAGCCTCCGGCTTTGGGTAGCTGCTCAAAAAACTGACCTGGCAGGTTTCCTCAGACTCCACTATGGCTTCTGTCAGACAAGCTACAATCTTGACAGGACCAAATACAAGAATGAGGTAAAGAGACAACACTGGCAGAGGTTTCGTTGGCACAAAGATTTACACTATTACTTTCTCAACAGTTGATAAATTTGACAGGCAAGTCATCACACATCTACAATACTGACAGGAAAAACAGTGGAACATTAAAAGGAAGAACCCAGAAAATCTGCACACACCAGCAACAGCACCAATCTCTTCTTCTTTCTCTTATTCAAGCTTAGGATTTTATGCTGAAATATTATTCACCCTTTTCAATCTCTTAAAAGTTCCCTTTGGACTCTATTGTTTCCTATCTTACAAAAAGCCACATGGTAGAAATTCTCACATTTTAATTCCCCCCACACTTCCCGTAGATGCTACAAGATGCACTTACTCAAGCTTACATAGACTCAAACCATGTGGCAGTATCATAATTATCAGCCAGTATTTGATACTAAAAACTAAACGTGTAGATTATTCAGCTGCCCAAAGCTTATCTGTGTCAAGCTTGTTTGCCTTCAATTACACTAGTTACTATAGAAAACCAGTATAGATCCTATGTACAGGACAAGACTGTAGTGATTCCATGCAATGGCCTGGGCAGTGAATGTGCCATCCCTTACATGTTCCATGATTAGCTTTCAAAACAAAACAATAACAACAACAAAAAAGTGAAATTGCCTGAGCATTGGTTCCATGAGATTCTAAGCAAGCTGGTGTGATTGAGCACAGTTAAGGAGGTGAATAGTAAAAGAAAAAAAATTAAAGAGGTTTAACTGGCATTTTCATATATTCCAGTGAAGAACAAGGCACCTTACTCTAACTACCTGTACATAAAGCACTGCATACCCTCATTCCACAAGTGCCATCTCATTCACCAATTTTAACAAACAGAAAATAGCATCCTACAAGAGCAGATATGGCAATGGGGGGGGAAGCATGGTTACTTTTGTTTTATAAAATCATGTTTCCATGCATTTAACTTCTGGATTAAATTTATTATGTACACAAAAAATAAAGTTATATTAAATGTTGATCTAATTTAAGTTGATTTTTCCTTTAATTTTATATTAACTAAATACTGAAAATAAACCTAAAGTCTTCAAATGTAAAGAAATTAAATTAGCTAAATAATTTCTGGACTATTTACCAGAAACTCAATTTTTTTTCCAGGATGTTAGAAACAGAAAGTCTAGGAAAAATGATTTCTACAGATAAATATAATTTTATTGGACTGGACCTTCTATCCATAACTTTTTTTCCCAGCCTCTAATTTCTTTTATGTATTATTCAGAAAGGAAACATATTATCTCATTGTATAATTAAATAGTGTTTGGGGTCCAACTGGAAACTGGTTGAGAATCATATAAAAGCCAAGGCAGACTAATTCTTCCAGCCTTCTCTTGTCAGACACCCCTTAAAGCCCAGCAGGCATGTCAACTGGAGGAGGGTGCTTCACAGAGCACAGACGTGAGCCTCGTGAGAAAGGAAGCCAGAAGGGCCCAAACATGGGAGAGTAAGCAGTTTTGTGATGGCCTCAGCTTTGAACTGATAGTTAATTAAGTTACAAAGATGAAATAAAAACATTAATAAAATGATTTGTCACAATAATATCTTTCTTTGCGCAAGGCTGGCAGCAGCCTCATGCAGCACGGGAGGACAGATGCTGAAACCCCACCACCAGTAAGCCTCCTGTTGGCAGCTAATGCAGGCAAAGAATTATCTAAGCAGCCAAGAAATACACCACATATCCCTTCTTTAAAATGATACAACATTTTACATTTCATAAACCTGCAGCCATTATTCTGACTCGACCAAGGGGAATAAGATTGACTTTAGTCAGCTTTCATGTAGCTGGAATCTAATTTTATGGACTTATTCTCAAACAAAAGAAAGTAAGAGAGGAGATGGCAAGATTTTTTTTAAAGGGAGCTTGGTTCCTTGATACTGATATCAGATTGAGTAGGGAGAGATTTTATAATACAATTCTCTAGAGGATTAAGGGAGACAGAAACAAAATCAAATATTTTACCACCTGATACTGATTTTCATCATTTTTTCACAAAGAGCACATCACTGAAAGCAAAGCAGACATTCTCTGTCAGTTGTTATTAAAGTGCTTCCAGAGACAGAGAACCCCTTGAGATGGAAACTAAACCCCACAAACCTGAAGTCACCTTTACCAAGCAACCTTGTAGTGACAGAACTATGAGCACTCTGGGTTCAGAAAAACAAAGAATGTGGCTGAAGGAACTCTTGAAGAAGTTACCCTGTAAGTCCTACAGGTTGACCTAAACAAGTTGTTCATACCTGTCTTATGAAGCCTCTACTACCTATTGAACTTTCAGGGACTATAGCATGTCTTTGAGATACTTGGCCATCTTGGCCTCCTCAGCTGTGGTTGCTGATTACCTAGAGGTCTAAATCGAATGAGAGCAGTGGATGCAGACTGACCACTGTCTGCGCTTTCACTGTAGAACACTTGTGACTGTACGGAGTCTTTAGGTCCACAGAGGTAGAGTCACAGGAATTAAAGCTAAGAAATAAGACAACAGCAGCCAGAGCTCCTTTTTAAGGTTGTATCTGTATCCAGGTCTCCTGCAATTTCTAGCCCCAAGACAGTGTTTGTCGGCTGTGGTAACAGATGATTCTAATGTGACAAAAACAAATGTTCAAATATGAAGACTCAGACACCTCCTGTACTTCAAGGGTGCTCTGAAATAATATGACTTTCCTCTCACCTTATCAGGCCAGCAGCCTCACTTCTAAAGATG
Organism: Meriones unguiculatus; assembly: GCF_030254825.1. NCBI lineage: Eukaryota > Metazoa > Chordata > Mammalia > Rodentia > Muridae > Meriones > Meriones unguiculatus. The sequence goes on along the minus strand of NC_083365.1, from coordinate 7,839,591 downwards.
CTAGTGAGTCCTCTGATTGACTCTTTGGCCCTCAAGCACATCAACTTATTCTCCACTTAAGTCCCCACAAAGATCCTAACAACAAGATGGCTGCATGCTGTACTCTCGTTAGGACAGTGGGGCTTACTACCATGTAACCACAGGACCAGAGATCAACCATCTTCAAACAATGAACACTGCTCATTCAGTCCCCCCAAACAAACAAACAAACAAACAAACAAACAAACCCTAAGAATTTGGCTTAAACTGCAGACCAGACAGAAGCAGACTTATTTTTTTGTGGCCTGTATTTTTAGAAACGACACCATGCATCCTATGGCCCCTTGTTGGCATGCTGACTCTTGCGCTGCCTCAATGAGTCTTCTACCACCTCCTGTGTGTTAGCTGGATGAGCTTCACTGGGTTCAAGTTCCTCTTGGGACACACTGCGCTCCTTCAAGACTCCTTGGTATTTGGTGTCACTTCTTTCCTCATCCATACTGCCTGGCAGGTTGTCCTCCTCCTCACCATCTTCTGCTTCGTCCTCATCTCCAAGGTCCTCTTTCTCTTCTTCATCATCCATAAGACTGTCTTTGTTTTCTTCTTCATTTGAGTCATCCTTTTCTTCCTCTGCATCCTGTAGCTGTTCAGCTCCTTGAGCCTCCTTGGGCCTCTGACCCTGCTCTATGGAGAGAAGAGAGAAAATAACCTCTGGATAAACAATGGCAACTTAGTATTTAACTTGAGCTTTAACCATGAGATGAACAAATGGGAAGTTTTCTGCTCCCAAAGTGCTGGTATCACATGAACAGGTTTTCTGATTGCAGCTTACCCATATCTAGAAATTACATATTCCCCTACAGGAGCATCACTGACTGTGATGGTAGGGCAGATGGGAATGGAGTTTAGCACTGCCTTTCACACTCCACAATGTTGAAGGTCACATATGTTATTTAGCTGTCTATGAAGTCTTACAGACTTCAAGAACTAATGACATGATTGTATTTAAACTCCTGAGAAATTCAACAGTATGAATAAAGGCCATCAAGGCCAGTGCCACTTAGGCCCAGAAGTAGAGAGAATAGATGCAGACTGGGGTAAATTGCTCTTGAAGTACTTGACATAGTGACAACTGTCTTGGAATCGCAACAAATGTTGAGTTCCTCTAAGAATCTTTCATTCCAATTCAAAAGCAAAAGTTGTCCACTGAAAAATAAGGCAGATACGCCCAAAGAGAAAATGCAATCTTCAATATGAAGTATTTTCTAATTTTAAAAGAGGAAAGTAAATTTTATTCAAAGTTATATGGCGAATACATCTTTAGGGAACTCAATAGAGGTGACTGTGTGCTTGGTGAAGGGAGTGCAGAGCTAGAGCCAAAATGCTAAAGCAAAGAATACCAAAAAACTCTAGACCCTCTACCCATGAGGACTTCTCAGACTCACCACAGTGTTCAGATGAAGCTCTTGGAAGAGGCACATAAAAGCACTCTGAGATCACCACCAGGACCTGGGGGAAACAAAGTGACTTCACACCAAGTAGACAAGACAAACTGCCAACCTGCCTCAAATCAGATTTGTATTGCTTAACCAGACACTTAGCAGCTAGTCAAAGCCTTCAGAAAAATACAGAAGAGTGCAAGAGTACATGATTCTTGAATATTGAAAAAAAAAAACTTCATATATATTTTTTAAATCTGTTGAGAACTAAATTCTATTTTAAGCAGAGACTGGGTGGCTTCACATCTGACCTTGATGTACCAGTGACTTTCTACTGTGTTATAAAAGTCTTTTTTATTCTTCTTGAAAAACTACAAGTTTCTTAAGGGAAGAATCACCTCAGTCCATATCCACACCTAGAGACAAGAATGGATCATATTAGTGAAACTGTTGGCTTAATCCATTAATTGGCTTGTTTGTAATCAACAGGGTAGAGTTAACTGGAACCAGAATAAACCTGAGCCAAACTCTCCAACTGCAACATTCCACTGCCCTATGTGACCACGCAGAAAGATCAAACCTGGAAGAAGCTGCCCATGCATGAGGTTATATCTTACCCCCACGACACACCCTCACTCTTCTTGCAAATGTCAGACAAGCTTTCTACCTGATTGGCCTCAGCCTTTGCAGTTCACCCCCACACCGCCCCCCTGGCTACAGAAATACAGGCACTGCTCTCAGCAGTATGGCACACATGCATGGCTTGCTTGCATATGTCTTCTTTTGCCTAGCTAACACATGGAGGAAGACTTCTCTTTGAATGATGAGATTTCAAAAACAGGAATAGCATATTAAAGCCATAGTCCTTCGGATTATAGTAAAACATAAGAGCATCCTACTTTGTATTCAAGACCATACGTATACATATATTCATTTGTTCAACTTAGGTTAAAGGTTCATGTTAACAGCTCAGAGAGAAATGTTGAAAAGGGAGAAAAACAGCAGTTTAACTATAAATCAATATGGAAAAAAACATCTGTTTCATATGTATTAGTATTTTGGAACTAAACCTGCTCCTGGGTTGCTTAGCAACCTATGATGTCATTATGTATCACCAGCCAGGTGGCCACAACTGGAAGGTGTGGTTACCTTCCCTTTACCAGCCTGCCATGTGGTCTCTCTCTTGGTCTCTTCTCTCTTGGCCTCTTGCCTCTTGGTCCCTCTTGCCCTTTCCCCTTTCTCTGTTGGGGCACCCCCTCTCTCTTTCCCCTCATCATGCCCTGCTCTCCCTTCTCCCTCTCTCTTCACCTCCATCTAATAAACCTCTTTCACATAAAATCTGTTGTACGCCTAATCATCATTATTTAATGTGTCCTCCAACAATATGAACCATGAATAAAGCACTCTGATACTTTAAGGATAAAGAGATGACATCCACTATAGGATTCCGATTTCCCATTTGAATGAGGAACAGCTAGGGCCCTGGGCACGGTAGACAATGGGAGACATGGCTGCCTGGCTCCTCTAAGTTGTTCAAGTGGTATTCATGATATTCATGGGTCTATAGAGGGCCTGTAATTGAGGCAAGGCATCCACAAAAGCCAATGAGATAAAGGGAGAAATTTGGGGTTAGAGAATAAGCCTTCGGCTACATAACTGGTTTAAACAGCAAAGATTAAAACATATCTATCTGTTGGACCAAGTTTGAAAATTACATTTTAAAAGTGAGAGTCATGTGTTTACTACCTTTTGTGACTTTATTTTTATTTAATTCCATAAGGAGGTAGAATTTTTCAGCAATCCAGTGTTTCTAGCATTCCACAGACTCCAAAGAGAGCAAGTCACACTTACGACAGACCTGAGCTCTGTGGAGGACTAACTGGGTCCTCCAGTCTAGAAGAGATTCACAGTGCAGTCTTGCCTCTGTCTGGAGTTGGCTGTGTGGCCAAGGACATGTCACTTAAGTCCGCTCTCATGCCATAGTGTATAAAAAGCTGTCTATGGGCTAGCTCACCATCAACATCTATTTATGTTGTACACAATTCCATCATGTCTTCCTTCTCAAAATTTGGGAAGAAAAATCTTCCAATCCTTTTAAGATTCTCTCGATTCCAGATTATTTTCTGTTTCAAGGGTTATTCCAGTTTCTAAGCCACTACAAAATGACAAAGTTTATAAACATTGCTTATAGATAAATGGTACTTTCTTTATCTTATACAATGACCCTTTCATGTTTTGGCTTCTACCTAGAAAGAAGCACCTAAATGAAGTAGACAGATGCATTTTTTTTTCCCCACAGATGACAGCATCTATGCCTATAACATTCCAGACCTTCCTCTATAGGAGGCCTTGGGCTAGACAAAGATCACAGGTATTGTGAAAGTAATTTACTTAGCACCAAAGTTTAGGCAGTGCCTGCACAACAACAGAAACAGATACCAGGGAACGGAAACAAACACAAGCCCTACCCCTTTACTGTTCTATGAATGATTTCAGCAGCTGAAAGCCACTACTTAGGGCTACCTGGATCGCTCCTAGATTCTCCATGGCTTCTTTCAAGCAGTTAGTGATGGCAGGCTGTGATGCTGAGTGAGCACAGATCCCTTTCAAAAACTGCAAAATATGTACTTGATTCTCAAACTGAGCCCATGTGAAAAATGGCATATAATATTTTATCTGTCAGGCGAAGTTATCTTTTGAATTTTGGGAAAAAATAAAACAACATCCACGCTTATATGAAGCAATGACTTCAGACATTTCCTATGAAAAATGTCCTGCCCTTGTCTGTTAAAGTTCAGCTACATGAGGACTCACAGGAGGGAAGAGACAAGCAAGATCAAGTTTCACAGGGCTGCAAGCCAGGGTGAGGCTTTCAGCCCCAGGCAATGGAGACTCCTGCAGACTGACCCACTGCTGTTCAGAAAGGCCCTGAGTTCCAAATCCTTTAGTTACCTGGGATCAAACAGAGCAACTCAAAACCCTCTTTCCTTTCACTACTAAGCTAATTTTTCAAATTTTGGAAATCATGTGAATAAATCTATCAGATTTATTTGATTCATTAAGTAACACTACACGAAATCTCTTTAGAGTCTGGCATCTTGGTGGATATGTCATTCTTGGGGAACCTGGGGACATGGGAAGCTGCTCCCTAGGCTAATAAGAACCAGGCTGAAGGCGCTCTGTCAAGCTGAAGGATCTCTGTCATCTATGTTTTCCCTTTATCTTAATGTTATATACAAACTAGTATTCTTTATGAAGCTAAGATAAACAGACAACTGTGAAATACTGTCTCTGTGATCATAACAAAGATATGGTATTTCTTTGTTTTCTAAGATAACAAAAATGGTATTCTGAAGTAAGTAATTCAAAATAAAATAATATGGCCATTTCAAATCTCTTAATCATATAAACAAGAAATTTATTTTTAAAAGTACATAAAAAAATTAATGATTATTGAAGGTAAATTTAACATTGTTTAAAATTATAGAATGATGAGCAGAGAGGTGTTTGCTCCTTTTTGGAAATCTATTAATAGGCTAATTTATTGATTTATCTTCTCAATTCCCTGTCCAGACATAACAGTGTTTTTCGTTTAATCAACTGACCAGTCTGCGGTCAATTCTACCCTGCCTTTAAGCTTATGATACCCTCCTAAGGGTTATTTCAATCTAAATTTCCAAAAAATAAAATAAAATAAATCAGTCTCTACAGATAGGCATGCGATGCTAAAACCCTGTCAGTTGAGCAGAGTTTTCCCATCCACACCGACACTACCAAGGTCTGCACCTCTGATTCACCAACATCTCCACATTTGGTCTCTCCCTGTCTCCCCTAGAGGAGAAATACTCATGTAGTTCCCACTCTGGTGAAACAATAACAACAAAAGGCAGAAGAAGCATAGAACTTATACCTGTTATTGTACAGTCAAATTCCATTAAACCAGGGCAATGGAGGCCATGTTAGTTAGCAATAAAATTACTAAGACATAGCTGGGGCCTAAATAATTATTCATACAGGTAGCTATGTTCCACCCCACTTCTAAAGCTAACATCCAAAGCCAAACTAAAAAAAATGAGCTAAAGTGTAGATAAAGAACTGTCAAGAAAGAGGTCAAGCTGCTTTAGCTTTCTGTAGTAACTGTTTCCTACTAAGTTGTAACTTATCTGTGATGGCACTATAATGTCAACTGCTAGCTATTTTCAATTTTAAGACCTTGCTAGATAGCCCAATTTCATAAAAAAAAATGTAAATAGCCTTACCAAAAGTCTACAGTGTACTCTTTATCTAGATGTTTCAAAATTATCAATTATTTCTATTATAAAATATTTAGAAACTACATAATTAATAACCAACAAAACTTTTCAGAAAGCATATTATCTTAATTAGAGTTTAACATACAATCAAAATGTCCATGTATACATTAAGCGAAACATCTAAAATATTTACCTCAGGAAAAAGAAAAAACTAAACTAAACCAAACAAAAACCTGAAATGTCACAAAAAATTTATAGCAACTTCTGTATTTAAGCAAGTCAATGTATTATTCACTAATACCCGAGAAGAGAAGATACTCAAACCCTATGGGATACAAACTTTCATGTCCCATGACTTCCTTTGTCTGTTTTTTGTTTGTTTGTTCTACAGCAGTAACCATGTTCTTTCCTCTATGTTCTCTAACAAAAACCAAACCAAACCAAACAAACAAATAAACAAAAAAACTAACCTCAGGGAACCAGAGGCAATACATAAGAATCTGATCAGGCTTTTGCAAGCTTTGGGGACTCCTGTCTTCCTACTGGGTTGCCTCATACACCCATGATATGAGGGAATTGTCTAGTCTTATTACAACTTGATCTGCCACATTTGGTTGACATCCCTGGGAGGCCTGCCCTTTTTGGAGGGAAACAGAGAAGGAGTGGATGGGGAAGAGGGAGGTGCGGGGGGATGGGCTGACAGGAGAGAGAGGAGAGAATACGGTTTTCCTGACGTAATACATGAGAGAATAACTTAATTAAAAACTTCTTAAGAAGAATATGGTCACAATTAGATATTCAACTGGAGGATAGGAACAAGAAAATAGTCTGTCATCTAAGTACATTCTTTGTCTCTACCACTGTGGTCAAAGCAAGGAGCTTTGTGTGAGAACATAGTAACTTCCCTGACTTGAAAAATGATTACCAATTCAGGGAAGATATTTATTTCCTCATTAATCACTATGTACATTCTTAGCAGCATTAATATTCAGAACACTTAAAAGATAAGACTAGACGGTGATAATTAATGAATTTCCCATTATATTACACATTACCATTGAAACCAAAAAGCAAATTTACTGCTTTAATTGACACAAAATGATATTTATGTGTTTTTCCTTTCATGACTATCTTTTAATTTTACATGAAATTCTCTTTAAGAGCAAGAAAAACGACTGATGTTATCTTACCAGACCCATGAAGAGGCCAAACACCAAAGTGGCAATGACGAAAAAGATGTAAGAACACCATGCGGGGGTCCCCAGAGTCACTGTGAAATAGTTGTGAAGACGCTGCAGTCCAAAGGAAAATGAAATGTTCACTTGCAGTGCAGGGTTCCAGCTGCAAGTCCAGTCTACGGACTGTCTCTCCACACGGGCCCAAAGTTTAGACTCATGTGATTCCTAATTAGCCAATCAAATTTTGTAGCACTGAGAAACAGTAATTATCAAAATCACATCTTGTAAGAAATATTCTTCAAAGCTCAGGATCTTGACAGAGGTCTGGTCAAATTACTTTGCCAGATCTTTCTGCCATCACAAGCAGTTTTCAAATATCCTTCATGAAATCATTACCTATTGCTCAGTATTTAATCTGAACATGGAATCTGTTAATACATGAAACCCTTGGGCACTTATTAATGCCTATGTAAAACAAAATGATGCCTGAGAGTATGAACCACTTAAATTTTTTCACACTTTTCCTAACGTTAAACAATATATGAATTATACATGTGAACTGTTAATTCAAATCAAAGTCTACTTAGAAGTAGACTGCTACGGCCATATTTCCTCATATTGTTTTAGACCATCTTTGCTTCTAATTTAGAACAGGCTATAATAAAATATTTAATTGATTTAGTATAAACTAAAAACTAATAGGAACAACAGATTTTGAGAAACATGAAATAAAAGTAGAAACTTGGACTCATTTCATCAGTTTTTGTGAGTTCTGGGAAGATCATTCAATAATTGTTTTTGTGGTCTGCTAATGTCTAAATTGGTGCCTTTTAATTCTGTGCCTAATTGATTGCATTGTATTTTGTGGACTGGAGCTCTTTGGAATGTAGTTTCCAACTTCTAATGTTTTCACAGATATTATTAAGTTCTGGCTCTATATAAAAACTGTACATGGAACACTTTATGCTTTCTTGATGACTCACTGTCATTACTGGGCTAAAGAGACAGAGGATCCTGAAGGTCACTGCCTCTTGCTGACTCATGGACATATCTGGAACTTGCTTTGTGCATACATGCTGCTTCACCTTACTCAGAGGCCGCAATGAACAGACACAGTTTAGGAGCTTCTCGGCAGTGTCACAGACCTTTCTCCAAAACAAATGATTCAAACATGGAAGAAACTTCCTACGTGAAATTTTAAACTACAAAATTCTGAATCATTCTCTGAATCATTGCATTCTGAGTATAGTTAGCACTTTAAAGTATTCTCTTATTTTAATGTTTCAAGTTTCTTGTATAAACTTATCCTTCAATAAATCTATTTGAAATTATAAAGAAATTCAACAATATCGTGGGTTAGTAGGTAATTATTACTAAAGACTAATGATTTAATAAACAATTATTAAGAGCTGTAATTAATTAAGTTGTTTGTATAGCCACAGACATAAAAATCCATCTGTTACTCTGAGTTCATAGTAGCTTTAGAGATCTTTATGAAAGACTAGAGTTGTGGCATTATGAAGCTTTATATATAGCTGATTACAAGAGATCCGGTTTAGCTTTAGATTTTTATGTTTCTGTTTACTTAATCATGTATCCTCGGGTCAAAATACTGATACCTGCTCAATGTTATATGCTTTCATTACATAAAAACATCCTACTCTATTTTATAGAAAATATTTTAAAATGTCAGCTGATAATACTGAACTTATTTAATATATATTAACTATATATTATGAAATATATACTTAATAATATATAAAATAATATAGTATAACTAAATATAAAGGAATATATTGTATATGATACAATATGAAATCATTGATGTATATAATTTCATATATTATTAAGTTAGAGCTAAATTTTGCTACAAATCTTTAGTCTCTTGTATGAAGAGACTAAATGAAATAATTATTAAATAAAAGAAATAATATCATTGCAACCAGTGGTCAAATCAAGACCTCCATGAACAGGTAAGTTCTTCTGTGCCCAGGAAGGCCATTCCTTCCTCTAGACATCTGAACTGTTGCAGCCAGCACTGCATGTTCTCATTCAAAGTTACAGTGGAGCTTAGTGTTCAGAGCTCATCTACAAAACAGGATGTATAGTATACTCTTGAGGAGTTCAGGAACAAGCTCATGATCCCCTTTACACATACATTTCAGAATCCTTTTAATATCCTTCTTACGTGGGAGCAACCAGCAAGATCTCTTCAGTGGTATCAAAAGCTTCTTGCTTCCTTTTACAGTCTGTCTCTGAATATCTACCAAACCTAACCTAACAGCCTTCTGCAGGCTTCAAGAAAGGGACCTTATGAATGTATACCATCACAATATAACTTGCTATGAAAGATTTCTGTACATTGTGTTAAATGGAAGAAAAGATGTGAGATGTCCCCATCTAGATCACAGGGAACTGCTACAGAATTTTATCGTAAGTCTGTTATTATTAGACTTAGTTCAAAAGTACATAAGTTTTACAATATGGTGCTCTTCAAAAGCAGGAAACAAACAATTCAAACACAATACATAATAAATGGCATTAAGCTCTTTCTACAGAGAAGGGAAAGAAATGGTCAAAGGTCATATTAAAGACCAAGAAATAATTCAGCATTTGGCCTAAATAATTGTTGTAAATCTGGAGTGACCATATGTTATTATAGAAGCACATACAAGGAGAGAATTTTATACTAGTGGTACACAACTCTTGGTTTCTGTAGCAACTATGCCAATTCCATCACTGTAGTTCAACAACAGATAAGAAACATCAGATGCTGTAATAACAATGGCTGTTTAATGAAAGCTTTATTACAAAACCAGAAAGCCCTTCTCAGGCTACAGTTTGTTGCATCTCAATACACAGACTGACTTTCATGCTTCCTAGAGAATCTTTTTATTTACACAGATATTTCCCGGGGGGGGGATGAATTAAAATAGAACCATATCACATAAGTATTTTTGTTTTTACAAGGACTTCAACACCAATCTCATAAAATATGACTGTGACACAGCGCCAGGGGTCCCTCTTGAAATTATGCCTTTGTATAAACACATTATTATCATGATGAACCAAGTATGAGGGTAGTTTTATGGCTTAGAGAAAACAGAATTTATAAAAGTACTTATACATTTTTATTTTCCTAAAAGCTATATTTACACTTTTTAAAAATATTATCATCAAATATAATAACTGTTTAAATGTACTCACCCAAATCTTTCCAGAAATGCTAAAAAGACCAGCCATTCCAGACATCCTAAGAAAGAAAGAGAAGCATCCTAGTGACATACAAAGACAAAACCATGCAAAGCTCAGGCCAGGGACCACACCTTCACTGAGCCTGTACTCCTGGCTTTCTCTCCTCCATTCACTCCAGTTCTCAAAAAGGTTACAGTTCAGGGTCATTATATAGACCACTCTGCTGTAAATATATTTCAAATCCTTGTCCCCTTATCCTGTCATATAAAAAATTCATAACAGCAAACAAATTATATATGCAGAAAGACAACATATCCAGGTAACTTCCAAAGGCGAAAGCTCAATACTGTCTAGTATAGTATCTTTCAGGATATAACTACCATAACTCATTTGCTTTTCCTTCCTTTCAGTCCTACCCATCCTCCTTCAACAAGCACTGTCAGCTAACAAGCACTCCTTGTGTGTAACGGTAAAATCAGAAGCCATGATGTGATCACTCTCACTGCCCTGTCACCACATTTGAACCTGATGTTTACCATATCACCTTGGTATCAACAGCAAAGGCGACCTGACTGGTCAGGCCAATTTATCAACCTGTGAGTTTTGTTTGTTTTGTGATGACATGATTCTTTCTGTCATCCCTTTTTCCTGCATTCCTGATTATTCCACCTCTCTGATATCACCCTCTTTAGCATGAAGACATGTCATCCTCACCCCTATCTCGTGAACTGAGCAACACTGCCCTCACATGGCCCTCCAGCTTCAGAACAAAATTCTCTAAGAGCAGTCCTCTCTTGCAATTTCTTCAGTGGATGTCATGAAACCATTTAAATCTGGCTGCATCCTAACCACCATTTGTCAAGGTCATAACAATGTCACCCTGCTGCATTCTATGTCCTTGTCAGAGATTGTCTTTTTTTGTCTCCTAGCATCATAAGTACTTAATATTTCTTCCTTTAGTATCTTTTATTTAGATTCTAAAAAAAGTTTCACTGTTGTTTTTCTCTCTGTCTCACTGGAATAATTTTCAGTTTCCTTTCCTAATTTTAATCGCATGCATTGATTGTGGTACATGTGACTACACAGTTGGGCTACAATAGGAGAACTTGCTTAAGTCACTGCTCTCCTTCTACAAGGGGCCCAGGGATAGAACTCACGTCAGTAGACTCGGTGGCAGGTGCCTTTACTTCCTGTGCTATGTCACTCATCCACTTGCTCTTGATGACATTTGCTTAGTATGGAGCTTCTTGCTTTTGAGGTGGGTCACAGATTTATCCCAAGCACACTACTCTTTACTTCCTATCTGTTCTCTTTCATTCTAAGGCTTTAAACACTGTAATTGTGTTCATTAATTCTCCACAGGAAACTATGTACACACACTCAGCTTAATAGCATTACAAAGCCTAACAATCTTTCTCTTTTTCCTTTTTAATATTTTATTAAATCTTTGAGAATTTCACATAATAAATTTTGATCATACTTACCCCAACACTTCCCAGTTCCATCCCCACCTCCCTTTTGCCCCCTTGCTTCATGCTGTCATTGTCACCTTCCTCTCCTTCTTCTTTTCTCCTCCTTCATTACCATCAACTCCAATTTGTGCCAGGTATATACTTATAGGTGTGGGCCATCCAAAGGAGTATGATTGGCATAGCAGGAAATCACACCCTTGAGGAAAACTGACTTTCTCTTTCAGAAAAGAAATCCAGTAACATCCATAGCTCAATCAGAGATAAGGGCTCATGAATCCTTTCCACTCCACACTAGAATATTGACTGGAAGCCATGATCTTGATTTTAAATATCCCTAAGCTATCCAGCAGAGTTTATTTTATTCAATATTTTAGATAAAATCTAATTGTATCACTTTCTCCTTCCCTTGCCTTCCTCCAACTCCAACCCAAACAAAACACCCCTTACTTCCTCTGAAACTTATAGCATCTTTTTTTCTTTAACGTCCAGCAGAACCTTGATGGTGAGAAATAGCAAGATCCACCAAGTATTGAACAGGAATCACAGAGAGATTTTTTTTTCTATGCCTGCTCTTATCTGGGCCATAGCTCCTCCTGTTCTGAAATTCCCACCCCAATGCTCCCTTCAGAGCAACCACTCTTAACACCTCCTCAAATAGGCCCAAGATTCAATTTTTTCCAGCATAATATAAGAAGCTACACTGTTGATTTTCACAGCTCTATCCAAATGATCATATCTCTCTAGCGTATTTTGCCATCTGTCTTATTAGTCTTAAGTTATCTAATAAAGGGAATGAAGAAAGCAAGCCTATGCAATGAAGTCAGAAATACTTGGCTCCTAGAACAACATCTACCATTAAAATCAGTGTTCATTTATTTATGGAATGAAATGCCAGAGGTGGGCTATTTTTAGGATAAGCTCTATTATCTCTCAAGCACTAACACAGGTGCCATTTGGTAAATGGGATGTGACATTACATTGTTTCTATGGTATTAAGGATATTTCTTACAGCTGTATATACAAAATAAAATTACTAATATGGCCATTCAAGACTGAAGTCAAGTAACAGTTTAAGAATTATTGCAGTTCAGCCTTGTCTATTTTACTAAATATTGTCAAAAGCTATCCCCAGAAACACTGTGCCGGACAGCCAAAACCACCAGAGTTTTATTCAATGTAAGTCACAGGAATCCCTGAGTACTACAATTTGAGGAAAATCTGTCCTTCTAGATAGTGGTGACCAGCACTCCGTACCACATTTGTAAAGAGAAAACAGTTGGCATAGCTTGCTGCAAAAGTTGCAGGAAAGGTTTTCTGTTACACCAACCTTCAATCCAACCATTCACTATTCATGACACTAGAACCACTTACAGAAGATGTGGGTGAAAAAACCAGAAACACGACATTGACCAATCACAGGAATTGGTAGTCTAGCTAAGAAGAAAGGAATAGGAAGGAAAATCTAGACTTGTAGGTCCACACACTAGCATGGGACCTATTGTTTTACATACAACACTTTATTGCTATCTTACGTTAGAGAGGCTGGGGACTTCCAGCCAGTCAGAGGCTCGACTGATTGCCATTTCTTCTCTAAGATGTAATTCTGTAAGTCTTCATAGATTCCTGGACCTCGGTAACGGCGGAATATTCCATCTTTTGCACTACAGATTATAAAATCAAGTAGAAATTAGATAAATCAAAGTCGGTATTACAAAATAATAATAAAAAATATTGTTCACATTTGTAAACTCTGCTTGGACTTTAAATTAGCTCAAAGGAAGAAAACAAAAAAAACTGTAGCCAGACATAAACCAGAAGGCATGTGTTATTCATTCTAATTTAATATAAATGAGAAATTCTAAAACTTAAAGCATTAAATATTCTATTTCATCATTGTTTAATCTACAACCATAGCCTAAATTTCCAGCAAGATTTAATCAGACAATTCATTTGTTAGCATGTTTGCAACCAATTATTTTTATTTTTTCAAGCAAAATAGCAACTGTTGCCACAGTAACAAATTATGCCTTCATATTTCCAAACTTATGTCATCCAAATCTCTACGCTCATGATCAGTAGCAAAGCACGTACCTCACATTCACCTGTAAGCCTTCCCTCTCTCTCCTTCTCAGCCCAGACAGGATTCACAGGAAGAATTTACACAAGCCCTTTTCTTCTCTTCATTCCCAGTATACTACTGAGTGAAACTGGGAGTTCTGTTCCCAGGAATCCATTGAAGCTCATCGGCCTGTATCTTGAATGATCAATGATCCTAAGTGCTATATCCACAGAAAACTTGTGTGTGTGTGTGTGTGTGTGTGCCATTTTCCCTTCACCTCTCATTAGCATGGTTCACTGTCACCTACTTAACATATTCTCATGAAACACTGAATGCTAATCTCTATAAGATCCCAAAATTAATAAAACTTACTGAAAAAATGCTGGGAGAGTGGTAACAAAGAAGCGGCCGCTCAAACCTAGAAAAGGCATAAACAAAAACAGTTAAAAGGTAAACTCCAAGTAACTCAAGTACTCAAGCACTGAGAAGCATCATCCTTAAGACTGCTATCATGACCAATGAACAAACATCACTCAAATTACTGAATCACATTTACTATTTTTTGATTTAAGGGGAAAAAAACTTTTATTTCCTAATATTTCCCAGTTACTGACACATCATACATGCTTATGTTTCAAGTGTTATAATAGAACTTTCTCACTTATGTATTACTTGGCATTGTATGCAGGTTAAAAGGATATATTGTAGAGCAATAGATCTAAACTGAATACTAACTTTTCCAAACTAGTTTTGTGGCTTAGGTAATTTTTTTAAACTTTTTGAGTTTCAGCTGCCTCATCTATAAAATGACTATATTAACACTTAGTTAATTATTCTAGGATCAAATTGCTAAGAACATAATGTAGTCCCTAGTGAAAGACTCAACAAATTACAGATATGAAGTACCCTAACTGTCAACTTAAAAAGGACAACACATTCTTCATTACAGGTGTCTGCTTGAAGGTTCTCCATAGTACAGTAGATGGTCCCATATCCATGCACATATGGGAGGAATTAAGTAAACTTAGTAAGTTTCTAAGAAAGAAAGAGGAATGAAACAAAGATACATGTAGTCAAAAGCAGGACATCTGGAGGGAACCCAAGGGTAGATATTTTATTTCATTATATAAAAAGATAAAAGTAAAAGGAACATTTAAAAGTAAAAATAATTTAAAATATAAGCCAGGCCCAGTGAGGCATGCTGGCAACCCCAGCACTACAAGCCTGCAGAAGGCACCTCTATACACTAAGTTTCTCACCACTCAAGGCTACAGTGATGCCCTGTCTCATAAAATGTAAAATACAGTAACAATATAAAGACACTTGTACTAGTCCATCCCATTAATGAATATTTTAAAAAGACTTAAAATCCTAATTGCTTTATATATTTATAAAATTTTCAAGTACTGCACATGCAGCATACTTATTTTTCAAGTGTTTTAGCAGACCGTTACTGAACATGAAGTACACGTCATGTGTTATACTATCTGCATGTAACGGTAAGTAACCTAAGGTTGCCTTCACTCAGCAAGTAGTTCCTGAGAAATTTCCTTTGAGGAACTGTCATAGCTCCTGAAGATAATGAGTTGAAGACAGCAGACAGTGTGCTCTCAGAGTTCAGAGGGAAACTGTTTAACTGATCACAATTACGGCCTCACAGAGACATATACCAAAAAACAGCACACAGCAAACCTGACTCACAATGACTGAAAAACAGCTCTCTGCCCTGTGTGATCTGCAAATCAATTATATTTAAAAGGGTACCTGTACTGAGTGAAGGGAAATAGCATAAAAAATAGCACATATCCTTTTTACACTTACTATTTCTACCTACCTCTCTTGCTGAACAATACGGACAAAATCAAACATCTATGCAAATCAAGCCGTTCGAGTATTTTTATATCTTGGGTCATTTGAAATATGATACACTGAAGCTTTGCTTTTAAAAATATTGACAATGCTTTCATCATTTTTATAAAATAAAGCTATATTTATATAATACATATGATTAACTGGCTAGGCTTGCTGACTATGGTCCCTCACTGAATGAGGGGTCAGATATACCACTAGTATTACCAATCAGTTGTACGGAATTCTGTCCTAACCGCATGAGGTAGGGAAGGACTAAGGAAATACGTTCCCTCTACTCAGCCACAAAAGAGTCATATCCTTACTGGGGGTAGATCTTCTCGTGTGGCTGCTTTAGGGTCATCCACATCTGCCTGTAACCACACTCTGCTCTGTAAGGAAATACTAGTTTCTCCAAAGTGAACTTTGATTGGCCATTGGAATCTTAGAAAGTGCTTAGTGGTAGATGTTTCCTAGTCCCACCTAGGGTGAAAATTCTCCTCACACATTAATGGAGTCAGCAAACTATGACAAAATCAGTGTTGAGTTTGCAAAGAGCGACACCATTGCTCCTGACAGAGGCAGTGAGACAGGTAGCTGAGTCTCCGCTGTTCAGAGGTGAAGCATTTGTAGAGGCTTTTTGAACATAACTTTCTGTCTCTGTGTGGAATGGGCTGATGTGCCTTTGGGGATGAGGTAGCAGCAGTGTGAAGATTAGAGCCATATGTTACTAAGGCTGAAGCTATCTGAGCAGGAGACAGACATAGGGCATAGCTCAGGGTGGCATCCATTTTGTAGATTTGATGAAGCAGCATGCCTGCATGATACACAGGGTCTACTGAGTACGAGTGTAGAGAAGAAAGCCCCTAGAAACCATAATCTTTAGTTGGGAATCCTAGTGCTAGGAGTGAGTTATCTCCTTGTTAGCCATAGAGGCCCCAGAGGCTCCTACACCAATAAAGGCCATTGCCATTGCTGCTGATTTCGTTCCAGAACTGAATGGTAAGACACTAACGCTAACAACATCACAGAGTTGTTAGGGATAATTAAGGGACTAGGATAATTAAGGCTAGGGCTGAGCCAGAAGTGTCACTTCCCTGCAGAACAGTGTTCATAGTGCTGAAGGTGCTATCAAGGTACCTTTCTCAGCTGTGGCTGCTGTGTGCTTCTTCATGGAAGTATCAGGCAATCTGTGCCAGACCCCAAAATAGTGACACACATAGTTATGGACAGAACAAACTTTATGACTAGATTTAAGGACTGATCCACAGGGAGAAATTCACATCTGATACTTGAAACTTAGATAAACTTTGGTCAAGGAAGTCAGAGGCGGAGTGAAGAACCAGCTGCTATTTCTTTGTTAAATACATATGTACCAGCTACAGTACTGTCCATTTGTGTAGGGCATCTACTCAGGTTATTACTTGACTCGGCGTCTAAATATTTTTCCATTTCCCATTCTTCACACTTTTTCTCACTTATTTTCTATAGCAGGAGGAACATCCAAGACTTGCCAACACTCATGCTCTGGAGATTCAGGGACTGAAAGAGGGCAGGGATGTTCAATGCCTCACTGAAGTTGGAGAAGAATTGTCAGACACGTCACCCCTTCCAAGCTCAGAGACCATGTGGAAAAGCAGGGCAGAAAGAAAATAAAGAACCAAAGGAAAAGCTGAAGTGTGGTACAGAACTATCTTCCAAGCCAGACTGTCTGCTGACTGTCGGTGTTCCTCCATGAGCTGAGGGCTGGGGGGTCTTGGGACTCTCATCGAAGTATCCAGCCACTCTGCACAGCAGGCTGTAGGAAACTCTGTCCTACTGCTTGTGGTCTTGGGAAGGAGGAGTATGTAGGCAGGAAGGACTAGGGAAGCAGGCTCCATCTACACAGCCGTAAGTTATCGACCATGTCGAGGGGCAGACCCTCCACTGTGGCTGCTCTACAGTCGCCCATGTTCCTGCCTTCACTCATGTGCAGGCCAGTTCTAATAATAAGCTAGAGTTAATTTAAAAGAGGGAACCTCAACTGGGACTACCCCTGCAAATCTATGGTGCATTTTGTTTGGTTTGGTTTTCTTTTTGCTTTGGTGTTTTGGTTTTGTTTTTATTGATGACTGATGAGGGAAGATGAGTCAAGCTCACTGTGATGGTCCCTGGGATGATGGTCCAGGGTGCTTTAAGCATGCAGCCACCCTCCATAGCTTCTACTTCAGTTCTTGCTCTCAGGGACCCTGGGTTTCTTCCCTAACTTCCTTTACTGATGGACTTATAAGCTACAATATAAAATAAGCCCTCTCCTTCCCAAGTCACTTTTGTCATGGTGTTTTTTAACACAGCAATAGATGCTCTAACTAAACACCAAGCTTTCTTAGAAAGTCTTATAAACTCAGACGTTCCTCAGGATAAACAGGTGGAATCAAACTCTGATTAATTATTGGTACTGTAGGAGAGGGCAGAGGTTGTCTAATATTCCTCCCTAAAGCAAAAAGTTTCTTGCTTTCTCAAAATTAAAAAGCAAAATTTGGTCTAACTGGATGTCTTCATGTAGAAAAATGAAATAGATTCATACTTATCACCCTGCACAAAACTAAAGTCCAACCTCAACATAAAACCAGATACACTAAAACTGTTAGAAGAAAAAGTAGGGAAGAGCTTTCAGCTCACTGGCACAGGAAACAACTTCCTGAACAGAACACCAACAGCACAGGCTCTAACAATCAATAAATGGGACCTCATGAAACTGAAAAGCTTCTGTAAAGCAAAGGACACTGTCATCAGAACAAAACGCCAGCCTACAGATTGGGAAAGGACGAGATTACAACCAACTCCTGTGGGTAAGGCAGCCTAAATAAAAGAGTACACAAAGGGAGACCTGAATCAAATACAGGTTTATACAAAAATACCTAGTAACGTTCTCAAAATGGTATTATTTTAATTGCTCAGTCAGAATACTGATTTCGTAAAAACTACACATTAAGGATAATTTCCAGGTGAGATGTCCTCTCTACATAAGCTGATAGACATTGAGGCTTTTGTCCATTTCTGACTACTGTGACTAGAACAGCTATGAATATGAATAAGCAAGTATCTCTACCCTAGGTCATAAAGTCCTCTGGTTATTCAGGTCTCCCTTTGTGTACTCTTTTATTTAGGCTGCCTTACCCACAGGAGTTGGTTGTAATCTCGTTCTTTCCCAATCTGTAGGCTGGCGTTTTGTTCTGATGACAGTGTCCTTTGCTTTACAGAAGCTTTTCAGTTTCACGAGGTCCCATTTATTGATTGCCCGAGCAGTACAGATGGATCATGTGGTAAATATATTTCTAGCCCTTTGAAATCCATACTGATAGTAGCTGTACCATTTTGCATTCCAACCGCATTGAAATCTGTTTTCCCTTTTCCCTACATCCATGACAGCATTCAGAATTGTTTTCTTTTTTTTTTTTTTTTTTTTCTTTTGGTCTCAGGAAGTCTGAGTAGTTAAAATAAATTTTAAAGTAATTTTAATTTGCATTTCTCTGATGACCAAAGATACTGAACATTTTATAACTGCTTCTCAGCCATTTGTATTTCTTTCTTTTTTGTTTTTTGAGAACTCTTTAATTCCATACCCCATTTGTGTGTTTAGTTGGTTTTTGTTACTGGTTTATTTTCTCTAGCTATTTGTATATTCTGGATATTAACCCTCTGATATATGTGTACCTGATAAAGATATTTTTCTCTGTCCCACACTGCAGATCTCTCTGACTCTTCTTCCCACCAGCTTACAACTCCTCTATCAGGAAATCCTAGTCCCAAATCTAAAATTTCAATCATTACAGCTTCTAAATCACCATGTTCTTTTTTTTTATTTTTTTCATTATTAGTTACATTTTATTAATTCTGTATCCCAGCTGTATCCCATTCCCTCATTCCCTCCCAATCCCACCCTCCCTCCCTGGTCTCCTCCCTGCCCCTTTCCAAGTCCACTGGTAGGGGAGGACCTCCTCCCCTTTCATCTGACCCTGTTTTATCAGGTATCTTCAGGGCTGGCAGCAAATTCCTCCTCTGTGGCCTAACAGGACTGCTCCTCCCTTGTGGGGTGGGGAGGTCAAAGAGCCAGTCCTTGAGTTCCTGTTAGAAATAGTCCTTGTTCCCCTTACTATGGGAAACCAATTGATTACTGAGCTATCACGGGTCACATCCGAGCAGAGGTTCTAGGTTTTATCCACTCATGGTCTCTGGTTGAGTGTCCAGCTCAGAAAAGACCCTGTGCCCAGATATGTTTGGTCCTTGTGGAGCTTTTATCCTTCCACATCAAACTCCCCTTCTTTCATATGATTCCCTGCACTCTGCCAAGGGTTTGGTTATGAGTCTTAGTATCTACTTTGGAGCACTGCTAGGTAGAGTCTTTCAGATGCTTTCTGCGGTAGACTCCTGTCATACGTTCAATGCATATCCCATTTGTCTTTCTAAATGAGGATTGATCATCATACCCCGTGTCTGCTTTCTTGATTATCTTCTTTAGGTGTATAGATTTCATTATGTTTATCATATTTTTTAGGTCTATATAAGTGAGTATATTCCATGTTTGTCTTTCTCCTTCTGGGATACTTCACTCAGAATGATCTTTTCTAGATCCCACCATTTGCCTGCAAATTTCATGATTTCCTCCTTTTTGATTGCTGAGTAGTATTCCATTGTGTAAAAATACCACAATTTCTGTATCCATTCCTCCATTGATGGACATCTGGGTTGTTTCTAGGTTCTGGCTATTACAAATAAAGCTGCTACAAACATGGTTGAGCAAATGTCCTTATTGAATCACCATGTTCTTAAGTCTTCTTTCTTGAACGAATCTATTTTATCTATTCCCATTTCTGACCCCTATCAATTTTTTTCCACATAGCAACCAATGGAGTTCTTTTAAAATGAAACTTGTCCCAAGTATCTACTCAAATTTTCTAGCATCATCCTTACAGCTATACTCTGTAAATCCGCCCTCGATGCCATGGCCAGTAGGATTACTTTGGGCCCTGGCTACCTTCGGTCAGCCTGCCGTACTATCTTCTAAATAAGCGAGGTGGTCCAACCTGCACATGTTATTGGCTCTGCTGGGAACACTCTCCCCTCAAAGTCTGTTGAAGTCTGTGGTCTTATTTTATCAACATTTCTTCCTTTTAGTAAACAGACCTTCCCTGCCCATTCTGTATTTAAAAAAAAAAAAGAAAAAAAAAGGTGTTGCCTAGATACTTTACTGTATTTTTCATTTGTTATTTTTCATTTCCATTTTGTTTTTATTATTATTTATTCCCTTCATTAGAATGTAAGCTAAATAGGAGCCATACCTGCTTTCCTTAGAAAATTCTAAATCAATTGTACCTAGAACTCAAATATCCATTATTATTTCTAAGCCCTATTAAGATATTAGTAAAAACATTAAAGTAGTAATTGAAAGTAAATCATAGACTTAAAAGACCATAGCCAGTATCATACAGTCACGTATCACTTAAAGAGAGACATGTTTTGCAAAACACATTTCCAGGTAATACGCTGTTTTGTGAATATAACAGAGAACACTACACTAAGGTACGACACCACCCTTAAGCAGTATCATCTTATAAGAGCACCACCATTTGTGTAGTCTGTCCTCAGCCACAACCTTGTATGTAACCAATACCCATAATCTTTAGCTATTCAGACAATCAAGAATGTAGAATTGTGTTCTCCACTTAAGAAATATATGTAGCCACTTTATGTGTATGAATGTTTTAAGTACATGTATGCATGTGTACCACATAAGTGTCTGATGCCTGCAGAGGTCAAAAGAAGACATCAGATTCCCTAAAACTGGAGCTACTACAGAACTGGAAACATGGACAGTTGAGAACCAGCATTTGATGCTTAGAACTGATCCTCAGCGGGAGGAAGTATTTATTCAAGCAAGCATATCACAAAGCTTAAAATTCCAAACTATCACCTCTCAGATTATTCACTAGAAGGGGAAAAAGGTGCTGTTTCTTCACACTGAATGCATTTAAGTGCCGCTAGTTTGGCTAAGTGTTCAAGCTTCACAAATGGTAGAGTTTCACAAATGGTGGCAATAGAAGCCTTCTGATAAGATGGAACATGAAGTCACAGCACTACCTATGCAGTGCTCTTTCCATAACCGGAATGAAATCACATCTCTATAGCAAGCTTCCAGCTTTTAAAAACAGAATAACAGAATAAGAAGAGTACTCTCATAGGGAAATGTCTGTAAATAATGGCCTATTCTCTTAAGCATACTGATGCTATTAAAAGGAGAGGATAATTATACATTGTAAATGTTTATATTTCCTCAGATGAGCCCAGAGCCTTTTTATATAACACCCCTAAGCATAGGCCTGAAAGCTTCTAGCCTCCATAAAGTCTAATCTTCTACAAGCCTGGACCTTGAAGGCTTCAGCTTCCAGCCATTGTCTGCTTACCTCAGCCTAGAATGTTTTCAGCCTCTGAGACTTACTACTGAACAAACTCACACTTTCCAATTCTTTCTGAACTGTAACTGGCTGGTTCAACTCAGCTGTTCTGGCTCAAAACTCTTCTCCAAGCTGACTGATTCAAACTGGCTTATCTCAACTTCTTACTGAATTGCTCTGCTCGGGAAAGCTGCCTCTGAACTCCATGAACTGAAATGCACCAGACTCCCTGCACTGAACTCAAGCAAACTGTACTGTACGGACTTGACAACACAAACTCTACTGCACTCCTGCACTCTACTCCTCTCTACTCTCTCTGCACTGCTCTTAAGTAGCCTCTCTTTCCTGTTCTCCTGAGAACTGGGGCATCCTATCTCTGACTCATTCTGTCAAATCTTTCTCTGATTTGCCACTTTGTCTGAACCTCAATTAGATGTCACTGTTTGGGATTAAAGGTATGTGTTTCAGCGAGAGGAAGTATAGGTGTGTACTAAGGGAATGTCTGTTTTTCAGCCAGATCACAGAGACATAGGTCTTTGAGTGTGATCTCTTACCAGAGCAGCCATGTTGCTAGATTAAAATCCTTCTACAAAGTACTTAATAAAAAATACAAGTTATGAACCCTGATTGGATCATATTTCAAAAAATATATACAAAAAGCCATGGGAAACCAGATTTAACATGCTAAAAAAAATGAAGGGTGAACTATCATATTTCAATTTACTGTCAATGTACCAACAAGTAGTGATAATACAAATATGAATAAACATATGTACATATATAAATTTATGTATGTGGGTAAAGCCCACATACATAGACACGAATAGGTCAAAATTTGGTATTTTGCTTTTAGCTATTAAGTTCAACATTCTATTTGGCAAATATTTTACACATATAAAAATTTCTAAGTAAGCAGATGATAAACTTTCTAAGTAAGCACATATAAAAATCACATTTACAGTACCTGGTTCTTGAATAACATCCACCTTTCCCACACTGATCTGAAGTGTTTCTCCATTCTTCGCAAAAGCCTCCCATTCAGAATCTGTCTGCTGGCAGGATGGACACCACGGGGCATAACTATAAAATCAGGAGAACTAGTTAACACAAAATGTGTTTGGAGTAAAAACTATAAACAAAATTAATAGAACATTCAAAGATAAATAAACTAAAGGGGAGAATAAAATCAAGCTTTCCCAAGTTACTTCACATAGAAAAACAAGAGTGTATTTCCCCTTATGATTTGATATACAAATATTATACAAAAATCTACATATCTGTATATTTATATACAAATATTAATTCTATCAAAACAGAATATTTTTTAAAAGTAACATAGAAAACATTTCCTCCATGTGATTTTTTTCTTAAATAAATCAACGTTATCCCTTACAGATAGCTTTGATCTATGAAGCAAATATGTTCTATGCACCCAAAGTAAAATAACTGTCAAAGATGTCTCAATACTAGGCAAGCCAACTTAAGATTTCACAATCTACGGGTGTGACAGGCAGAGATACCAGACAATTATCACTATTGGGCCCTCAAGCATGCTTCCAAGTTTGTAAATACCCATGGAACGTCTTAACTTTTTGAAAGAAAAACCTTTTAAAAAAAAAGTTATGAATATTTGGGCCTTAAATCCATAACTCTACTTTTTATACATACTTTTCAGTTGGAAACAGTGAATGACAAATCATAAGGGTCTACAAGGATCATCTGTATTAAGACCTAAGAAGAACATCATCCAAGAAAGGATTTAAAAATGGTCCAATCTAAGCAGGAAAATGGTATAGATGAAGAATCTAGCACTCAGTAAGAGAGGGTGAAGACACTTTTGCCAACCTTAATGAAAATCAGGGACTAGACAGATAGGCAGACCTGGGGTCCGAGTCCCTAGACCATGTGGGAAGACAAACAAAGTGAGTGGTTGCGTGTGACGACAGCCCCAGTGCCACTGAGGACCAGAAACAGCGAGATCTTTGGGACTTTTCAGAGGCCAGCCTCCTTCCAGGTTCAATGAGAAAACCTCTATCTTCAAGAAAATATGGTAAGCAGGACTCCATTTCAAAAAGTGAACAACCAGCTAAATGACAACAAAATACTGACCCAGATTGTAAAGCTGGGATTTTTTTGTTAGTGTTGAATCAGAATATTTCAAAATAGAAATAGAGTCATTTTCTGCTTGTAAAGTGTATAGAAAAAATAATTTACCCAAAATAACGTCTTTAAATTCTAGCCTTGGTGCCTGCCAATGTGACCTTATTTGATCTTATATAGAGATCTTATTTGATCTTATAAAGAGATCATCCTGGTTTAAGACGGGGCCTGCATGTAATAACACAGTGTCAGTTCTTGAAAGAGAAAGAGGTAGCTCTGACATAGAGAAGACACACACAGGAACACACCAGAAACCACAAGAAACTAAGAGCAGCAAAGAAGGGACACTCCAGCAGTCTCCAGAGTATGCCATTACTGCTGCATCTTGACCCCAGCAGGCCTTTGATCTCCAGAACTATGAAAGAATAAATTTCAGTTCTTTCAGGCTTACAGCATGGTGGTACTTTGTTTCAGCAGCCTGAAGAAACTAATACAGAAAGCAAGATACAATTTGAAAGCAGAAGGACTTCAGTTAAATAAGCCTTACAGGTCTTAAAGCAGCGGATCTCAGTCTTCCTAATGCTGTGACAGTCCCTCATGTTGTGGTGACCCCAACGATAAAATTATTTTTGTTGCTACGTTATAACTGTAATCTTCTACTTTATGGTCATAATGTAATTGTTTTTAGAGACAGAGGTTTGTTAATGGGTTGCAACCCAGACTGAGAACCACTGTCTTAGGGGGATGGCAGGGCAATGTTTAATATAAAATACGTAAGCAAAAAGCAGTATATGCTGGAATTTTGCTTGAAAATAATGTGACACAATTTAAAGAAAAATTAACATTTTCATAATGTCACAAAAATGTATTGATACAAATAGAGAAACATTTTGTTTGGTTTAATGACACTTAGAAGATAAAAACCCTAAAATGATCATCTTCAAAAACAGGAACATGATATTCAAGGAGAAAAAAGTCACAAGGTACACTTTGAAAAATATTTCAGAATCCCACCATGTAGATGTAATTCAGTAAGTCTGCTTAAGTTGAACATTTAAGAAGTAATAAAGTCGATATATTGAGAAAGTAAATCAAACAGTGATATTTAAATTTAATATTTAAATTTAGTGCTATTTAAATGTAGTGATATTAAAGTTTTAATATCATTAAATTTTTCCACACAATGAGTGAATGTTGTACCATACAAATCACACCACCACCAGAAAGAGGGCAGCAAAGCACATGCGAACAGCATGGTGGCCAACACATGTGGCCTCAGGCACAGGTGCTCTGCAAGACCCATCTCCAAAAAAAACACTATTTCCCCTTGATTTTTTTTAAATTCTGATTTTTGATTTGGTGTGTGTGTGTGTGTGTGTGTATGTGTGTGTGTGAGAGAGAGTGTGTGTGTGTGTCTTTATCACTGTACATGTCATGCCTTTAAAAGGGAAGCTAAAGAGGAAAAGTAATACAGTGGGCCGTGTTGTTTGAGTGCTTATGATCAAACCTAGGGCCACGTGCATAGTCACGGAGTTATACTCTTAGTTTCTGAGACAGACTCTTTCTGTGAATAGCTCAGGAAACTCCACATTAGTCTTGAACTTCCTTGTACTCAAGATGGTCTGGAACAAGCAATCACCTTACCTCAATGGTGGTAGAATTCTAGGGATACAGATTGCCATTGTCCAGTTACAAGTCCTTTTAAAATATTATTATACAGATATTAACAATAACTTTAAAACATAAGGAAAGCACTAATTTCTTTGCTGAATATTGGAAAGATTAAAATAGTGAAACTGAGAAACATTTTGGTCATTTAAATTATTTTAAAATGGGTAGGTATATTAACCACAACTAGGTATAAGTACTTATTTAAAAAAATACTAACAATTATGCCAAATCCAGATGGGAAAGTTTACTAAAAGAAATTTTAAGCACTAAATTAATAGGCATTTTTTTTCTTGGTTCACCAGTATTTCTTAGAGCACTCTCTTTTCTGAGTTTTTCTTGTCATCATAGAAATTAGCTAGATGGCAGATATATGCAATTTACTTAGGATTTACTATAACAAACAATAAAGATGAAATCTACAAGACTCACTGTTCTCCAACTAAATAAATTACAGTGTCAACAAATGAACCCTTGACTATAACACCATACACAGCTGGCCTCTATACAGAAGACACCATCTCACAGCGGATGCCCTGGTCCTTTGGCTCTTACGACTGTCCCCTCTTCTGTGATGGTACCGGATCCTTAGGTATAGGGGTTGTGTTATAGATTCCCAACTGAGGGTGGGCACACCACAGTCATTTGTTCTCTGATTTGGACCAGTTATGGATTTCTGCAATGCTCTCCATCTACTGCAAAAAGAAGCTTCTTTGATAAGGACAGGGATCTACACTATCTCTGGACATAAAGATGAGTATTTAGAATGCAATTAAAAACTATACAGCCTTTCCTCTAGAATCTATGAACATAATTAGCTAGGTTGACAGGCCTAAGCATAAATCCCCTCCTCCTAAGTGAGTCTTCAGGCAGCTGAGAGTTACTCCCAAGATACTGGCGCTAACCTTGGTGCTACTGTACCCTTGGGGCTAACTTGATGCTGGCCATCGAAGTCTTCCGCCTTCAGCTGGGTAGGACTACTGATTGCTTTCTCTTCTGGCAGCTGCAGCACCTTCAGATACTAGGAGGGCTCCTGCTCAAGGGGAAGGAGGCTTGGAAGTCAGGCCCAGCTCTACTTACTCTTCCCATCCTGTGCCTTAACGTTGTGGAGACGACAAGGACGAAGGGACTTGCCTGATATATGCGCATGTAAACGACAAAAACTGCAGCCCTATGAAAGCCTTGATACCTGCTTGAGTGAGAGAACACTATGTTCCAGGCCTCATGAATCCCCCAAGACAATGACTGCTTCGTCACTTGTACTTAGAACAGACGAGCAGGACCAAGCCATGAAAAACATTTATGGCATAAATAAGCAAATGGGAGATGTTACACAAATGTTTATTAAATGATATTTTTGAAAAGACTCAATAAAGAAATAATTAAGTTGCATTACTTATTCATTTAGTCAAAAACACTGAACACTTGCTACTTAATAGTAAGGCTCTAGAGTTAAACAGGAAGAAGGAAAAATCTTATTTCTCTATATAAAGTTTATAGTATAGTGGAAAAATAAAATATTTAATACAAAAGCATGTAGCCAAATGTATACTTACTAGTTGTAGTTAGAGCCATGCTAGATACACAGGTATTGTTAAAAAAAGGGGGGGGGTGGAGTTTTCTGTAGGGAAGGTAAGACCAAGTGATAAGGAGTGTCAAAAATGAGCCTGCAATAATGTTTGTTATCTGCAGAAACGAGAGATGAGAAAAAGGAATGGGTCCCTGATTGCTGAGGAACAGAGCCTTCCTTCCCTTTTATGATGAGGATGCTGATCAGCAGAGATGCTGAGAGCCTAACCAAAAGCCAGCCAGTCAAGATTTCCCACATCCCAAAAGAGCTGTCCAGCCCAAGATGACAAGGGTGTCCTACTGAAGAGAAATATCTAATAAGGTACAGTATTCAGTAAGCAGTTGCTAAACAATTGAGTGCCACCGTCAGAGCATAAAACCACCAGTCCCTTGAGGTAAACACTGAACCTTCTTCACCTTCACTTTCCCAATTTCATATCCCAAATCTGACAAACAGCAAGCGATCATTTAGTGACTGCCTCTTACACATTCAGACAATAAAACAGGAAATTTAAGTGTTTGGCATGAGAAAATCAACAATTTTTCCCTACAGGTGTAAGAACAACACTGGAAAGACAATACTAAAACTTTGAAGTCCTGCAGAAATAAAAGGCTTACAGCTACATAACCAGCTTTGAAACATGAGCAGCCCAAGAACAAAGTCAGAAGCCATGAATCATAAAAATTAATTTTCTTTCTAGAAGTCAGTTTCACTTGAAAATATATATTTACCCAAGAGAGAGCAGAGTTAAGTAGATCAAAATTATGGTATATGAACTCTAGACATCTTGGGCATTTTTTTGATTGGAAGAGAGAACCACTAGATCATTACAGACAATGGATAACATTGCATATGCTGAGCTTCAAAAGAACAAAAGTGACAACAGCACTAGAATAGGAGGGTGGAAGCTCATGGGCAAAGAAAGGGATATGCAGAGAAACTAACACTAACAGCGTTTTGAAAAGCCATACAGAAACCTCTACTGTAGAATATATATGAAAAGAGTTTAAAGGAAGTCACCTTGTCATGGGGAGACAATGTATCAACTAAACATCTTATACCAAGAAATAAAACCTCTAATGCCAGAAATAGGCTGTATCTTCTTCAGTTGCAGACTAATGAGGTCCTGAGACCCTCCAAACATCACAGACTATTGCCAAGGCTGTTGGTTACCCTCCAAAACTTGCTGCTGAAGACACCACTTACGTAGACCATGGAGAAAGCAAGCTCAAGCTTCAGTTAGAAGCTTCCCCTCCTGACTGGTGCTCATAGTGTTGGAAGGTGCTTTGCATACTGCTGAGAACTGTTATGATCAGTAACACACAGATACAAACCCGAAGACCTTACATAGTCATCTGCCTACAGGATCTACTGGTACAATTCTGGAGCCAATGTTATAGAAATAACAAACCATTTTTTAATTGATTTAAGGCCCACTCCATGAAATAGAACCCATTCCTGCATTGTTCAAGTGACCTAGAATCTTACACTGTCTACACTCTATGGGAAAACCTACTATTACTACTGTGCTAAAGGAGCACAATAAAATGACTCCCAATGACACACTGCTATGCCTGTAAACTGGAGCACTGCCCATAACTCACCCCAGAAGCTTCTTCTTGCAGTAGGTGGTAATTAACAGAGACCTACAACTGGAAAATGTGTGCAGTGAGAGACTTTGAAACACTCAGCCCTAAATGGGATGTCTTTAGTAAACCCCTCCCTCAAGGCTCCAGGATCTATGAGGAAGAGGAAGAGAAAATCTGTAAGAGCCAGAGGTGATGACTCCAAGGAAACGGTGTCTGCTGGAAACAGATGGACAGACATATGAACTCATAAAAACTGTAACAGTGTACACAAGACCTGTGCAGGTTCAAACTAGTTAAAATTCTAGCATGGAGGAAAAACAAACACAGTCTTACCCTAACCAAGAAGTTACTTGCAGCTGATACCTGCTGGTAAAGTGACAATCAGTTTTCTCCAATAGAGTGTCACAGAATAGATCAACCACATTTCAGTGTAGGCTCTATACAAAACAAACTCCATGGTTCTTTGACTGCTTTTATTTTGGTTACTTATTTTTTTGTGTTATGAAGTTATTTTGGAGGGTTTTTTTCATTTTTAAGAAAAAAGAGGAAGAGAATATAAAGCTGGATGGATGCGGAAGTAGAAAGGATATGACAAGAGACAGAGGCAGAAGAATATAAAATATATTATATGAAAAATTTAATCAATTTTTAAATGAAAACGATAAATTATAATTTTTTTAAAAAGTAACATAACAGAAGCCATGTAAGTGTTAAAAACCACAAAAGCATTAGAAAGTAATTAAACAAAAGGTAGTATATATAAGCCAACAGAAATACAGAAAAGATAGCATCAGACGGTGTTTTAGGACAGTAACCAATTATAGTGAGAGGGAAGAAATGGGTAATAAACACTATAAAATAATACATAAAAACAAATGAAAAGAAAGCAGAGTACATAACAAACCCGTAAAACTAAAGAAATATAAGTAGTATTGAGTCCTCTCACTGCTTTATAAAAATATTTCAAAATAAAAGTAACCATCACAAATTCTTAATTGGTATTTCTCAAACAAAATAACTTTCAAAGTTGAAAATTTAATTCCAAAGATCACAAACACTGACTCCTTAAAAGATAAAGAAAATTTGTTTTATTTTTTAATTTATTTATTTTAATTAATTATAGTTCATTCACTTTGTATCCCAGCAGTAGCGCCTTCCCAATCCCATCCTCCCTCGCTCCTCTTCTTCTCCTATGCCCCTCCCCCAGTCCACTGATAGGGGAGGTCCTCCTCCCCGTCCATCTGACCTTAGTCTATCAGGTCTTATCAGGACTGGCCATATTTTCTTCCTCTGTGGCCTGGTAAGGCTGTGTTCCCTTCAGGGGGAGGTGATCAAAGAGCCAGCCACTGAGTTCATGTCAGAGACAGCCCGTTCCCCTTACTAGGGTACCCATTTGAACACCGAGTTGCCATGGGCTACATCTGTGCAGGGGTTCTAGGTTATCTCCATGCATGGTTCTTGTTTGGGTATCAGTCTTAGAAAAGACCCCTATGCCCAGATGTTTTTGGTTCTGTTGCTCTTGTTCCCTCTAGGTAAGAATATTTAACTAATTAAATTTTGTAATAGCTTTTCATATATCAAAACACCAAATACTACTAGGATTTAAAAGCAAATGATTAATACCAAAATCGGCATAACTTGTGTTAGAGGAGCTTTGGATGACTCAAGATACAAAAGTTGACCCCAAAGACACAAATGAACAAATGAAGAGCTATCATTTAAAATGTCAAAGTTTCCAATATGATCACAAAGATTTCTAAAACACTTCTTTACAGAAAACAAATACATTTTATCTGCAGACTCTTAATAATCTCCAATTGTAAGACCAGACCATCTCATTAAACACTCACTTGGGAAGTCATACAGACATGTGTAGTGCACAGATGTTACTGTGTTTGTACATATACATGCATATGTGTGTGCATGTGTGTGTAGGCCAAAGGTCAACACTGTCCTCACAAATGTCTTCACCTTATTTTTCAGACAGGGTTTTTCACTGCACCTATTTACTAGACCAGCTGACCACCAAGCGCCAGGCTCTCCCACCCCCGCCTCCCCAGTGTCAGAATCATGTGTTTACCTGGATGTCAGGGACAGGAACTGTCCTCATCTTGTGTGGCCTCTCTCTTACATACACGGGGGAGTCACTATTTTGAAAGAATACTCCAAAATGTACTTATAATAGGCATACTGTGCTTCTGAGAATACAAATAGGTATTACATTAAAGTGATGGAGTTTTTCAAAGAAGAATCAGGAATGTCATCCACTCATACAGGAAAACAGATTTAAAACATGATACGATCAGCAGTATCTCTCTGAATAAGTTTCCGGTATCCGGAAAGAAACTGGATGTAATAGCATAATATCATCCCTTTTCATCCTTACTTTGTGCCCACCAATAAAGTGTTTGTGAGATAGTGCCTCAATTTTTAAAAATATGTACATACTCATACATGCATACAGCTGGACACACGGCAAGTCCCAGGAATGGATGGTAACTGTCTAGGCTGGGGCACTTGAAAACAGTAAAATATGATCCATTCACAGGATCAACAGGAATTGTTTGCCAGTACTGAACTGGATGCTTACTAGGATTTACAATCAGCTCAGCTCAGCTTTATTGTTCTTATTTCTTTTCCTTAAATAACAAAAAAAAGAAAAGAAAAAGAGAAAGAAAATTTTAGAAGGAGCCATTAAGGAGTTTTTATACTTTACATTAAAAAAAATCTAAAAAACAAATGAGTAAAAACTTTGAAATATAGAAATAGCTAACAAAAAGCTGTTTCTCAACATTCTTAAATATTGCAAATTGATAGTACTAACAAAGAGCTTACACCTTTGAACCCAGCACCCCAGAGGAAGTGGCAGGCTGATCTCTGTGATATGGAGGCTGCTCATCTCTACATGGCCAACAGTGCCAGCCCAGCAGGAAATACATAGTGAGACCCATTTTTAAAAAGGAAAAAGTTTCTCTCAAATAGATTATGACCTCATCTCCATC
Organism: Meriones unguiculatus; assembly: GCF_030254825.1. Lineage (NCBI taxonomy): Eukaryota > Metazoa > Chordata > Mammalia > Rodentia > Muridae > Meriones > Meriones unguiculatus. Next base: position 7,807,805 of record NC_083365.1, on the reverse strand, counting down.
CAAATAGGTTATTCATATCCATAGCCTTGTAGTTTCACCAATGATTTATCAAGAGCATTTCATTTTTAAGGTTCAAATTACCTCCACAGTTTGAGGGGATAAATATGTATTATGTTCCTTAATTTACATATCTAACCCTGATCTCATAGGAAGGTATTCACAGCATAGGCATCTACTTAAAACATAAACTGAAGAAATCAAAATGTGGCCTTGGATAAAAAAAAAAAAGTCTTGAGGATATCTATATGTAAACTAATTACCAAACGGTAGTGATAATTCTGTATTACCTGAGATCACAGACTACGGTGATGTGGGTTCATAACGTATGTTTCCATACACTTTTCATTTTCCCTTGATGCCCAGCGTGTCTATTAAGTCTGTTGAGATGACTGTCCCCTTCCCTGGCATTAACTTTATGCTACAATCAAGATAAATCCCTTCCCCTGTCCTGACAGCTTCCCGTAACCTTCAGGCAAGATTCCTTGCACCACCACTTACCGACTTTGTCGCTCAAGGGGGGCTATTTGTCAATGCCGTTCTCTTTATGCCATTGGCACAATCCAATTACAACCCTGGCTCAAAGTCCTACCCCTAAAAATTACGGCACCAGAATTTAAACATAACCTGCTTTTAAGTTAGCCACCATGTTTATGTTTTATCTCCAAAGTGACGTCTTCAAAGGGGAAACTGGCATTTCACTCAAACTGGTCTTCCTTCCCTTGAAGCAAAGGCTCCTTTCAACACGCACCGTCCCTAGGCGTGCGCATCCCCGAACAGCTCCCCTCTTCTAGCATGGGTATGCCTCTGCGAACGAGATTTCCTCCCCCGGTTCAGGACTCTCCCCGGGTGTTTCTACAACACGTTCGGCTAACGCAACGGTGGCAGGGGCAAAGGATGCTGGCTCGGTTTCTCGGGCCCGGCTTGACAGCGGGGGGCTGACTGCGCATGCTCCCCGCCAAGGCCGCCGCCCGACCCCGCAGGTGCGGCCGGAGCGGCCCGGGCTGGGCCGGGCTGGGGGCGCGCGCCGCGGGCCGGGGCCGTGCGGGCGGGTGGGCACACTCACAATTTCAGCATCCACTCGCCCTCCATCACCAGCGTCCAGTTGGAGGCGGTCATGGGCTGCACCCGGCTCGGCTCCGCCGGCGGCGCGGCCTGCTCCGGGCCCTCGGCCGCGGCCGCCGCCAGCCAGGCCAGCAGGAGCGCCGGGACGCAGCCTGCCATGGCGGCGCGGGGCTGGGCTCCCGAGGCGGAGCGGGCAGGGCCTGGGCGCCTCACCCAGCGGGCGCCCTCTCCGCGCCGAGAAGAGCCCCGGACGCCCGAGCGCCGCACTGCCGCCACGCCCGTCCCTCCAGCCGCCCGCCCGCGCCGCCACGCCCCCGCGCCGCGGCCACGCCCCAACGCACTGCGGGAAGGCGGTTGCCAAAGCAACCGTCTGCCATTCGCCCGGCAACGGCCGGCGGCGGAGAGGCTGTGGAAGCCGGCCCGCACCGGCTTGCTGTCAGTTTCTCTAAAGGGAAGCGTGGCCAGTGGCTAGACCAACGGCCGACCTCTGTGGGCTGCACCGTGGTGACTGGAGGGAGGGAGAATTTTAGAGCTCTCTGCTTGCGCAGGCTGGAGCGCCGCCGTCCACAGGGACGACACTAGATGAGTGGTAAAACCAGATTATGCAGTCTTGCAAAGAAATAAACCTTTTATAAACTGTATAGACGTGTAAAATCTGTGTACTAACAATGCGTCAGCTCGTGGAGAACTGTTAGTTGCAATGCAGTGTCCCCCAGGTACACAGTAGGCGGATCTGTACCCTGGGACCACCAAAACCTTAAGCTGTAAGACTCGTTACAATTAGAGGACCCAAGAACTTTAGATGTCTACATTGTAAAATTCAGTATGGTTAATACAGCGTGAAAACTGTAGTTTATGTTCCTAGCGGGCTATGCAACCCAGAGTACTGAAGGTCAGTCTGTAGTCGGTAATATGGAGATCAAATTTGCATGCAGAGATTGTCTGGATAAGAGATCATGGTGTGCACATCGAGTCTACATAAAAGATTCATTAACAGGAAGTCTATCCTTTTCGGTGTGGCTCTTTAAAATACCGGGTAGATGATTGACTCAGTGTTGCGGTTCACTGGGTGGAGCGCAGTAAGATGTTGTTTTTCAGCTATCACTAGTTACAGACACTAACATATTTATGCATCGAAATAATAGGATGCACTGGGCCTGGTGACACAGCGGGGAGATCCAAGCTACCTGAGAGTTACAAGTTAAAGGCCAACCTGGGCAAATAAAGTGTGCCTCAAAAAATAGTTTAAAAGGGGGCTGAGGACATAGCCATGTCGTAAAGCATTTTCCCAGCAGGCAGCAGGCCCTCTTCAGGACACACACACACACACACACACACACACACACACACACACACACGAGACAGGCAGACAGAGACAAGCAGGCAAAAAATAATGCAATGCTTATGCTTAGAATTAATTGGCTTTAGAGTATTTTGCAGGCAATGGAAGCATAAAGCAAGATAAAAGTTTAGTCAATATTGAAGCTAAATGCATTTTTCTGTTATTTATTTTTGTGTAAATCGATTGGAAATGAGAAACCAAAGAGAAGCAAAAGATGCCCAAAAGAAAACCATTGCTAATGATTTTTTTTTATTATTATTTCTAACACTGTTAAAAAAAAATCCCATCTCTTTGAGTTTCAGATGGACGAGGAGGAGGTAAGAAACAGCTCAGCAAGGACTGCAGGAGGAGCTTTTCCTCTAGGACCAGGACAAGAGTGCAGCTGCCTCCACCCACATGGCATCTAGGTCCCACTGCTTCCTAGCCACACTACATTTAGGGCTAAAACTAGTGTCTGTTTAAGTACAGCTGATGGTCAAAACTTGCTCTAAAAGGTAGCTGTACAGATGGTGGAAGTGTAATTTACATAGCAGGCTCAGGAAAGCTGGTTGTTATTTGTAGACAACAGCATACTGTAACATGAATAAGGCTCTGTATCTTTCCTAAAGTAAAAATCACTTAAATGCCACACAGTCTCCTTCATAATGCTTTGTTTTTGCCCGCCATTCCCATACACCCCTGTACTCCAGTAACAAAAAGCCATGTCCCATTGCCAAAGCACACTGTGCTTTGTCTCCTTGATTCTCTATTCTTCTTACAATCAGCTATGTTCCTCCATCACATAGCTCACACTGTACCTCTGATAGCCCTGGCAAATGAGTTGCTAACTTCAAAACCAATGGTTCTACTGTTTAGCTTTACCACACCTCTGTCCTATGCAACAATGTCACTTCCTTATCACCTGACTGTCTCTGCTTTTCCCCAAAGCCTACTAAACACCCATCCAAGGTTGTGGACTTTGTGGCTTTGTGTCTCCTACACTGTGGACGCCAACCTTATAGCAGTTCTTGGCATGACTCTGAAGGCCACCCAATTCATGGTAATTCCGAATCTTCTATCTTTTTCTCGAGTATGGGTTGGGGTAGTGACTCACTTCTAACTAACTACAGCAGAAGGGCTAGATATTCCTCAATAGATTGCAAAAGACCCTGGGGCTTCCATCCTACTGCCACTTGCTGTTCATCTTGCTTACTCATTTGATACCATCCAAAGGGAAGCCTAAAGCCAACATCCACAAGCAACAAGGCCTTGTACAACATCCCACAAGGCCTCTGTACAACAGTCTCCTGGGATATAAACTTCACGGACACACATGTGAGTGACCAACATAAAAGACAAGGCCTGATAAATGAGTCAGAGCCTCAAGGTGAAGATCAGGTGGGTCCTTTATGCAAGAAACTAAGATGTTTCAATGCACTTTTGAGCTACCCAGATTTGGAATAAATAGTAGCACACATCATCTTCTTAAGTTTGCAGGCACTGTTTGACATAATCAGTGCTGTAACCTACATTGCATAAAGGAAGATAGTCTAAGACAGTCCACGATAGTCGATCTATCAGGTTATTGAAACAGTGGACCCCCCAAGGAAAGGGTGATTCTCCCAGGAACCTTAAGGTGGAGATCAGCAGCCAGAGGGGGAACTCGTCTTCCTAAAAAAGATTTCACATGGTTCTAAGAACTTGTCAGACCACACTTGTCTCATTACAGAATGAGACTGAGCCGAGATAATGGTGGGTCAATGATGAGTGCATCGACACCTTAGCAAAGACTGCTCAGAAGTGTATAGCCCTTCTATTTAAACTTCCATCTCACATCAGGGCCCCAAAGACAGACTTGAGGGTTTCACTGGATCTCTTTGACCCTCTTCCCAATATGGCCAACTTGAATAAATCTCCTTTTCCTGCATTCCACTTTTAACTTGGCTTTGTTAATATTCTGTTTGAGGTCAGGGGGCAAAGCATGGCCTGAGCACAGGCTGTGATCCCCAAGTCTGTCAACGGGACCTGGTACTGTTCTCCATAGGGCTTTTGTCATTGGAGGAGTTGGCAACGATGGGGCTATGGGGCTAGCTCTGGCTAACACAACAACAACAACAACAATAATAATGAATCCTTATAGGAAAAGTCCAAATATGTGTGTGTATGTGTGTGTATATATATATACATATGTGTATATATGTATATAATCTCTATCCTCTTACTATACATACGTAATATATATTATACATATTACATATATGTTTATATATAACATATATATATATATATATAATCTCCCTCTTTCTATACTTGTTCAAAAGGTATGTGCTTTGGCATATGCTTTCGCATCTGTTTAAAGTCAGGCTAGCCTGTGTGAATAGTTCTAGCTAAAGAGTTCAGGAATGTGAAGTTATTTCTGTCAAATTAGCATACTGGGCCACATGAAAGATGTCCCAATGTTTCCTTTGCTTGCTACAGAAACTTTAGAGGAAAGTTCATGATTGAGAGTCTACAAGAATAGTTTAAATGGCCTTGCTGTTCCTTCTTGGAGAAGAGCTCCCCAGATGGCTTCCTGGAATCTTCACGGGTTTCACATAGGCAAGGTGCATATTTTAATAATGATAGTGTTTTAAGTAAGCTAGTTTTCTTTAACTGACCACCCCAGGCTTCATTTCTCATGTTTCTGGGGGTTAGTAGTTGGAACTGAGTTGGGGTGTTAACCTGCGCTTGTTTATATGGTGGCAGATGATTGGAGGCTAAGCCTAGAGTTAGTTGAAATTTCATTTGCACTAGCATCTGGCACCTGATAGGCATGGGTAGGACACATGAAGGCTGATCACGCATCTCTTCTATGTGACAGGAACTCTTCTTGGCTAACTTGGGCTTCCTCACAGCATGGCACTTTCAGGACTGCCCTGGTTATTTTTCTATAGCAAGAGTACAGGCTGAACATGCGCTGCTACTCAAACCCTCGATTCAGAAATCTGAGAATATCACTTCTACTACATTCTAGTGGAGGAAAGGACACTGAGTGCCAGCCAAGACCAACAGGGAGAAGAATTAGACAAGACCCCTTAGTGAACGGCAGCAAAAGATATCATGTCCATCATTGATTTGCCAAAACGATCCTGAAGGACCAGCAAGATGGCTCAGCAGGAAAAGGTCTTGTCCAAGTATGTGCACAGGAACTTACTTGGCAAGGGAGTTCCACCACTGAATGACTCCCACTACTCGCGCTCATTTTGGATGGATTCATGATCTCCTCTGGATGAGTCTCATGGGAGTAGTGTTGGCATTCTGTGTGCATTACAGGAGCATATTGTCACCAACTGTAACAGACACTGCTTCTTCTCTGTGTCCCTTTGTAAGACATCCCTGCCATCTCATCTGCGTTTACTTTCTTTTTTTCTTTCTTTCTTTCCTTTCTTTCTTTTTTTTTGGTGGGGGTAGTGGGCAAAGGTAACTGGGGAGTGTTATACTCAAGCCTTTGGCTTGACATCGTGTATTTGAACACTCAGCATTCCACTGAACTTTTGTTAAACTCCTTCATAAAACGATTCAGACAATATGGTAGTGTTTACACAAGAAAGTAAGAATCTGATAACTATGTTTTAGATTCTGAACCTTTTTCCCCTCCCCTTGACTGACTGATATAAGAAAAGAGTTCTCAGAAGAGCTAAATCAAAACTTCCATCGGTACGAGCCTTCTTGTATAGTTACCAGCCAAAGATTTTGATATGATGGGCAAAATCAAAATCGTATCTTCCTATTATGAGGAAAACCATTGAAATGAGATCCACAATGTGTTATAATAATAGGGTATACCAAGACTGTACAATGGTGTTCTGTTGGAGATGGCAAAAACAATACAAAAAATTAAGTTATGAAAATGCTGTAAAATTAGTTTATAAAGCACAGCCACTTAATTATACAAACATATTTTCTAAATGTCTTACAAGAACAGAGGTAAAAAAGAATTTAAGAAGTAACATGTCCTAGAACAGATGGCAGGGGATGCCAGGGACAATGAAACTATGCAGAAGTGTGCCCAGATAAGTGACTAGAAACAACTCCATAAAGAAGACAAGAAAACTCGAGGTACATGTTCTGATGAAAGGAAATTAACTTTTCTTCAAACCTAGTAAGTGAGCTCAGGAAAAGAAGAGCTGTGTACTAAAAGTATTCAGAAACCAACTCTATTCTATGTGTGGCTAGGAATTAATTCAAATACATAGTGTAGATGAAGATTCCTCTGGCAGCAGCTGTCCTGCTTTAAATGAGGATGGGTCCCTGTAGACTCAGAGGTGTGGATACTCAGTAGAACCCTTGGGGTAGGGATAGGAGGTGTGGCCTTCTTGGAAGAGGTGTGGCATTGGGGCAGTTGATGAGGCCTCAAGAGCCTCACCATTTCCGGTACTCTCTCTGTCTTCCGCTTGCAGAACACGATGTGAGCTCTTCACTGTTCCTGCCTCCAGGCTTCTGTTCTGCCGTCCTAGACTCCAACCCTCTAAAACCATAACTCCAACTAAACACTTTCATAAGTTTCCTTGGTCATGGCACTTCCTTACAGTAATAGAAAAGGAAGACCACAATAAAACCATTTTTAATACATAAACTTGTAGAACATAGAAAAAACCTACAGGAATTTATTTAGCAAACCCTCCAAATCTAACCAAGGTCCATTCTAATACAATTCCAAAAGTCTATCTTAAAATACTTCCCTGGGCATCATAGCATCTTGATATAATTCCAAGACTAAGGTAGGAGGCTTTACAGTTCAAGACTTGCCAAGACTCAAACAAACAAACATATATAAAATATAAATGAATGATTATAATAACAAGAAACATAATGCTTAAAATAACTACAGAGATTTTGAAAAGAAGCACAATGTAGGTCTTGAGTCTCATGGGTTAAAAATCTACCATAAACTTTCAAAACAATGATGAGATTTAAGTGTAGAAAATATTATGTAGATAAGTGAATTGGCATAAATACCTGATTCATTTTAAATTATAAATTTAAATTTAAATTATAACTATACACATTTATCCAAGCAATTATCTATGTGAAAGGTAATAGAACACAATAAAGAAGTCTTGGGAAACAATAATAAAAATAAATAGTAACACAAATCTCAGATGATAAACTCACAAAGGTAATTTCATGTCACGTCAAACACACCTGCCTTCTAAGAGAGCCACAGGGAAGCTGTTCTCCACACATTATCTCAACTCTAAGGCTTTTCTTTCTTGGCACAAACTTTCTCCATGACCAGGCAGGAATAAAGAAACCACCCACATCACAAGCGGCTTTTTCCTAATTCAAAGGAGCACATGCCAGTTCAGCTTGTTAGTCCATTAGTCAGAATAAATCATAAAGTCCTGCCTAGCTGGCAAAAAGCAATGCTCTTCCACAGGAAGTAATACATAATAAATAATAAGTTTCCCACAGTTTCCATGTGGGAAACTGAACTATTACATAGCATGCATAGCATGGTTAAGACAGTTCCTTCATCATATATGTGTATGTGTGCATATATGTTCTCCAAAGGAGCTCCAGATCCACTTTTGATAAATCTAAAATGCTCTTTTTGAGAGTTTTTAGAAAATAATTTTATATTCATTTGTTAGGCAAAGCTTTCTTGAGTATCATGTCATACACCGAAGACATAAAGGAGCTCTAGAGGCTTACCACAAAAAAAAAAAAAAAAAAAAGCAGAACTAACCTGATAGAATAGTATAAAGAGTAAAAAAATATAATCACTCTAAAGATCAAGAACTCCTACAAATAATGCAGAGACACACAATCCAGCAGAGTTGTGGACTATAAACTCCTGCAGAAGACTGTGAACTCTTCGTGCACACTGCCGATCGCAAAAGCATGTCTGATAGCTGCTAACTCTAACTCCTCTCGGAGAAGAACCCACTACTACCAGAAGCACAGGCACCAGTGCCAAATCCTCAGCAGTCGCATCACAACAATCCAGCTGCCTGCCTCTACTCCATGATTATGCTAACCAGTAGCATGATATCTGGGAATCCATCACGTGTGGACCAGTTTTAAAATTCAGGTAAATGAACAGAGCAAAAGAAAATGCTATAAGCTGTTTATGAATGAAAGAAAAACCTTCCATGTATAAAAATTATTTATGATGTTTGATGCACTCCAATAACCACCAGGTCCTTGATACCAGATGATGCTAGAGCTTTTTTTTTTTTATGCCAAAAATTTTAATAGGCCGTAAATTGTGTGTTAGGCTCTGTTAGCTGTCAATGGTACAATTCTCTGTGCATAATAACATCACATTAAATAATAAGTTTAAAATGTCCAGAAAATGGTATCTTCAGAGGTACTGTGTGGGATGCTGAGACTGATATCAGGCTTTGCAGTTTGATATCAGGAACAGTTTGCAATGAGAAAGGTGAGAACACAATGTGAAAATAACTGAACTTCAGACTATGGTGATACACTTAGAAGCAGACGAAAAGGAGTGAGGAGAAAGTTTTGGTGGGGAAATAACAGAACTCGATTGGGTAAGAAGCTCAGCGTTTACCTCAAACTGACAAAGTCAACAGACAAGTAACTTCAATTAGGTTTCTTGTGAACATCCTTGTTTGCCATTTGGTACTTGAAGGTTAGGGACACTGCTTCTTTGAGAAGAAGAAGCAGTGCAGCCAGGACATCCATTCAGGGTACTGCTCTACTACGAGCCGGTAACACATGGTAACCGAGGTAATTCTTGTGTGGCTATCAAATTTCAGTTCTATTTTATACACTTTATTTTAGGATGTGATCCTTGATTCATAATCCAAATATGTCTGGCCATATATATGACTGTGTTTTCCTTACATTTCAATACATCTAGAGAACAATTATTGACTGGGGAAAACTTTGTATTTCTAATTAACCTTTTTTGACTGCGGCAAGCGTTTCTCCCTTTGTTTTCTGATTTTGAATTCCAATATCAGGTGCACATCGTAATAAAAGTATTTCATACTGGTAGCCAAGAATCTAAAGTTTGAATTTTCTGGTGAGATACTTTGAGAAGATTGCTATGAAATGACTTTTGTTTCTGATAGAAGCTGGGGGGAAAGTTAAGGTAAATAATGTAAGATTAAATACAAATGAAATAATAGCCTGTATTTCATAAAAATCAGTTGTGCACTATACTACCAAACACTAAAATACTGCTAAGTGGGATAGAGTATATGTCACACCATTTAGGCTAGTCATCAGTGATATACTGTTATATATATACATATATATATATATGTATGTATATAGATATATATAATTTTTATTTTTTCACAATTTATTCATTATATATCCTGATTGAAGCCCCCTTCCTCAACTGCTCCCAGTCTCCCCCTCCCTCCCCTTTCCTCCCATGCCCTTCCCCTAGGCCACTCGCTTCTGATGGTGCAGCCTTGCCAGGCCACTGAGGAAGAGGATCCAGGCAGTTCTGATGAGACTTGACAGGCTATCCTTATCTCCTCCCTGACGGAGAAGAGCCCTCCCTGCTTTCTTGACTTGGCCAATTTCCATGACTTAAGTATTAACATCATGTCTATCTCAGCTACTAACTGTACATATACTCGTTATCAAAATGGCTGAAATTCACCTCTTTGTGCGTGTGTGTATGTATGTGTGTGTTACATGAATGAGTGTGAATGGGGGTGGCCCACTGTGAGCCCATGTGGCGGCCAGAGCATCAGATGTTTTACTTATCACGCTCTGCCATGAGACAGAGTTTCTCTCTCTCTCTGGATCGGGCTCCCAGTTTTGACTCAGCTGGCTGGCTCCACCTCCTAATGCTGGGTGCTGGGGATTTGAACTCCTGTACTCGGGCTTGCAGAGCAAGCACTGGCACCCACTCTAGCACCTCGGTTAGTGTTTGTTTTGGTTTTGGTGCAAGTTGACCCCAGAACTCATTGCAAGAAGAGGTTATAATAGCATACTAACAATATGGTAGCCCTGCACTCTAAATGCTATTGGCACATAGAAGTTGTCGAAGTGGTGAGGGGAAAGACAGGCTTCAGCTGGCCCTGGGTAGCCTGGGGAGTTCTCTTTCTAAGACTTCTGCTTGGTAAACCTAGATTCTTGCCTCCACAGCAGAAAGGAATTTTGGGATGAGCCAGTATGAAGCCATCAGTGTGTTGAAGGCCACTTTAAACATAGGTCTTAAGCCCGGGCTTTAATAGAAAGAGTGGCACTCGGGGAAAGAATGCCATATGTGGAAGTCTGGGTCTGACTTCGCAAGGGACAGCCTTCTTTCCGGTGGTTATGTATATGCCCTGCGGCTTTCTAAGCTACGCTGTTGAAAGAGTACACTTTCCAAGAGTAATGGTTAAAAGACAAGTAGAATGACCATGACCTTAGCTGGCTTGCTTGTTTCTCTTATTTAAATATCTTCCTCTTGTGCGTGAACTTTTCAGGTAGCATTATGAGGTGTGCAATTGAGATTTAGGGGTGAGGGTGTATGGTAACATGCTAGAACTTGAGGTTGCAAACATTCTGGCCCTGAGTCAGCAAAGTCACCTGCTGTTTTTAACATCATCATTTGCAATGTATTTGGGGAAATGTGCATTATTTCTGTTGGCGATTTCTGTTTCCCAGTGGTGTTGATGTTTTCTTGATTGTCAGCAGGAAAGACAAACCCGGTCCTAGAGAGAATGGTTTCATTTCCTGTCCATGTTTCCTGGATTTCCTTTTATGCTATCCTGCCTCATAAAACACGTGATGGCGCTGTACAAGCTGCTATGTACAGATGTGCAGTCCTACGCTTGATCCAAGCCTACGCCCTTTGATACTCACTAAACTTCTTCCCCGTAAAGTGCCATTTAAGGCATAACCAAGGAACAGGTCGGCTAAGGGGATCCTTAGATCTGAACGTCGCTGATGTTAAGTGCCTGCTTGCAACTGTTCACAGTCATGCACATCTTGGCTTTTACCTGTGCAGTTCAGCACAGCTGGCTGGGCTGTGGCAATGATCATTTTCCAATGAAATTTTTTTCTCTGTTTCAGACCAGATTTTCAGCACTGCCTAAACCTTGATGAATCACACCACTACTTTTTTCCTCCAGTGGATTTAAATAAAAGACAACATGCATTTAAAACATCTGCTATATGAAACATGTTTTATTGGCAAGTGTTCAGTGCCTGCTCCTGTTTCAAACAATAAAAATAAAAATAAACCTACCAACTCTTAAAAATATCATCTTTCCTATGCCAAGGGCCCAGAAATAATAGGTAAGTTTTGAGATATTTTTAAATATATAATTATTTTGTCAATTTATCTTATTTTCTGCCATACAAAACAGAATTTTCATCAAATCACTTAATAGATGACTAAAAATTTCTCTTTTGTAAACTAGTGGCTTCTAAAGTTCTCTGTGGATAAAAGAACTAGAAAGTAGAGATGACATCACAGCTGTGATTTGGAGGAATAGAAACTCCCCCTGGGAGAAGGGACATGCCATTGTTTGCTGTATAAGATCGTAAGTTCACATTGTACAGGAGAAACAACCCTTCTCATATTGATAAATTTTCATCAAAGAACTCTGGGATCAAGGGTTCTCTACTGAACAGATGGTTTTTCCTCCTCAGATGGGGGAGGGCTTCTGGAAGTGTCTGGGCCTTTGGGGTGAACTCTAGGAGTAGGAAGAGTCCTCATGGTCTCTGGTAGGCAGAAGCTAAAGGTGCTGTTGAGTATGATGACAGAACACTATCAGCCAATAGAAGCTGAACGGTCGAAAGGAACTTTGTGCCATGCACAGCCGTTCCCACACATATAGAAATGACATCACCAGCACCACTGAGGACCCTGGTTCTCCCAATCACCCTACTGGCGTCCCTCCTGGATCTCTGTCTCTGCTTGTGTGGTGGTTATTTTCGTGCCTGCCTGCACAGTTTGCTGAGCTCCTTAGCAACGCCCGCGTGCTCTGCTTGCCTTAAATAGTCTATAGATACAAGTTTAGATGAATATAATACTTTTGTGAGATATTCTTTTTTTACACTTAAAAATATCTTTTATTAATTCTTTTTTTTTGTTTTTATTATTTTTTCTTTAATTACACTTTATTTACTTTGTATCCCCCCTGTGGTTCCCTCCCTCTTCCCCTCCCAATCCCTCCCTTCCTTCACCCTCTGCATGCATGCCCCTCCCCAAGTCCACTGATAGGGGAGGACTTCTTTTCCTTCCTTCTGATCCTAGTCAATTAGGTCTCATCAGGAGTGGCTGTCTTATCCTCTTCTGTGGCCTGGTAATGCTGCTTCCCCCTCAGGGGGAGGTAATTAAAGAGCAGGCCAATCAGTTCATGTCAGAGACAGTCCCTGTTCCTATTACAATGGAATCCACTTGGATACTGAACTGCCATGGGCTACATCTCTGCAGGGGTCTTAGGTTATCTCCATGCATAGTCCTTGGTTGGAATATCAGTCTCAGGAAAAACCCCTATGCTCAGAGTTTTTGGTTCTGTTGCTCTCCTTGTGGAGTTCCTGTCCTCTCCAGATCTTACTGTTTCCCACTTCTTTCCTAAGATTCCCTGCACTCTGTCCAAAGGATGCCCAGAAGTCTCAGCATCTACATTGATAGTCTGCAGGGCAGAGCTTTTCAGAGGTCCTCTGTATCAGGCTCCTGACTTCTTCCCTCTTTTCTCCTTCTTCTGATGTCCAGCCTCTTTGTCTTTCTGGATAGGAATTGAGCATTTTAGCAAGAGTCCTCCCTCTTCATTAGTTTCTTTAGGTTTACAGGTTTTTGTAGATTTATCCTATATTATATGTCTATATGAGTGAGTATATACCCTGTACATCTTTCTGCTTCTGGGATAGCTCACTCAGGATGATCTTTTCCAGATCCCACCATTTACCTGCAAATTTCATGATTTCCTTGTTTGTTTGTTTTTTTATTGCTGAGTAATATTCCATTGTGTAGATATACCACAATTTGTGCATCCATTCCTCCACTGAGGGGCATCTGGGCTGTTTCCAGCTTCTGCCTATTACAAATAAGGCTGCTACAAACATGTTTGAGCAAATGTCCTTATTGTGTACTTGAGAATCTTTTGGATATATGCCTAGGAGTGGTATAGCTGGATCTTGAGGAAGCGCTATTCCTAGTTGTCTGAGAAAGCGCCAGATTGATTTCCAGAGTGGTTGTACAAGTTTACATTCTCACCAGCAGTGGAGGAGGGTTCCCTTTTCTCCACAACCTCTCCAGCATGTGCTGTCTCTTGGGTTTTTCATCTTAGCCATTCTGATGGGTGTAAGGTGAAATCTCAGGGTCATTTTGATTTACATTTCCCTGATGGCTAATGAGGTTGAGCATTTCTTTAAGTGTTTCTCTGCCATTCGATATTCCTGTTTTGAGAATTCTCTGTTTAGCTTTGTACCCCATTTTTTAATTGGATTACTTGATTTTTTGCTGTTTAACTTCTTTAGTTCTTTATATATACTGGATATTAGCCCTCTGTCAGATATAGGGTTGGTGAAGATCCTTTCCCAATCTGTAGGCTGTCGTTTTCTTCTGAGGACAGTGTCCTTTGCTTTACAGAAGCTTTTCAGTTTCATGAGGTCCCATTTATTGATTGTTGATCTTAGAGCTTGTGCTGTTGGTGTTCTGTTCAGGAAGTTGTCTCCTGTGCCAATGAGTTCAAGGGTATTCCCTACTTTTCCTCTAAGCAGTTTAATGTGTCTTGTTTTATGTTGAGGTCTTTGATCCACTTGCACTTAATTTTGTGCAGAGTGATAAGTATGGATCTATTTGCATTTTTCTACATGTAGACTTCCAGTTAGACCAGCACCATTTGTTGAAAATGCTGTCTTCTTTGAATGGATTTGCATCTTTGTCAAAAATCAGTGTCCATAATTGTGTAGATTTATGTCAGGGTCTTCTATCTATCTGATTCCATTGATCCACCAGTCTGTTTCTATGCCAGTACCATGCAGATTTATAGTACAGCTTGAGATCAGGGATGGAGATATCTCCTGAAGATCTTTTACTGTAGAGAATTGTTTAAGCAATTCTGGGTTTCTTGTTCCATATGAAGGTGAGAATTTTTCTTTCAAGGTCTGTAAGAATTGTGTTGGTAATTGAGAACTCCATTCAATGAATTTTAATCATATTCAATCCTCCCTCTTCCTCCAAGATCCACTTTGCTTCCCTAACCAAGCAACTTTGTGGCCTTTTGGTTCTTGTAAAATTATTGATTCCAATTTATGTGTGGGTGTGGGGCTATCCACCAGAGTGAAGCTGACCTGCTAGGGCCTAAATTCTTAAAGATCACTGAATGCAGATTTCTCAGCAAGAACCATTTGCCAAATAGCTCCCCAGCTAGGAGCTGGACTTCATCACATCCCACCCCACCCTGCTGTCAGAGCCAGGCCAGTCTAGGGCTTTCTCAGAGGCACTAATGAAAGGCTGAAAAGGAACCCAGTTCTGTGTCCTTGTTCATGGGCAGACTTGGTGAGGCCTGGTCTGAGGCTGGGGCCCTGGTCTAAAGGAAGTTAAGTTTTCAATTTCGGGGAACTTGCCTTTCCCCTGAAAAGACTGTTGTTATCAGTCCCAAAGCCATTGTGAACTAGACCTCTGTATCCTGTTTCTCTTGCACAACATCCCCTGATTAGCTTCCTGCTGAGTCCATCCTGTCTTATGGTAGCTTTCTGTTGAGTCTGTCTCACCCCATGCTCTCCCTGCAAATAGTGTGTAAGATGCTGTACTTCTTAATAACCTGGCTTGGTATAAGACATAGCTTGTGCAAGACCCTCTGATCCTACCTGTTCTAACTTCTTTGCCTCTGATCTTCTATTAAGAAAAACTATTAACTTTACTTTAAGTGTGTGTGTGCCTGTGTGTGTGTGTGTGTGTGTGTGTGTGTGTGTGTGTGTGTGCACTGCTTGTAATTACCTCAGAAACCAGAGGCATGAGATGTTCTGGAGAGTTAGAGAAAGCTGGGAGCTGCAGTCTGAGTGCTGGGCACTGTGATCCAGTCTTCCACAAGGGAAGTAGGTGTACTTAATCAAAGAGCTATCTCTCTAGCTTCCTGTTGGAGATTTTGTAGGATTTACATCTCTTATACAACACTGTCTTCCCAGCTTACCTGCTTCAATAAAATATCATCATGGTGGGAAGCTTGCAGATATACACACATGCAGATATAGTGCTGGAGAAGTAGCTGAGAGCTTTGTAGCAGCAGAGAGAGGTGAGTGGTGGTGGAGGGAGAGAGGGACAGAGAGAAAAAGACAGAGAGAGAGGAGAGACTGAGAAAGATTGAGAGAGGGAAGAGAGAGAGAGACAGAGAAAGACTGGGACTGGTTTGGGCTTTTGAAACCTCAAAGCCCACCTCCTCCAACAAGGCCACACCTCTCCACCAACTGGGAATGAGGTATTCTAATATGTGCCTAGAAATTATTCTCATTCAAACCTCATCAATATAGTCTCAGTGACTTATAAGGGTATTTTTATACTTAAACTTTGTTCTTTGAGTTACACATCAATTATTCACTTTCATTGCACCATTATGATTAGTAAAAGTTTACAAGGTTTTACTAAAACAATCGACATTTTTCATCTCTTCAGTGCAATTAGCTTACTATTAAGAACTTTGAAGTTGGACTAAGTGCAACTTTCTTTGCCTATCGCCATGTCCTCTGCTGTTATTACCTCTACCCCTCTGGAACCACGGCCAAAGTAAACTCTGTCAGAGTATTTTATCACAATAGGATAAAATACACAATAAACATATGAAAATCTGTACACCTAAAGAAGCTAATCAAGAAGGAGGACCCTGGGAAAGATGCTCAATCCTGATTCAGAAAGAAGAGGTTGAAAACAAGGAACAAGATAGGAGCCTTCCACAGATGGCCTCTGAAAGACGATGCACCAAGGTTTTAAAGCAGATGCTGAGACTCATAGCCAAACTTTGGGCAGAGTGCAGGGAATCTTATGAAAAAGGGGGGAGATAGAAAGACCTGGAGAGCACTGGAGCTCCATAAGGTGAGCAACAGAACCAAAATAATCTGGGCATAGGGGTCTTTTCTGAGACTGATACTCTGACCAAGAACTATGCATTAAGATAACCTATAGAATCCCTGCACAGATGTAGCCCATGGCAGCTCAGTATCCAAGTGGGATCCCTAGTCAGGGGAACAGGGGCTCTCTCTGACATGAACTCAGAGAGGCAGCCTTACCAGCCCACAGAGGAAGACAATGTAGCCAGTCCTGATGAGACCTGATAGGCTAGGGTCAGATGGAAGAGGAGGAGGACTTCTCCTATCAGTGGACTGGGGAAGGGACATGGGAGGACACAAGGGAGTGAGGCCAGTATTGGAAGGGGGTGAGGGAGGGGGATACAGCTGGGATACAATGTGAATAAATTGTAATAAATTTAAAAAATTAAAAAAATAATCCCTTGAATTTTTTTTCTAATTAAATTTCTAATACTGAAAAATACAAATGACCTCGAATGTAAGTTTTGTATACACCTACCTGGCTAAATGACTATTGATCATTTTTCTTTTAAACACCTAAGTGCAGTAGCAAAAAGAGATCTAGGATGGCCCCTGCTCTTCCTACTGGACATTAACTCATACCTTGAGGGTGAGCAGGGCTACAAGCATGAGACAGCACCCTCTCACTAGCTAGATGGCAAAGGTGACAGCATTTTTCAGTTCCATGAGGGATTCCAATGATTTGATTTTTAATTAGCCAAACTGGAATTTATTAGCTGAAAATGCAGAACAATTGCCTTGCAAATGTGATGCCCTGGGCCAATCCCTAGCACACCCAGACAAAAAAGTGAACCAATGAACAAAAGTTCAATTGAATGGTTTGAAGGGGGAACAGCCAGGCTTTTTCTGAGGAGGCTTGCTTCTGCTGTACTGCCAGCAGCAAGCAGTCACACATTGAATGGGCTAGCCTCTTGCAGCTGATATCTTCAGTCTCCTCAGCAACCTTAAGGCTTGGAAAAGAACCGTGAGAACTCCTGTACCTACTGAGAACATTAGCAGAGACTCCTGCCTTCTCTGTAGCCCCAGCCACAGAAATTGAGCTAATTAAATGTGTAATTTTTAAGCCACTGGATTTATACTAATTTGCTGCACATATTTTGTATATGTTTTGCATATTAATTTATTCTAAATAAATAATGAGAAATTTATATCTTCTTTTTCTGTTTTAATGCACCTTAATTTTTAAGTTTATATTTTTTATTCACTTTGCATCTCAGTCATAGCCCTTTCCTTCCTCTCCTCCCAGTCTCACCCTCCCTCCCTTTAATCCCATTCCCCCTCCCCTATTCCTCAAAAAAGAGGAACACCCCCCCCCCTCAACCCACACCAGCACATCAGGTTGACTCCGGACTGAGCACATCCTCTTCCCCTGTTGCCTGGCAAGGCAGCCCCTCCAAGGGGAGTGATCAAAAAGCAGACAACAGAGTCCATGTCGGAGACAGCCCCTGATCCCCTTACTAAAGAACCCACATGAGGCTGAGCTGCCCATCAGCTACATCTGTGTAGGGGTCTAGGTCCAGTCTATGCATGGTCCTTGGTTGGTGCTTCATCTCCACAAGCCCCTCTGGGCCCTAGTTCGTTGGCTCCATTGGTCTTCTTGTGGAGCTCCCGTCCCCTCCAGGTCATCCTCCACGTCCTCACGCCCCACGTTTCCCCAAGATTCCCTGTGCTTCCCCGAATATTTGGCTGTGAGGCTCAGAATCTGTTTCAACCTGCTGCTGGGTGGAGCCTATCAGAGGACATTTATGTCAGCCTCTTGTCTGTAAACTTAGCAGAGCATTAAGATAGTGTCAGGGGACCTCTTCCTCTGTGGCCTGGCAAGGAAGAAGATCCAGGAAGTCCTGATGAGGCTTGATAAGCTCTGGGCAGATGGCAGAGAAGGAGAACGCTCTCTTTCTGAGGACTAGGGAAAAAGCCGATAGGGGGAAGAGAGAGGGAGGGTGAGGCTGGGAGGAGTTGAGGGAGGGGGCTTCAATCAGGATATACGATGAGTAAATTGTAAAAATAAATAAATAAATAAGATTAAAAAAAAGTGTCAGGGGTTGGCTTTCTCCCATGGGGTGGGTCTCAGACTGGACCAGGCATTGGTTGGGCATTCCCTTGATCTCTGCTCTATAATTATCCTTGCATATCTTTTAGGGAGGGTAAATTTTGGGTCAAAGTTTTTGTGGATGGTTTGGTGATCCCCTCCCTCCACTAGTAGTCCTATCTAGTTAGAGGGTGGCCTCTTCAGTTTCTATGGCCTGTGCTACTATGCATCTCAGCTAGAGTCACCGCAATATGCTCCCAGGAGCCTGCCCTGTCCTGGGTCTCCAGTTTGTCACAGCGATGCCCAGTCCATGATTCCTGGCATAGAAACAGAATGGGGTTTCCATGGAATTGAGTTGAAGCCCAGAAATAAACCCATACACCTAAGAACGCTTGATTTTTGACAAAGGAGCCAACACCATACAATAGAAAAAAGACAGCATCTTCAACAAATGGTGCTGGTCTAACTGGATGTCTACATGTAGAAAAAATGCAAATAGATCCATATTTATCACCCTGCACCAAACTCAAGTCCAAGTGGATCAAAGACCTTAGCATAAAACTAAATACATTAAATCTATTAGAAGAAAAAGTGGGGATCAGCCTTGAACTCATTGGCATAGGAGACAACTTCCTGAAAAAAATATCATGTCCTCAGGCATCAACAATTAATAAATGGGACTTCTTGAAACAGAAAACTATACTGGAAGTTTATACTGGAAGTTTCTCGAATGGCTAAGAAGCACTTAAAGAAATGATCAACATCCTTAGTCATAAAGGAAATGCAAATAAAAAAAAAAACAGTTGTGTTATGTGAATGTGTTTTTGTTTTGGACCTAAGTGGGGAGTGCGGAAATGCTTTATCCACCACTGAAAGCAGATTCATGTGGGGCTGATCATTATCGGCATAAAATACACTCATGCAGGGCTTAATCTTTGTAAGAAAATGTGTGATGTTTTCCAGCTGGAAACTGCCTCATGTGATGGGCATGGTTTTTGCCAGCTAGAAAACATCCTTATTTGGACTCTGAGAACATATAAATAAGAGCCGAGAGAGAGAGAGAGAGAGAGAGAGAGAGAGAGAGAGAGAGAGAGAGAGAGAGAGAGAAGATGTTTTGCATCACTTTACTTTGCCTTGCATTGCTTCTTATCACTTCAGTTTGCTATTGTTCAAGATGCTTCTGGAGAGAAAGGCTCCAGAGAACACTTCGGGGTTGCTGCTACCGTTTGCTGTTTGCTGTTTCACTGGACTTGTGGAATCTAGATGACTGAGGTTGGTATTGCCCTAAAGAACCCAACAACCCTAATCAGCAGCAAGTAGATATAAAGAACTGAGTCCCTTGTCCCTACAATCCTGTTTTCTCTCCTAACTAGGGTCAGGGGTTTGGAAGGGAGGTAGAGGTGCTTAAGAACTCTAAATAAAGTAGTTTTTTGTTTTGTTTTGTTTTTGAAAAATCTAAGTGTACATAAAAGCTTCTGTAAGGCAAAGGACACTGTCAATAGAACAAAAGGCAGGCTACAAATTGGTAAAAGTTCTTCACCAACCCTACATCTGCCAAAAGACTAATATCCAATATATATAAAGAACTCAAGAAATTAAACACCAACAAACCAAATAATCCAATTAAAACAAAGAATTCTCAACAGAGGAATCTCGAATGGCTAAGAAGCACTTAAAGAAATGATCGACATCCTTAGTCATAAAGGAAATGCAAATCAAAACAGCTCTGAGATTCCATCTTACACCCACCAGAAAGTCTAAGATAATAAACTGAAGTGATGGCACATGCTGGTGAGGATGAGGAGAAAGGGAATCCTCCTCTGCTGCTGGTGGGAATGTAAACTTGTGCAACCACTTTGGAAATCAATCTGGCGCTTTCTCAGAAAACTGGGAATAGCTCTACCTCAAGACACAGCTATACCCTAGAACAAGAACACTTGCTCAGCTATGTTCATAGCAGCTTTATTTATAATAGCCAGAATCTGGAAACAACCCAGATGTCCCTAAACTGAAGAATGGATACAGAAACTGAGGGACATTTACACAATGGAATGCTACTCAGCTATTAAAAAGAAACAAATCATGATATTTGCAGGCAAATGGAAGGAACTAGAGAAAAATCATCCTGAGTGATGTAACACAGACCCAGAAAGACACAGATGGTTTATATTCACTTATAAGCAGATTTTCACGACATAGTACCGGATAAACATATTACAATTCACAGACCCAAAGAAGATAGGTAACAAGGAGGACCCAAGGGAGAATGCTTAAACCTCACTCAGACGGGGAAATAGACTAGAGAGTGGAAATGGCTGAAGAGAGGGAACAAGGTAGTAGAGGGAGCACAGAGAGAGAGGAGGGTGGTAATCAGACCTGGGGAGAGCAGAGACAGGCGGAAAGGGCCAGCAGAGAGAAGAACTTAATTTTTATTCTACCATTTGAGACAGCTGATAAAAACTTGACTAGAACAAGTAGAAGTGGTATTATGGGTTAGGCTTTTGTAGCGGTGTGTGTTCTGTGCTTCAACATTGTAATAATATATGGGATTTTTATAAATAATCATTAATTAGATTGAACAGTGCTCTTCTGCTTCTAGTTTCCTGGAAATATTTTGCCAGTAATGGGTGTTGAGTTGTTTCTTTATTAAACACCTTTTCTGTACCTTTTAAAAATTACTTGATTTGTTTTGAAATCTATAATGTGTTAAGTTACAGAGACTTCTACAGTAACATTGAAGCAACCCTTTTGTGTTGAGGCAAAGGTGGGAAAAGTAAGTTAGTTACACTATTGTCTTCTTATATGTTTTAATGTAGTTTGACCACATTGGCCAAAGATTATTGCATATAATATATTAATTTCTGACAACAATGCTTTTATCTGTAATTTTTTCCTTCCTTCCTTCCTTCCTTCCTTCCTTCCTTCCTTCCTTCCTTCCTTCTTCCTTCCTTCCTTTTTTCTTTCTTCCTTCTTTTCTTTCTTTCTTTCTTCCTTCTTCCTTCTTCCTTTCTTTTCTTTCTTTCTTTCTCTCTTTGCTTTAACATCAAGAATATGCTCCAGTATCTCCCCCTTCTTTCCTAAGATTACCTGCACTCTGCCCAAAGTTTGGGTATGAGTCTCAGCCTCTGCTTTGGTACTTTAATCAGTAGAGTCTTTCAGAGACCTTCTGTGGTAGGCTCCTGTCCTGTTTCTTGTCTTCTCCTGCTTCCGATTTCTATTGTGTTTGTCCTTCTGAATGAGGAATGAGCATCTTCCCTAGGGCCTTCCTTGTTTCTTAGCTTAGAAGTATAGGTTTTAGTATGTTTATCCTATATTATGTGGCTAATATCCACTTATGAGTGAGTATATACCATGTGTGTCTTTCTGCTTCTGGGTTACCTCACCCACGGGAGGGGACAGGAGCTCCAAAAGAAGACTAACAGAGCCATAAAAACTGAGCCTTGGGATCCCTGAAGAGAATGATACCCCAACCAAAGACAATGCATGCAGTGGACCTAAAACTCCAGCTCAGATGTAGCCCATGGCAGCTCAGTGTCCAAGTGGGTGTCCTAGTAAGGGGAATGGGGGCTGTCTCAGACATGAACTCAGTGACTGGCTCTTTGATCCCCTCCCCCTGTGGTGGAGCAGGCTTGCCAGGCCACAGAGGAAGACAATGCAGCCAGTCCTGATGAGACCTGCTAGGCTAGGGGAAGGAAGGGGAAGAGGTCCTCTCCTATTAATGGACTAGGGGAGGGGCATGGGGAGAAGAGGGAGGGAGGGTGGGATTGGGAGGCAATGAGAGAGGGGGCCACAGCTGGGACACCAACTGAATAAACTGTAATGAATGATAATAAAAAAAGAAGAGGAAAGAATATGGTCACTTCACACAGCATCTTCTCTGGAAGAGTTGTGGCAAATCTTACTATTTTCCTTCCAAATATTTTAGTCATCAGTGGAAAATTCTCTAAATCTAGAGAACTATTCAACTCTGATGTAGCTTTTACAGATTCTCAAGATAAAGATAGTGCATACCCTAACACTCAAGAATATCTGAGCAGATCACCTGTGTTTTTCAGCCCTTCGCCACTGCAGAAATGTGTCTACAGACACTGAGTGAAGACCATTCCAACACTTATCTCAAACATGAATTATTTCATGGTTACTTTTTAAAATAAAGTAGGCTTTTTCATTTATTTCATTCAGGATTCTAAGAGGAAGGCCTCATAGAGTGGTGGATGTCCAGAATCCAAGCACTCAGGAAGCTGAGCTAAAAGAATCAAAAGTTTAAGACCAGGCTGGGCAGCCTTTCATGTGAAGGCCACCCTGCCTCTCAGCAGCCGTAGTACCCACAAAAGATCCACAGAGAGAATTCAGTCACCACAGTGTTTAAAAAACACTAAGTCTTAAACCTGAGGGAACATGCATGCTCAACCTACACATTAAATTATCATATATCTGTGGTTTGTAAATGAGGGATCCTTAGGGGTCAAAGCTGAGATTTTTGTGTTCATGATTCACAGGACAGGACACACTGGACATTTCCTCTGTGAGCACCACACTCCAAAGTAATGTTGAGTGGCCAACTTGTGTCTCCATATCACAAAATGGACCTTTAACCTGAGACAAATAGACAGAGAGAAGGAGAGAGACAGAGACAGAGGCAGAGACACAGAGAGGGAAACAGAGAGAGACAAGAAAGAGAGACAGAGATAAAGACAGAGAGAGACAGAGGGAGAGTGACAGAGAGAGATAGAGAGAAACAGATTGGGAGAGGGAAAGGGGGAGAAAAATCAATCCTGAGAAAATCTTGATACATCGGGTATTTTGAGAAATCATCTCCCCACCACCATCTCCCTCCTGTACCCACACACACACACATAAACACCCTATCCCCAACAGCCATGTACCTGTAAAAAAATAAATTAAATAAAGACTCATTTCCTATTTTCTCAAACCTAGCCTCCACTCAAGAGTACGGAGGGAAAAACTGACTTTTCCTCAGCAAAGCAAGAAGTCAGAGACTCATCCAAGGCTTGGACTTTGATCCTCGTTGGAGATCATACCATTTAGAAAGGCAAATTGTAACATGCCAACAAGAGCATGCACTTGTACATATTTGGGCATTTATAAGAACAATGTGTCTTGGGATTGGTTCTTTCCCTTCAATGTTACACGGTCCTGGCTACTTCTATGCCAACTTGACATAGCTAGAGTCATTTGAGAAGAGGGAAGCTCCATTGAGAAAATTCCACCATCAGGTTGGCCTATGGGAAAGCCTGTGACGCACTTGAGGGCCCAGTTCACTGTGGGTGGCGCCACAGCTTGGCTGCCGGGTCTGGGTACTACAGGAAGGAAGGCTGAGCAGGCCACGATGAGCAAGCCAGTAAACAGCACTTCTCCAGCTTCTCCACTTCCTACCTCCAGTTCCTGCCATGCCAGAGTTTATGCCCTAACTTCCCTCAATGATAGACTATTGCTTGGAAGTGTAAGATCCTAACTAAGACATAGAGATACCAATTTCTGTGGAACTTTTTGAAATTGTTTCTAAGAAACATGCTTAAAGACATTTGCTATTTTTAAGGCATTGCTTGATATTTAACCACCTTTATTTTTCTTTTTTTGAGACAGGGTCTCTCTGTGTAGCCTTGGCTGTACCTTTTTGCTCTGTAGATCAGGCTGGCCACAACCTCACAAATCTGCCTACTTCTGCCTGCCTGCTGGAACTAAAGTTGTGTGGCACCACGCCCTGCTTAACCATCATTCTTCATCACTTTTTTCAGGTTGACATCTTTATCGTGACTTATAGATGTCCTTGTTGAAAGTGTGACAATGTACTTACTGACAAATAATAAAATAAGAGATTTAAACATTTGTAAGCATTTGTCCCGATGTCAATCATAATAAAGCTATTCAGAAGTTGTCGATTTAATATTTTAATGATCTTAATTATGTGTGAGTGTGGGAGAGTGGAGTGCGGACCCACCTATGAGAGCAGTGCCCATATAGGCCAGAGGCATGAGTCAGTGCTCACCTAGAATGGGTGACGGGCACTGGCAAGCTGCCCTTCATGGGCACCAGGAATCGAAAACGCTTCCTTGGCAAGAGCAGCAAGTGTCTTAACGGCTAAGACGCCTCTTCAGCCCCAGAAGTTGTAGCTTTAATTGGCCAGAAGCCATTAAGTCTTGAGACATGTGAGCTCATACGGATAGTTTCAGTTTCACAGAGATAATTTCATAGACACTTGTTAAGCTCAGGTTTGTGACAACTCATTCTTTAAAAAAAAAGAAAAACCAGAAAAATACACTGGTCTATAAAACCCGAGACACTGATAGGGTCCTGTTTCAGGGGTGGCCAATTCGCCAGCGCGCCTACGCACTCAGTAGTGCGTTTGTCTGCTTGTGCTGATTCATTTAGCCACACACTGGCGGATTCTGCACTTTTAAAAAGAATGCCTGTTACTTTAATTGGAGCATTTCCACATCGCGTCTTGGTGAGGTTTACTAACATGCGCGCCGTCTAGCAATGTTGGAGAGTGTAGTAAAAGAGCATATCTAACATGATATATCGTATTGTATGAAAATCCGAGAAAGGTAATACAATGCACTAAAATAAAATGATGTATTGGAAAGGTGTGTGATTGAATGGCAAAGAAAGAAAACATTTGAAGGCTGTACACCAGTGATTTCCTAGTGGTTGATAAAGTGCTGCGGCGTCTCACGGGAGCTGTGTTAGTGCTCCCTCCACGTCCTTATTTAACAGCTTCAATGTCCTCAGGCGTACCGCGCTACGCGTGATACACGGTGACAGATTTCCACTGATGGCATCCGGGTATTTGGAATGCAGACCCATTTTGAAAATAATGCTTCCGAGAACAATCCCGACTATACACTGCAGTACATATACATCAGTTCATTTGGACTTTCTAGAAGCCGACCTGTGGGCCTGAAGGAAATGTGCGTTTGCCACTCGGACTACTGTGGTGCTCTACAGCCCCGCCCCTCCGCAGGGACTTTCCCAGCACATTCTTCCGGAAGCAGAGTTTGAGAACAGCTGTTTCCGCGCCTTTCTCAGTAGAGTTTGTATCTGCTCCCCCCTGCCCCCACAAAACTGGCTCAGGTATTTTGCCAGTACTTTGAGCAGTACTCTTCCCATTTCTTTTTGTTGTAAGATTTGCAAATTAATTGGAAAAAAAATTAAGTTTCAGCACTGTCCTTATTGTACAAAGTGTTAGAAGGTCCATAAGAGTCTCTTTTAAGGGCTGAGACTCAAGATCACCATGACTCAGAGATGCCTCCTTCCATTTAGTTTTTTTTTTTTCTACTATAATTTTATTTTATTTATTTTATTTTTTTATCTTTCATCAATTACACTTTATTCATTCTGCATCCCCCCATAAGCCCCTCCCTCCTCCCCTCCCAATCCCACCCTCCCTCCTCCCTCTGCTTGCATGCCACTCCCCAAGTCCACTAATAGGGGAGGTTCTCCTCTCCTTTCTGATCTTAGTCTGTCAGTTCACATCAAAAGTGGCTGCATTGTCCTCTACTATGGCCTGGTAAGGCTGCTCCCCCCCAGAGGGAGGTGATCAAAGAGCAGGCCAATCAGATTATGTCAGAGGCAGTCCCTCTTCACATTACTATGTAACCCAATTGGACTCTGAACTGCCCTGGGCTACATCTGTGCAGGGGTTCTGAGTTATCTCCATGAATAGTCCTTGGTTGGAGTATGAGTCTCTGGGAAGTTCCCTGTAAGAACTGGGAAATAGTAAGAGCTGGAGAGGACAGGGTCTCCACAAGGAGAGCAACAGAACAAGAAAATTTGAACACAGTTTTTTTGTTTTTTAAGTGTAACAATCAAATGCTTGTGTGAAGCAGGGTGAGGCCTGTGCAGTCCCATTGACTTTCATGTGACATCTCTGAGAGCTGCATTCCCTGTATGAGATGCTCCGGACTGTGACACACTTCCATTATGAAGCTCTAAGGAATAACCTATTTGACGTTCTCCAAAGAACAATACTTCAATGATTCTGGTTCTACTGACTTTGGGCTAGTCTGTTGCAGAGACTGTGGTCCTGAGAATTTTGAATACAAGACCTTGGGTCTGGAGAGCTGGCTTAGCAGTTGCAAGGACTCGGTGCTCTGGGAGAGGACCCAGGTTTAATTCCCAGCGCCCACATGACAACTATGAAAGTCCAGGTCCAAAGGACCAGATGCCCTCTTCTGGCATCCATAGGTACTGCATGCAAGTGATACACAGACATACATGTAGACAAAGATAAACAGAAAATAATGTTAAAAACTGAAGACGATGCCTGTTCCTCTGAACATTAATGAATGCATTTACCAGATTTGATGACAGCAGGTTCTTGAGCAGATAGTCGACACTCTGCCTTTCCTATAACAATGATGGCTCCTTTCAAACAGCATGAGTGGATCTCGGGCAGCCAGTGGTTCTCCTTCCTCGGAAAAAGGTAACACAGCAATATGCAAGGAAGCTTGACATATAGGAAAGAACAATGGAGCTTTTAAATTGAAAATCATTATGTTCTGTGTGAATCTGTTACCTAATTTAAAACAATTTAAATAAACAATTAGCAAAAGCAAAGACAAAGCATGCAATTTTTAAACCAAAAACAAACAAACAAAAAAACCCATGAATTTTCTGGATTGACAGACATTTTATATTCATGGTGAGTGCTTCTTTGCTGCAGAAAAGCTTTGCCAATTTAATTTTTTAAATGGAATATTTGGCATGGGGAAGATTGGGATCAAGTTAGAGTGTGTCACAGTTTAAACTCTTTAACTAAGAACAGTACAGATCTTTGTGTTTGGTTTTGGATCCCTGCCGAATATCAGACTTCTCTTTCCCTCTCCTAAAACACATTAGTGAAGCGCACCTATTTTGCATGTGTGACTGTTAGTTTTCCACATTCTTTCTGAAATAATGGTCAAGTTTTAGGACATTCCCACACTAGTCCTGTGTTACTTTACTGCTCACAGAAGACACACTGTACTTTTGGATCAGACACGGAACTGAGTGGTGAAAATCTAGTAGATTTATCTGTGGTGGATGTGGCCATTTCTATCATAAAGCTTCAGATTTAATCAGCTTCTTTGAAATTTCCTTATCTATAAAATGGAGAAAACCAGTGGGAACTATTTGAGCCCAAACACTAGAGAACAAAGAAAGCCTTCCTACTGACACACTGAACGTACTTACCTGGGAGATGAGGTAGTACCAGAAAAACAAAGAGTAAAGGGACATAGGACAAGTGGAAATACACTGCCGTGATCATCCACAGATATGCCCACCTGGCAAAGGATTTCCTGGGTTGCCAAAGGGAACCCAGACATGGAATCAGCTGGTCAAAGAAAGAAAGAGGGCTGGTAAGATGTTTTGGTGGGTAAAAGCAATTGCTGTCAAACCTGAGGAGCTGAATTCCAGCCCCACCATGGGAAGGAAAGAAGCAACTTTCACAAGCTGCACTTTGATCTTTTGAACTTCCTTCACATGTCCACTGCAGGAGAGCACCACACACACACACACACACACACACACACACACATTTTTAACCCATGTGTTGAGAAAAGGAAGAAGATACTGAGTGAGATCTGCATAGCTCCACTCTCTCAAGGGTTTGATTCGACGGCATTTAATTCTATGCATTGCAAGGAGGCATCCTTTGCCCTCCACTGCCCCATGGAATCCTATATTCAGGACTGTGATATGAATGTTCATTGTCATCTTCAAGTTGCCGGAGGAGCCAAAAGTCCCGATGGGAAAACGAAATACATTGCATCTGGCTAGTATGCCAAAGGTTCAAAGCAATAGGTCTCTCCCCAAAGCCCTGGTGTGCATGCTGCTTAAATTACAATGGAATTAAATATAATTTTAAAATATTTTAATTGAAATGCTTTTAACGGACTAACTTAGCATATCAGTAAGCCTTTGTGTTGCTGTTACAAAATATCTGACATAAAAACTTAAAAGGGCTCAGATTTATTTTAGCTTTCAATTTCAGAGGATGTGTTCACAGCTCATGGCTCTGGATTCGAGGGCCCATAATGAAGCAGGACTTCTTGGCGGTGGGACCATGATCCAGAGATTACTTACTTCATGTCAGACAGGAAGCAGGGGAAGTGGAAGGTAATTACACTTAGGTTTACCTTCCAAGGCACACCCCCAGGGACCCATTTCCTCCCGCTCCACTTCCTAAACTTTTTACTATCTACCAAAATACCACTGTCACTTAGGAGCCAAGCAGTCAACACGTGTGCTGGTGAAGGACACTTCATATTCAAACCGTACCACTCCACCTTGGTTCCCAGAAGCTCCTGGCCATCACATAATTCAAAATTATTTATTCCACCCTCAAGATTTCCAGAAGTCTTCATGATTTCTACCACATGGCACAAATGTCCAAATCCAATGTGTCTTCTGACCCTTGAGGCCCACTCTTAGCTGTTAGCCCCAGAACACCAAAATAATGTTATATACCGTCAAGCTATAATGGCACAAAGTTAAAATTCCAGTTCTAAAATTGGAGGAATAGGAGCACAGAAATGAGGGATTACTCAAAGTAAGAACCAACTTAGCCGGGCTATTGTGGAGTCCTGATGGGATCTGCAAAGGGCTTAAACAACCCTGTTCTTGTGGGTCTACTGCTTATAGCTCGTGTGGCCTCTCTTTTGGGATTTTACCTGTTGGCCATGTTTTCTCTTCCCATAGACTGTATATGGTCTTTTTTGTTCCTATCAGCATTTTGTTTTTCTGAGATCCCAGAAGAACTGCTCTACCTTTAGCAATAAATGGCTTCTCTAGCCCACACTTTATTTTTTCCAAATTTTCTTCCACAAATGAGCTTTGAGCTCTTAAAAATTATAAGGTTACATTTATTTATAGCAAGGACCCCATTCTTGGTACCAAAATCTGTGAGGTCTCAGGACAAGGAAAACCAAGAATGCCTTCTGTGTCCAAGTCTGGAGGTTAGAAAACTTATGGAGGATAATGGATATTGGAAGGCTAAAGAAGAGAGTTCCTGGCTTCTGTGTTGATGCCAGAAACAATAGAATCACTCAGGAACAATAGAGCTCACATCCTTGACTCATTTTCTTTTACCTATTTTTAATCCCACCCATACCCCAGTCTGTTGGATCATGACATCTACATCCAAGCTGGCCTTTTCCATTATTGCAGGACTGTCTTGGATCTGCCAGCTCCTGAGTAGTTAAACAGAGACTATTATTAGAGCTTGGGCCATAGCTTAGGCTACCTCCCAGCTAGCTCGTCTAACCTAACTAACCCAGTGTGCTAGTGCACATCTTGCCATGTAGTGGCCCATTACCTTTCACTCTAGTCCCAGCAACTCTTCCTTCCATCTCCATGTCACTCTGGTGACTCTTCCAGTCTGAATCTTCCCCCAGGTACTATCTCTGCTCTGAAGTCCTGCCTTTCCTCTCCTGCTTAGATATTGGCCATCAGATCTTTATTAATCCAATCAGAAGGCAAGGGAGATGCATGTTTATAGAATGCTGAGACAGGGGATGATCCGCAAAAATAACAATGCCAAAGTCTGGACAGTGCTCAGCTCTCTGTTGCTACAAATGTCAACATTTGAATAATACAAAGACAACCTTCCACAGTGAACAAAAAGAAAGATGACCCCAACACCACCTTAATCCCATTGCTTGGAAACACCTTCAAAGCTGCATACAGTCCTGAGCTTTCCTAGTCCCGTAGGCTCCTCTCTGGTCAGGCTGAGCATCAAGGTTAATGGTCCCATCCACTAGCCGCAGAGTCGCATTACCCAAGGGCTTATGCTTTGGGGCTGTTAGCTCTATTTTAAGAAGTTGTAGAACATTTAGGAAATGGGACCTACCTAACAAAGTAGGTTCCTAGGGGAGGGATCATGCCTGACTCTACTTCCTTGTCTGCCATAATTTAAGCAGCAACTGTCTCTTATTCCCGTCACCATGAATTGAGCTTACCTGCCAAGCATTCATCACCATGAGAAACTCAACGCCTCTGAACTGTGAACCAAAGTAAATCTTTCCTCCATTCAGTTATTACTGTCAAGAGTTGTGACCACCGCTTTGGACCCAGAGAAGAGCATGTCTGATTGCATGCAGGTTGATGCCCCAGGTCCCGCCTCTGAGAAAAAGGTATCGGTCGGGTCTGATGCTCTTTGGGTGGATGACACCTAAATGAACATCGGTACAAAGTCCCAATTTATTTCTAATATCAGAGATCAGACCTCTACTCTTGCCTGATGCGTCTAAAACAAAAAGGGGGAACTGTAGAGAGCTGCGGAATGCTATGCCTTAAAGATGGAGCTGGTTTCCGCCTTCCACCTTCCCGATGGTGAGTGCTCTCTGTCACGAACAACTCCACATTTGGCTAAGGCCGAGGATCTGGCTTGCTTCCATGTATGTGGACCTATCTGCATTGCCCCCGTGGCACACCTGGGTTGGCTACCCAGAGGCTATTTAAGCTGTGGGCTGGCTTTCCCCGGGGTCCGAGGATTGTTCAATGTTCCTGAATAAACTGCATTGAAAAAAAAAGAGTTGTGGCCACAGTGACAAGAAAGGAAAAACTGTCCTTTCTGAGCATCTCAGCCAAGTAAAGCAGCACATGTTGGAATAATGGATGTTTATTTTGTGACAAAGTTGTTGGGTGACAACCACTCAATATCAGAAGACTGATGCTAGCTCATGCAAAAATAAAAACTCAGATTTCAAAATGACTTCCTACAGGTTTGGTTGGACAAGACTCAGTAACCAGTGTTGGTTCAAACATTTGCTTCAAATGTCTGACCCTGAGTAGTTGATTTTAGGCATATGAATCAAAGCAAAATTTGGGGAAATTCATCCTGGTAATAAGCTCATTCATGTGCACAAGAAAGGTTAAGACAAAATTACAAGACTCTGCCCTGCAGACTATCAAAGCAGATGCTGAGACTTATGGCCAACTGTTGGGCAGAGTGCATGGAATCTTATGAAAGAAGTAGGAAACAGTAAGATCTGGAGAGGACAGGAGCTCCACAAAGAAAGCAATAGAACCAAAAAATTTGAACACAGGGGTCTTTCCAGAGACTCATACTCCAACCAAGTACCAGGCATGGAGATAACCTAGAACCCCTGCACAGATGTAGCTTACGGCAGTTCAGTATCCAAGTGGGTTCCATAGTAATGGGAACAGAGACTGCCTCTGACATGAACTGATTGGCCTGCTCTTTGATCACCTCCCCCTGAGGGGGGAGCAGCCTTACCAGGCCACAGAAGATGACAATGCAGCCACTCCTGATGAGATCTGATAGACTAGGATCAGAAAAAAGGAAGGAGAGGAGGACCTCCCCTATCAGTGGACTGGGGAAGGGGCATGTGTGAAGAAGGGGGAGGAAGGGAGGGGCTTATGGGGGGATACAAAGTGAATAAAGTGTAATTAATAAAAGTTTAAAAATTACATAGACAATCTTTGCAAGGTCCATGTTGTATTCCATAAAGATGGGTTCTATAGTTTTCAATTCCTACCCAGAAAGGCAAAGAGGCTGGACATCAGAAGAAGGAGAAAAGAGGGAACAAGTCAGGAGCCTGACACAGAGGACCTCTGAAAATCTCTGCCCTGCAGACTATCAATGTAGATGCTGAGACTTATGGACAACCTTTGGACAGAGTGCAGGAAATCTTAGGAAAGAAGTGGGAAACAGTAAGATCTGGAGAGGACAGGAACTCCACAAGGAGAGCAACAGAACCAAAAAATCTGAGCACAGAGGTCTTTCCTGAGACTGATATTCCAACCAAGGACCATGCATGGAGATAACCTAAGACCCCTGCACAGTTGTAGCTCATGGCAGTTCAGTATCCAAGTGGGTTCCATTGTGATAGGAACAGGGACTGCCTCTGACTTGAACTAATTGGCCTGCTCTTTAATTACCTCCTCCTGAGGGGGAAGCAGCATTACCAGGCCACAGAAGAGGACAAGGCAGCCACTCCTGATGGGACCTAATTGACTAGGATCAGAAGGAAGGAAAAGAAGTCCTCCCCTATCAGTGGACTTGGGGAGGGACATGCATGCAGAGGGTGGAAGAAGGGAGGGATTGGGACGGGAGGAGGAAGGGAACCAAGGGGGGGGATACAAAGTGAGTAAGGTGCAATTAATAAAGAAAAATAAAATCAAAAAATAAAAAAAGATGGGTTCTATAGCTTGACAGGCTCAAAATAAGAGTCTGCAGAGGGGCTGGTGTGCTCTCAGCCACACAGCTCAGTCATTACCAGGCTACTAGCCATCTCTGCTCCGGGTCTTCTGGGTACAAGACAAGTTATCCATCCCCCCTTAGAAGGGACATATCTGTGTGTTTAACATTTCTGGCTCCCCTAGTGCTTCTCTGTGTGCACAGGAACCTTCATACATCCCACAGCTTTCTGTTAAATGGATACTGTATTCCCATATCAATAAAAGGAACATTTGCATACCAAATCATTGTAACTTGGAAACCATGTGCATTGCTCACCACGTTTAGAAGAAACTTGGTTTAGTCCATCAGTGAAGAGTTACACTTTTAATTATGTTGGTGTAATTAATCCCATTGCATCTTTAACCCTGGTCACTAGAGAGCTTTTCTCAGCCTATATCCATAAAGACCTCATCTGTGGTCTTTTAAATAGCATTTTGGTTTGGTTGTTGTTTCTGAGTGTATTCTATTGCTGTGAATGTTAGCTATAAAGATGGGATACTATTGCACTCAGTTTGTAGAAGTGATAATGAATGGAGCTACCATGTGTAGCTACATGCAGAATTTTACATGCAGTTATATTTATATTTGATTTGATTGAGATTTCTGAGTCAAATGGTACAAGCATGGTTAAGTTCTTAAGAAACTGACAAACTCATTCTCCTAATCATAGAGCCATTTTACATCACCATGAGTAACATGCTGTTAATAGTCAGGAATGTTCTGTATCTAGATTCAGTAGTGGAATTGTTTTTATATGCTTACCGTTCACAGCTCTCCAGTCCTGAAAGAATGAAGCCTAATACATGATACATGGCAGATGAATCATAACAACATTAGGCTGAATGAAATGACAGATGGAAAAGGCCATTATGTGGATGCCCATTATTATGAAATAGCTACAACAGGAACCTTTGTAAAATGTAAGTATCAGTAGTTTCTGGGACTCATCAAGAAAAAAAGGTCGTTATTTAATGGATGGGGTTTCAGCTGTCGGTGGTGCAAAGTGTTTGGAATTAGACGATGGTGATGGGAGTCTACAGTCATCCTGAATGTGCTGGACCTTATCTGACAATGGTTATGGCTGCAAATGTTGTGGATACAATTATGGTACTGAACTGTACATTTCAGAGCCTGAAGTCCAAGTGAGTGTAGAGCAATTGCCTGACTTGTGTGAGGACTGGAGTTTTAACACCAAAACCATAAAATAATTACTGAGTTCAGGAAGCAAGTGGGGGAGGAGATTCTGGCATTGTCAAGACAGAACCCATTGTAAGAAGATTGTTAGAATAATGGGAAAATTTAATGACAATGAAATTATAGTGGGTACTGGCTCTTGATGTCATTACACATGATAAGAGTGCAGGTTTGCAGAGTTTCCGTGTCTAGTGGTAGCTGAGAAAACAACAACAACAACCAAAAAAAAAAAAAAAAAAAACAAGCAGAACAATTAAAACCAAGCTGACACTAGGTATAAATGTATAAATTTGACTACATTGTTCTAAAAAAAAATCAGTCACAAAAATAGTTTCTTAACAGTCATAATTCCTTTCTTGATTATTCGCATAATGGAAAAGCCAGAGTAAGCATTATGCTGCCTTACAGCTGCCACCAAATAATTTTCTTTTGTTTATAATAATAATAATAATAATAATAATAATAATAACAATCATAATAAATGGATCCCAGTGCCAATAGTACCTTTTCTATGTTAGGTCTCAATCCTGGGACAAACTGCCCTGGTAAATATTAACATATCAAAGAGGGCGCTGTTGGCCAACCTCGCTCAGCACAACCAGCTAGCAGTGATTTGCAACCTGCGGGTTCTGACCCTTTGGGGTTGGTCTATCAGATGTCTTTCATATCAGATATTTATCAGATATGTACATTATGGATCATAATAGCACCAAAATTAATGTTACGAAGCAGCAAAAAGATAATTTGACGGTTGGGGGTCACTGCAACATGTGGAAGTGCATTGAACAAAGCATCACTGCATCAGGAGGGTGAGAACCGTTGCTTAAAGCAGTATCATGCACACTCTGGTTTTTCCTTTTTAAGAACAATCAAGGAAAGAATTATGACTGCTCTCCAGGGATGCTAAGGTGGAAATACTTACCTATTTGGCAGCAAAAGAGTTATTTCAAGCAGAGCAATGAGCAGCAAAGACATAACAACACAAAGGACAGTTGATAAACACCTTCAATAAAGTGGCTGGACACAAAAGCAGCTCAAAAAAGCAGTAGCCCTCCTGTATACCAAAGACAAATGGGCTGTGAAAGAAATTAGGGAAGCGGCATCCTTCACAATAGCCACACACACACACACACATGCGCACAAACCCATAAAGTATCTTGGTGTAACTCTAACCAAGCAGGTAAAAGACTTGTATGAAAAAAACTTCAAGTCTCTGAAGAAAGAAATTGAAGAGGATATCAAAAGATGGAAAGAGCTCTCATGCTCATGGATAGGTAGGATTAACATAGTAACAAAGGCCATCCTGCCAAAAGCAGTCTACAGATTCAAGGCATTCCCATCAAATTACCAACACAATTCTTTACAGAACTTGAAAGAAAAATTCTCAATTACATATGGAAAAAAACAGAATTGCTAAAGTAATCTTGTTAAATAGCAGATCTTCTGGAAGCATCTCCATCCCTGATCTCAGGGTATACTATAGAGTGACAGTAAAACAAACAAACAAACAAAAACCTGCATGGTACTGGGATAGAAACAGACTGATGGAACAAATCAAATCAACGATCCAGAAATAAACCCACACAGCTCCAACCACCTGATTTTTGACAAAGAAGCCAAAACCATACAATGAAAAAAAAGCTAGCATCTTCAACAAATGGTGCTGGTCTAACTGGATGTCTACATGTAGAAAAATGCAAATAGATTCATATCAATCACCCTGAACAAAATTAAAGTCTAAGTGGATCAAAGACCTGAACATGCAACTAGATGCATTAAATCTGTCAGAAGAAAAAGTGGGGGAAACCCTAGAACTAATTGACATAGGAGACAACTTCCTGAATAGAACAGGAACAGCCCCAGATCTAAGATCAACAATTAATAAATGGGACCTCATGAAACTGAAAAGCTTTTGTAAAGCAAGGGACACTGTCATCAGAACAAAATGACAGCCTACAGACTGGGAAAAGATCTTCACCAACCCTATGTCCGACAGAGGGATAATTTACAGAATATATGAAGAACTTAAGAAATTAAACAACAACAAACCAAGTAATCTAATAAAAATGGGATACAGATTTAAACAGAGAATTCTCAACAGAAGAATAACCAATGGCAGAGAAACAAAGAAATGATCAACATCCTTAGTCATCAGAGAGAGGCAAATCAAAACGATCCTGAGATTTCACCTTACACCCATCAGAATGGCTAAGATCAAAAACTTAAGTGACAACATATGCTGGAGAGGATATGGAGAAAGGGGAACCCTCCTCCATTGCTGGTGGGAGTGCAAACTTTGTACAACCACTTTGGAAATCAATCTGGTGCTTTCTCGGACAATTAGGAATAGCTCTCCCTCAAGATCCAGCTTTACCACTCCTGGGCTTATACCCTAAAGATGCTCTACCATACAACAAGTACATTTGCTCAGCTATGTTCACAGCAGCTTTATTTGTAAGAGCCAGAATATGGAAACAACCTACATGTTCCTCAACTGAAGAATGGATAAAGAAAGTGTGATACATTTACACAATGGAATATTACTCAGCTATTAAAAATAAGGAAATCATGAAGGCAAATGGATGGAACTAGAACAGATCATTCTGAACTACCCATAAAAAACTCATGGTATACACTCACTTATAAGCGTGTATTAGCCACATAATTACCATATATCATAAACATACTACAGTCTTCAGAGCTAAAGAAGCTAAACAATAAGGAGATCCCTAAGGAGGATGCTTAATTTTCATTTAGAAGGCAAACATGATAGACATGGGAACTGGCAAAAGAGAGGTAACAGGATGGGAGCTTACCATAGATGTCCACTGAAAGACTCCACCAAGTAGAGGATTGAAGCAGTTGCAGAGACCCACAACCAAACTTTGGGCAGAGTATAGAGAGTCATATGGAAGAAGTGGGGGTGGAGGTAGAAGGCCAGATTAGGGACAGGAGCTCCACAAGGAGACCAACAAAGCCAAAAAAAAATCTGTGCCCAGGGGGGCCAGCAGAGACTGATGCATTAATCAAAGACCATGCATGGAGAGAAATTAGAACACTTGCTCAGATGTAGCCCATAGTCAGCTCAGTCTCCATGTGGGTTCCCTAGTAAGGGGAACAGGGACTATCTCTGACATGAACTGCTCTTTGATCACTTCCCCCGGAGGTGTGACCTTGCCAGCCCACAGAAGAAGATACAGGCAGTCCTGATGAGACTTGATAGGCTAGGGTCAGATAGTAGAGGGAGGAGGACTCCCCCTTTCAGTTGACCAGGGGAGGAGAATGGTGAGAAAGAGGGAGGGAGGGTAAGACTGGGATTACATGAAGGAGGGGACTACAATTGGGATATAAAGTCAATAAATTGTAAATTTTTAAAAATATTTATATTATATAATATAAAAATATCATGAGAAAAAAGGAACAATATAGAAAAATGAAATTCTAACATTATGTTTAACTAGAAAAAGGGAGAAAATGTTAAGGGAATCAGCTGTCCCTTAACATTGAGGGAATTCTTTTAAGACCACACACACATCTTGTTTCTCAGGCTTCTGACCAGCAAGTTCAGCCTCTTATCTGCAGGCCTTGCCTTCAAACATTTGCTCCTTGTCTAGCAGCTTTGCAGCCTCTTCCTGCACTTTTTAACTATAATCCTGTTCAGGTGGGGTTCCATTCTTCCCTCATTTATTTATTTCTTCTTCAAATCTTTATTCTCTTAGTCTGAGCCCATGAATATTTTTCTTGTACTCTGGGCTACAATCCAATACTGCTATTACTTACCTAATTACCCAAAGTGCCCTGCTTTGGCAGAGGAAAGCCTTGTCAAGTTAGAAGCTGGATTCTTTGACATTCCTACGTCCTTTGCTAACATCTCATGTTCCGGCACTATAAAAGCTGTGTGACTCCATTGCATATTTTTAAAATGTAATCTTTTCTTATTTTAAGATGTAGAATAAAAATATTTTTATGTAGTTAATAAAAGAACAGGATTTACAAAAGCCTAGTGATTATTTAAAAGAAAGATTTAATCTCTGAAGAGAGCTGGTAGGTTTGGGATTAAAACCATGGAAGGAGGCTGGGGAGAAGGTCATTAGGGAGATGATTGCACTATCACAACAACTGGGATTCAGATTAAAGCACCCACATGATAGGTCCCAAATATGCCAAATACCCGGAGCCCTAGCTCCAAAGGTCTGACGTTCTCCTCAAGCCCCTGTGTATGCATAGGCTTGTGCACTCACACGCACTCCACACACATGTCTACAGGTGTGCACACACGCAGGAACATGCACATACCTACACAAAGAAACAAATCAATAATTTAAAATATATATATAATGGCTAATCGAGGTGGCACACTCCTTTAAACCCTGCACTTGAAAGGCAGAGGCAGGTGAATCTCTGAGATCGAGGTCAGCTTGGTTTACAAAATGAGTTCCAGAAAGCCAGAGAAACCTTGTCTAGAAAATACATGTATCATACATTATCATATATATCAGACATTATATATAAACATTGTGTACATATATGTATCAGATATTATATATAAACATTATATATAATGTAAACAATACCTGAAATAGGTGAGTTTGAGTAGAGAAAAAAATCAAAAAGAAAAAACTTAATGTAAATGACATTAAAACACAATAAATGAAAAAGAGAAAAGAGGGGGGGAGAGAGGGAAGGCATATAAAAGAAGGAAAGAAAGAAGGGAGGAAGGAAGGGGTGAAA
This sequence comes from Meriones unguiculatus, assembly GCF_030254825.1. Classification (NCBI taxonomy): domain Eukaryota; kingdom Metazoa; phylum Chordata; class Mammalia; order Rodentia; family Muridae; genus Meriones; species Meriones unguiculatus. The sequence goes on along the minus strand of NC_083365.1, from coordinate 7,769,249 downwards.
TCTAGAAGTAGGTGTGGCCAGTTAGCGTAGGTAATCCAGCAATTGAGAGGCTGAAGAAGAAGTTTGTGTTCAAAGCTAGCCTGGGTTACATAGCAAGTTTGAGAATTTCAAGAGTGCCCTGGGATACATAGCAGAAAATTGTGAAAAGTGAAACAGGAGTAATTTGAAACAGAGTCAATTTCATCTGCGTTCACAAACTCTTGGTCACTTTGTAATAGGATAACTTACTTGCTCTATGATAAGATGAAACTGGAGAGACTATCAGTTTTTGTGTTTCCAATTTTTTGTGGCTCATGCATTTTTGGTTTTAGTATTTGCCAAATTTGTAAGCAGCACTTATTTCTAAGATAGAACATATTTTGACCGACTCTTTTTGAAGCAAAGGAGATGGAGGCAACTTCAACTGTGCTATATTCTATTGACATGGTTTCCTTCCACACATTTGCAGAGGAAGCTGGAGACAAATATGCCGGTTGCACAGCACAGCCATGAACTGCCAAGACACTAAGAACAAAGAGATCCGGGCTCTGGCGCTTGGCTCCTTCACATACACAGCGCCACAAACCCCTAAGCTCTCTCATTTTGGTTCGAAGGCTTAAGGATTTCGCCACTAGGTGGCAGTAAAGTTCATAACTACATTCTCAAGTTAGCTGGACTTTTTCAGAGCTCCATTATTTATGCATTTGATTTATTGATTTAAAATTTATTATTCAAATATAATTATGACTCAGACTACCGAAAAGTGCTAAGGATTCCTAGAAAATGGAAATTGTTTTCTGTGCAGTCTTTACTCAAATAAGTGTAGCATCTACTTAATGGTGTTATATTTATACCACATATTTGAATGATACACTATGTAATATAAGCACAATGAAGCAATATAAAGGGAAATTTTAAACAGCTGCATACCCACCTCTGTTTGCTGTCTTTTAAAGAGGAATCACATCGTGATTGAAACAGCTTTTTTTTTTTTATCTACCCAGTACAGAGCCCAGCAAGCATAAAAGGCTCAATTAATCTTTTTCAAAAGAATGGGGAGCAGGGGCTATCCCTGGCATGAACTCAGTGGCTAGCTCTCTGATCACCTCCATTGGGGGGCGGGGTGCAGCCTTGCCAGGCCACAGAGGAAGACAATGCAGCCAGTCCTGATGAGACCTGATAGGCTAGGGTCAGATGGAAGGGGAGGAGGACCTTCCCTATCATGGACTACGGAAGGGGCATGGGAGGAGATGAGAGAGGGAGGGTGGGTTGGGAGGAGACAAGACAGGGGGTCACAGCAGGGATACAAAGTGAATAAGCTGTAATAAATAATAACAATAAATAAAAATACAGTTTCTTAAAAGATAGAATACATGTGTTCAGGTGGCTTTCTTCTCTGTTCCATTTTTCTTTAAAACAATCATCCTAAAAATACTTCTTTAAAAGCACAATTAAGTCACTATTGAATTTGACAGTGGAAGCAGGTTAGCTAATTCCATCATTTTACTGAATTGAAGCATCTTTGCATCTTCTGAAATAATATTTTGTTCAAAGATTTTCTTTCATTAATATTAATCAAACAGGTGGAGCATAGAAAAACCTCTGCTTCTTCAAGAGCCTCAAATCAGAATAAGCTGAAATGGATCATATAATTGCTAAATAAGGCGCAGGACTAATCCACATCTGCTTGGAACTTGATTTCTGTGTGACTTAGAAAAATCACCTAACACCCAGCGACTGAAGAAGCCCTCTAAGTTATGAGAGGGGCCTATGGGGTGTGTCCACGTAGTAGCTGTATATCACTGTATTTCATTTTTTATGAACAGGCATTTTCTGACCCCATTCTAAATCTTGTGATTAACTTTAATGCCTTATCAAGACCCTTGCAGCCCTCTGAGGCCTCTTCTGGGCTCAGTGATGCCAGCATCAATGGTTAATTCCCCCCAGGAGACCTGGGTCTCAGCATCTCAGGCTTCTTCTCTATGTCAACCTGGCAGGACCCTTGGCGACTGCCCTTGTCTACCTGTTCTATTTTAACTAGCCCAGTCCCTGGCCTTTGTTGTTCAGCTCTTAGATGGCAGCTGTTTCCTGTAGCTTCTACATAAGGGATTGTTTTTAGCGTGTTCCTTCTTCGGCAATGGGGAGGCACTCCTTTATATTAATAACTCCTGTCCACAGAACCTGGTGTGCCATCTACCACACCAGGACATACGGACTAATAATTCCCTCTGCTGTGACTTCAGAATCTTCTTCTTTGAGGATTTCCCATCCAAGATGATAAAAAGCAAACTACTAAAAAGGAGACTCCTAATGACTACATAGCAAAGCATGAAAGGGATGAAACATTTCGAATACTTTTTGCATATTCTGATTGCTCCACAAGAACATATTTCCACAAATGTTATTAAACTTAATAGAAAAACACATTTTAAGAACTTTGAAAGGGAGAGGTGCTTTGGCCCAGTAAGTCAAAACTGCAGTATCCTACAGAATTGTGACTTCCAGATTTCTCATGAAGTCAGCTCATGAGTTCTCTAATGTTTTTCCTTCTCGGAGTGGAAGGAAGGCATTTAGACATTGCTCTCTTGAGCTTCTTGGGTTTTGCAAAGAGCGGCCACTGTTTAACTGAAAAGGCATCCATCATAGGAAGGTTAAATTAGCCGGGATTAAGAATCAAGGACTGTGAATTGTCTGTTTTGGTAGCTTCCATTTGTACCATTTCTCAGACTACACAATGGCTCTCAGCAGACATGTCAGTCTCAGTTTGTTTTGTTTAATGAGGTGTCCTAGCTAGCTTTTCTTATAATAGCATATAAGTTACCATGGCTACCAAGTTCTGAGGATTCATTTCTTATGATAAACCTATCTTAGCTAGCTTTTTTATTCCATATAAATAATACTTGATTTTTAAAGTAATGTTTTGAGAGACACATTTACCTGGATGAAAGAAAATAATCTGAAACCTCACAGCCATATCTCACACATACACACACACACACACACACACACACACACACACACGTGATTTCATATAAAATATATGATACCAGCTCTTTACTATCCCTTCATGAAAGTGTTTGGTATTATTTTGCAAAGATGACCCTGTGAGCAGCTGTCTATTTCTGGGTCATGTGGACTAGAAAACCTTTTTTGGTTCTCGGTTTTTGTTTGTTTTGCTTTTTTCAGGCATATGTGATTAATCTCTAAATAAAAGCAAGGGAATGACAGAGCACTGTGTATTTTTCTTGTTTGTACTTCCTCCTCCTCTTTCTTTCAGCTTACCTTTTGTTCCTTTTAAAAGTCTTGCGCGCCTTTGCGTGGAGATACACGGCTCCACCGCCCTGCAGCAGCCCCCGATCTGCTGCTGCAGAGGTTGGATTTTGAAGACAGCCTCCTTTCCTAGCGCCTCAGTTGACATCTTAGCCTTGGAGTTGATGCCATCGCCTTAGGATGGTGCCACGCAGACAGTGACTGAGTGTGCGCAGGCAGGAAGGTTAAGTGGGCCTTTGTGCCCTGGGTGAGGCTGCTCCAGAGGACAACCTTTGCTCTGGCCATCACCATGCACTTGGCTGATACAAGTGACAGATACAAGCATATTCCCAGGCATGCTCTAGCCTGCCAGTCTTCTTCCATTTTTCTTTCACAGGGACATTTCTGGAAAGATCTCTGTGGCTCTTAAGTCCATGTGCACATCTGCTTTATGGAAATAGAGATTGAAGCACTTCCCTTTACTCACCTCACCTAGTAAACACGAAAGTTTACCACTGTCTCTAAAGCAATTTTACTAGCTACAGTCCTAGTCATTGTGCTTCCTAACAGGGCAGTACAGAAGTGCATCCATCCCAACTCCTGGAGGCCCAGGTCGTCGGTGAGATTTTAAGTGATGTTTTAACTGGAGAGTTCTCCCACTAATGGTTGTTGCTAATCTTTCTGCACTCCAAACTGTAGAAAGCAAACTTGCACGATCGGCCTTCAGCACCTTGTCTCTCAGTGCTGCACACTTTGGATGTGAGGATTCAAAAATTAGGAGTGTGTGCGTATCCATCTATTCACTTCCTTGCTGCGCTTGAAGACAGGAACTCCAAGTGCAGCCTGCATTGAACTGGGCCTCACAGTCCTCCTGTCTTAGCTTCCCCAGTGCTGCGATTACAGACATGTACTACCACAGTTGGCTTGTGTTTTGAAGTTCTATAAAGTATTGCTTGAGATATTAATTCTAAAAGACCCTAGAAAGCATGTTCATATCTGCTTGAAATTACAGGAAGCCTTTCTTCTGCATTCCTGCCAGTAACAGGTGTATACATTATACACTGATTTCTCCCCAGTCTAGGTCCTGGAAAGCGATGCTGTTTTCACTCGGATCTCTGATATCTGACTACAGACAAATTTGAGCATTTTCTATGTTTACTTCTTATTAGTATTTGCACATCCACAGATTTCCTTTTTATACAATAAGCCTATTTTCAATTAAAATTTTAATTTGTAAGAACTCTGTGAATATTGGGTGGCATAACTGTATTAGTTACTTTTCTGTTGCTGTAACGAAATCCTACGACCAGAAGCAACTCAAGGAAGAAAAATTATTCTGACTTACATGGGCTAACAGGTCCTGCTGGCAGGAAGGCATGCAGCAAGCCACATCCATTGTGAGAGGCGCAGGAGACAAAGCTACCGCATCATCACGCACAGAAAGCAGAGAGAGTCAAATGAAAGTGGGACGAGGCTATAAACCCTCAAAGTCTGCCCCCAGTGATGGCCTCACTGCAGCGAGAGCTCACCTGGAGGGTCTGTAACCTCCGGACAAGCACCAGCCATTGGGAACCAAGTGTTTGCGTACATAAGCCCACGGGGGACACTTCTCCTTTAAGCCACTACTTTATGTCACATATTTAATTTTTTTTATAAAGTCAAAGTTATTTATCAACATTTTTTCTTCCATGGCTTCTTACTGTTTCCAAGCCTACTGTGGTGACTCGTGTCTATGATCCCAGAACATAGGAAGCTGAGGCAGGAGGAGGGTTAGTCCTTCAAGGCCTGCCTTGATTACACAACAAAGTCAAGACCAGTTTGGGCTATGGGCTACAGATGACACTGGCTCACAAACCTAAAACAAACTAACCAAAACATATCTGTAAAAACTCCATTGCTTTGTCCTTTTTCCAGATTGTTCCCCCAAACACTTACAGTCTCTTTCTTCCTGATTTCTACACTGACTAAATAGACTTGACCTCGCTGTGCATGAGGTTAGAGTCCAATCTGTCACCTCGTGAATGTGTGCATCAGTGTTACACTTTTCTGCGGCAAACTGCTTTTCCCCATGATGTTCAGTCTTTGCCATTCATCATCTTTCTATGCTATGAATGCAGCTGGGATATTCCCAGTCATTTATAAAATATATTTTATATATGATATACGTGTAAAAATATATATGATATCATATAACAATGGTACCTTTATAGTACACTTTAGTGTTTGGGAATCTTTGACTCATTCTTTTACTCATCTCTTTCATAACACAAATTTCTCTTATGCTTTTTAGTAAGATTTATAATTTTTTAAAGATTTATTTATTTATTAGGTATACAATATGTTTGTACACCTGCATGCCAGAAGAGGATACCAGATTTCATTTTAGATGGTTGTAAACAACCATGTGGTTGCTGGGAATTGAACTCATGACCTTTGGAAGAGAAGCCAGTGCTCTTAACCTCTGAGACATCTCTCCAGCCCAAGATTTATAATTTTTCACATAAATTTTTTGTTATGTTTTCAGACTTTCATTTTTTTGTAGATTTTGCTCTTAATATGAAAGGATTGATTTATGCTAATTTTTGGTTATTTCTAGATAATAGAATATTGTCTTCTAATTAGTTGAAAACTTCTTTAAAACTTTATTGACTATTATTATGATCCCCTTTGCCTTGTACATTAGAAGAAGAAACTATAGTAGAAGTAATTTTAAAATAATACAATTTTATATTTTTAATATAATTTTTTATTTATTACAATTTATTCACATTGGATCCCAGTTGTAACCCCACCCTCATCCCCTCCCAATTCCTGCCCTCTCTCTCTCCCTCATCTCCTCCTATACCCCTCCCCAGTTCACTGGTAAGGGAGGTCCTCCTCCCCTTCCAACTAACCCTAGCCTATCAGGTATCATCAGGTCTGTCTTTCATAGTCTTCCTCTTGTTCGGTCAGGCTGCTCTCTCCTCAGGGGGAGGTGATCAGAGAGCAGGCTACTAAGTTCATGTCAGACACAGCTATTTTTTGAGTGTTTGAATTCATTGTAGTCTCTAATTTAATAGTGAGCAATAGTGACTATAATAGACATCTTTCTCTTCCAGTTTTAGTAGACAAGGATTTAGCTCTTCACTAATCTAATGTCAGTTTTCAGGTTTTTGAAGCTAAAAAAATGTTATTTTTCTTACTCCTGTTTTAGATTTTTATTCCCTTGGCGATGTCTATGTGATATTTTTGTTTTCTCTTTAATTTGTTGACTTGCGAACTTGAGAGACTTCTGGTACTGGCCTCCTGCACTGCCTTTGTTCCTTGTTGACATTTCTGAAATGAAAATGAAGCATTCCAGGCATTCTATGACAGAGTTAAGGCAGAAGTGACTGGCCAGTCAAGCACTGAGGTCATTCATTTGGTTCAACACCATCTTAACACCTACTGAAAAGTAAGGAAGTTTTCAAGCTCTTGTTAGTCACCTCAGTTTTTAAAAATGAGTTGTGGGACCAATTGTGTTAATTTTGCCTTTTCTAGGAAAATAAGCATTTTATCTATATTTTCAAATGTTGTATCCACAGATAATGTTATCTCTGTTAGGTCTAAAATTTGTCTGTTAAGTTTCAAATTGGGACAAATGGCTGAGGTACCTATTTAACATATCAAATCTGGCTGCTTGGTTTTCCCAGCATTTTTCAACTTTTACCTGTTACAGGGTTTGGCTGACATGGCTGCCTGCCCTTCTCCCAAAGGCTCTTTCCAGTATAATGATGATATTTTGGTTACCTGCCCCTTTAGACTGCTGCATCTAGTTCGCTTTTCTCCCTTTTCCTTTCCCCTTCCTGTCTCCTCACTCTGAGCTGAGCTCAGAGTGATGATCACTCTGGACCATCCCAGATGCTCCTGCCTCTGGCTATGCTCTCCCACATAGCTATAATAAACCTTCTCCTTCACCCTACCTAGGAGCAGTCATGTTCCTTCCTTTTCTTCTCATTTTCTTCATTCATTGTCTATTGCACTACATTTAAAGGTTTTCTAAATTTAGAATTTCAGTTTTGCTCTTTATTCATTTCTTATTTACATTTGCCTTTATAATTGCATTCTTCCTAACTACTGGTTAAAGACTATAAACTTTCAGATAGAAGATGAACAACAGTCAGAAAGCATTATATAATATATAATATATAATGTTTATATATTTTTATATAATATATAATAATATATATAGCATTTGCTGGTGATGGATATGAAAAGAAATTCACTCAGTGGTGGCCATTGTTAACTCAGTGGTAGCCATCATTACACTACTTCACAAATATCTTTGAAAAAGAAGCAATGATGATTTAATTCTTTTTTTTTTTTTTTTTTAAAAAAAAGGCTACTGGTTTTGAGTATGGAACCAGACTACTGTACTTTTCAAGGCTGTTTTGGCATTACTTGTAGACCTTATTTTACTTTTTAGTTGTCTTTTCACTAGAATATTTATGTTTTATTTATAATAAATTGAAACAAAAATAATTCCAATGAATGGATAAAGCATTTGTGACAGATACATACAATAAAATACTGCTGGGGAATAAAACAGAGTGAACTCTTGAAACATAAAAAATAGATAAATATTAGATAAAAGCAAAGTAAAATAATCCAGGAATCCAAGATGGCAGCGACCAGCTTGCACAGTTTCTGAGAGGCAGAGGATTTGAAACTCTGAAATTGGTGAGTGGAAGCACAACTGAAGCCAGAAAATCAAAGTTGTGGCTTCCTGAAAGAGAGGGACATCACAGGAGCGGAGAACATGTAGATTCAGGTCAGGCGCAGACTTCTCTGAGAACAGAGAGGGGCACCTCCCTTGTTCGGGCCTCCCTCCTCCTTGGGGGAGCGGATACACAGGACCAGTGAGCTGAGCACAGAACTTGCTGCCTGGAGACCTAGACAGCAAAGGCAGGGCTCCTCGTTCCTCAGCCGAGGCTGCCTGCTGTACCTGCCTGCCAAGTACCTGCCTGCTGAGTCCCAGACCCATGGTACAATCCTTCCCATGTCCCATGTCTTCGAGGGGCCATACTGACTCCACAGGGCCTCCCAGCTAGTAACTGTATGGGCTACCCAATCCCTCAGTGGCAGATAGCTAGCTGTACAGCCACCAGTGTCCAGCAGACCTGCAAAACCACCCAGGTACACCAGGCTCCAGGCCACCTAGGACTGTGGACCACTTTTCTGGCTCCCCAGGACTTCCCAGCAGGCACCTCTACACTCCAGTTCTGCAGCCACTGCTGGACTCCCTAGTCCAGCGGGTGCAGCGCTGAGCTGATGAGCTCATCCTGCCGCACTTGTTTAGCAGGTTCAAATGGCCAGTAGAGAACAGGAGGAACCCCTGTGCTTTACGATTTGACCTGCTAGAGAGTGAGTGCACCCTCAAGTGCCTACAGAGCTCCAGATCCAGGGTGCTTCTAAGCTGACAGCCAGACATCAGATCCCTCCCACCCACACATCCACTGTGGGAAACAGAGGGTTTCTTCGGACATTCAAGCCCCTGCTCTGCGGATCTACCAGTGGAGTATAAGCAATTAACTCCTGGACTCAGTTATAGACAAATACCAGTAGCTTGTAGGCCACTGACATACTCAGGGAACGTGTGCCCACAATCATCACCAGCACTTGCAATACCTGTAGTGCCTGTGACCCCTTCAATGCTTGCAAGGTGACCCTCCCTCACACTGAAGGCATCTACATTCTCCAGCACCCTGTCTCTCAGGGCACACTGCCGTGCACACACACATGCACACGCTTGACCTCATTTGTCCTTCTGCTCCCAGGGACTTTCCTCCCACAGGTACAGCTAAAACACCAACACACACACTGAAACCACTGGACCTCTCTCATCTTGTTGAAGAATTCTCCAGACACCAGAGGAAGACGGTACCAGTCTGAACCGGAGAATCCAAGAACAAACCGTGAGTATTACAGATAAGCAAAGGGCCAGAGGATGGCGAAAGAACACATCCAACAAAAATCAGGAAATCATGGCTTCACCAGCACCCCCCCAAAAACAATGGATACACTAATTCATTGGAAACAAACAAATCTCTCAGAGCAATAGCCATGCAAATTCAGACAGTTAAAGAGGAAATGAACAAATCTATCAAAGATTTGTTCAGTCAATTGGAGGTAAATAAAGAGGAAATGAACAAAATTCTTAAAGAAACACAGGCAAATATAGCCAAACAAATAGAGGCAAAAGTAGAGATACATTTAGTGGCATATACAGAGGAAATGAACAAAAAAATAGAGACCATCATAGAAAGACAGGAATTCACATTCAAACAAATGAAGGAAATGGTGCAAGGCATGAAAACAGAATTAGACTCAATAAAGAAAACACAAACTGAGAAACCCCTGGAGCTGGACAAGTTAGAGAAAAGATCAGGAACCACAAAGGTAAGCATCACCAACAGACTACAAGAGATGGAAGAGAGAATCTCTGATGCCGAAGATATACTCGCAGAAATTGATACTTCTCTCAAAGAAAAAGTAAAATTGGAAAAGTTCCAAACACAAACTATCCAAGGAATCAAGAATGCCATGAAAAGACAAAATCTAAGAATAATAAGAATCAATGAAAATGAAGGCTCCAGGCTCCAAGGGCCAGAAAATATTTTCAAGAAAATCACAGAAGAAAAATTTCCCAACTTAAAGAAAGAGATGTCCATAAATATACAAGAGGCCTACAGAACACCAATAGACTAGACCAGAAAAGAAACACATCATGTCACATCATAGTCAAAACATTAAATCTACAGAACAAAGAAAAGATATTAAAGGCAGCAAGGGAAAAAGGCCATATAACATATAAAGGTAGAACTATCAAACTTACACCGGACTTCTCATCAGAAACTATGAAAGCCAGAAGGGCCTGGGGAGGTGTCATGCAGACTCTAAGCAACCACAGATGCTAACCCAGACTACTATACCCCACAAAGTTTTCAGTCAACATAGATGGAGAAAACAAAACACTCCATGACAAACTAAATTTATGCAATAGCTACACAGCAAACCAGCCCTACAGAGATACTGGAAAGAAAAACGCCAATCCAATGAAAACAACTTCACCCCAAAAAACATAGCATACAGATAATATACCAAGAAAACTTAAAAGAAAACAAGCAATGAAACACAGTAAGACCACCAACTCCACAATAAAAGGAATTAATGTTCATTGGTAGCCATTATCTATCAACATCAATGGACTCAACTTGCCAATAAAAAGACACAGACTAACAGAATGGGTGCAGAAACAGGATCCAACATTCTGCTGCATCCAAGAAACGCACCTCTGCAACAAAGATAAACACTACTTCAGAGTAAAGGCATGGAAAAATGTCTTTCAAGCAATGGACCCAGAAAACAAGCAGGGGTAGCCATCCTAATATCTAATAAAATAGACTTTCAACCAAAATTAATCAAAAAAGATGAGGAGGGACAGTACATTTTCATCAAAGGAAAAATCCACCAAGAGGACATCACAATTTTGAACATTTATGGCCCCAGTACAAGAGCGCCTACATTCATAAATGAAACATTATTAAAACTTAAATCACACATCGATCCCAACACCTTAATAGTGGGAGACTTCAAACCCCACTTTCACCAAGAGACAGATCATCTAGACAGAAGCCAAATAGGGAAATAAAGGCACTTACAGAGGTCCTAAATCAAATTGGACCTAATTGATGCCAACAGAACTTTCCACCCAAACTCAAAAGAGTCTACCTTCTTTTCAGCACCTCATGGAACCTTCTCCCAAATAGACCATATAGTTGGTAACAAAGCAAGCCTCAATAGATACAAGAAGATTGAAATAATCCCCTATATTCTATCTGACTACCATGGATTAAAGCTGGACCTCAAAAACAATGGAAATAGCAAAAAGTCTACACACGCATGAAAACTAACAACTTGCTACTCAATGACAGCTGGGTTAAAGAAGAAATAAAATACTCCCTAGAATTCAATGAAAGTGAAGGTACAAAATACCCAAATTTATGGGACACAATGAAAGCAGTGCTCAGAGGAAAATTCATAGCACTAAGTGCTTTCAAGAAGAAATTTGTGACATCTCATACAAGCAACTTAATGTCCCAACTGAAAGCCCTAGAAAAAAAAGGAGATACACCCTAGAGGAGGAGATGGCTGGAAATAATCAAACTCAGGGCTGAAATCAACCAATTAGAAACAAATAAAACTATTTAAAGGATCAGACAAACCCTTAGCCAAACTAAAAGGCAGAGAGAAACTATACAAATCAGCGAAATGAGAAATGAAAAGGGTGACATAACTACAGACACCAAAGAAATCCAAACAATCTTTAGGTCATACTACAAAAGCCTATATGCCACAAAATTTGAAAATCTAAAAGAAATGGATGATTTTCTTGATAGATTCCATTTACCAAAATTAAGTCAAGATCAGGTAGAAATATTGAATAGCCCTATATCCCCCAAGGTAATTGAAGCAGTCATGAACAGTCTCCCTTACACAAAGAACCCTGGGCCAGATGGTTTCAGCACAGAATTCTACCAGACCTTCAAAGAAGGGCTAACTCCAATTCTATTCAAATTATTCCACAAAATAGAAACAGAAGGAACATTACCAAACTCATTCTATGAAGCCACAGTCACCCTGATACCTAAATCACATAATGACCTAACAAAAAAAGAGAACTTTAGACCTATCTCTCTTATGAACATTGATGCAAGAATACTCAATAAAATATTTGCAAACCGAATCCAAGAACACATCAAATATATCATCCACCATGACCAAGTAGGATTCATCCCAGGCATGCAAGGGTGGTTCAATATACAGAAATCCATCAATGTAATCTACCATATAAACAAACTGAAAGAAAAAAAAAAAACCTCATGATCATCTTCTTAGATGCCAAAAAAGCATTTGACAAAATCCAACACCCATTCATGTTTAAAGTCTTGGAGAGCTCAGGGATACAAGGCACATACCTAAGCATAGTAAAGGCAATATACAGCAAGCCTATAGCCAACATCAAACTCAATGTAGAGAAACTTAAAGCAATCCCACTGAAATAAGGGAAAAGGCAAGGCTGCCCACTCTCTCCATATCTATTCAACATAGTACTTGAAGTCCTAGCTAAAGCAATAAGACAAGTAAAGGAGATCAATGGGGAACAAATCAGAAAGGAAGAGGTCAAAGTTTCACTATTCGCAGATGATATGATAGTATACATGAATGACCCCAAAAATTCAACCAGAGAACTCCTTCAGCTGATAAACACCTTCAGCAAGTAGCTGGATACAAAATTAACTCAAAAAAAAAATCAGAAGTCCTCCTGTATATCAAAGACAAAAAGACCAAGAAAGAAATCAGGGAAACAACACCCTTCACAATAGCCACTAATAACATAAAGTACCTTGGGGTGACTCTAACATAGCAAGTGAAAGACTTGTTTGAAAAAAAACCCTTCAAGTCTTTGAAGAAAGAATTAGAAGAAGATATCAGAAGATGAAAAGATCTCCCGTGATCATGGATCAATAGGCTTAACATAGTGAAAATGGCCATTCTGCCAAAAGCAATATACAGATTCAGTGCAATTGCAATCAAAATACCAACACAATTCCTTACAGAACTTAAAAGAAAAATTCTCAGCTTCATATGGAGAAACAAAAACCCTAGAATTGCCAAAATGATCCTGGACACAACAGATCATCTGGAGGTATCTCCATCCCTGATCATAAGCTGTACTACAGAGCAATAGTACTAAAATCTGCATTGTATTGCCATAGAAGCAGAATGGAGGATCAATGGAACAGAAATAAACCCACATACCTATGAATATTTGATTTTTGACAAAGAGGCCAAAACCAAAGCATCTTCAACCAATGGTGCTGGTCCAACTGGATGTTTAAATGCAGGAAAATGAAAATAGATGCATATTTATCAACCTCCACAAAACTAAAGTCCAAGTGGATCAAAGACCTCAACATAAAACCAGATAAAATAAATCAGTTAGGAGAAAAAGTAGGGAAGAGCCTAGAACTCATTGGCACAGGAGATAACTTCCTAAAGAGAACACCAACAGCACAGACTCTAACAATCAATAAATGGGACCTCATGAAACTGAAAAGCATCTATAAAGCAAAGGACACTGTCGTCAGAACAAAATGACAGCCTACGGACTGGGAAAGAATCTTCACCAGCCCTATATCTGACAGAGGGCTGATATTCAGTATATAAAAAGAACTAAAGAAGCTGAAAATCAACAAACCAAATAATCCAATTAAAAAATGGGGAACAGAGCTAAACAGAGAATTCTCAATAGAGGAATATCGAATGGCAGAGAAACACTTAAAGAACTGCTCAACCTCATTAGCCATCACAGAAATGCAAATCAAAACAACCCTGAGATTTCACCTTACACCCATCAGAATGGCCAAGATCAAAAACACGATGGAATATTACTCCACAATGAAAAACAAGGAAATCATGAAATTTGCAGGTAAATGGTGGGACCTGGAAAGGATCATCCTGAGTGAGCTGTCCCAGAAACAGAAAGACACACACGGCATATGCTCACTCATATAGACATATAGTATAGGATAAATCTACTAAAATCTGTACATCTAAAGAAACTAATCAAGAGGGAGTACCCTGACTAAAATGCTCAATCCTCATCCTGAAAGGCAAAGAGGATAGACATCAGAAGTAGAAAACAGGAAACACGTTAGGAACCTGCCACAGAGGGCCTCTGAAAGCCTCTGCCCTGCAGTCTATCAAAGCAGATGCTGAGACTTATGGCCAACTGTTGGGCAGAGTGCATGGAATCTTATGTAAGAAGTGGGAAATAGTAAGATCTGGAGAGGACAAGAACCCCACAAGGAGAGCAACAGAACTAGAAATTTGAACACAGGGTTCTTTCCAAAGACTCATACTCCAACCAAGTACCATGCATGGAGATAACCTAGAACCCCTGCACAGATGTAGCCCATGGCAGTTCAGTGTCCAAGTGGGTTACATAGTAATGGGAACAGAGACTGCCTCTGACATAATCTGATTGGCCTGCTCTTTGATCACCTCCCCCTGAGGGGGAAGCAGCCTTACCAGGCCACAGAAGATGACAATGCAGCCACTCCTGATGAGATTTGATAGAGTAAGATCAGAAGGAAGGAGAGAAGGACCTCCCCTATCAGTGGACTTGGGGAGGGGCATGCATGAAGAATGGGGATCGAGGGTGGGATCGGGAGGGGAGGAGGGAGGGGCTTATGGGGGGATACAAAGTGAATAAAGTGTAACTAATAAAAAGATTCCAAACAAATAATAATAATAAGAAGAAAGACAAATGGGATGGACTTTGAAATAGGAGAAAACAAGTAACAGTCCAGGAGCCTACCATAGAGGGCTTTGAAAGACTCTGCCTAGCAGTGTATCAAAGCAGATACTGAGACTCATAACCAAACCCTCGGCAGAGTGCAGGGAATCATATGAAAGAAGGGGGAGTTAATATGACCGGAAGAGGACAGGAGCTCCACAAGGACCAAATATATCAGGGCACAGGGGTCTTTTATGAGACTGTTTCTCCAACCAAGGACCAAGTATGGATATAACCTAGAACCCCTGCTCAGATGTAGTCCATGGTAGCTCAGTATCCAAGTGGGTAGCCTAGTAAGGGGAAGAGGGACTATTTCTGACATGAACTCAATGGCTTGCTTTTTTACCTCCCCCCACCCTCAAGGGAGGAGCAGCCCTGCTAGGCCACAGAGGAGGACATTGCAGCCAGTCCTGAAGACACCTGATAAGCTAGGGTCAGATGGAAGGGGAAGAGGACCTCCCCTATTAGTGGACTTGGAAAGGGGCGAGAGAGGAATGGTGGGATTGGGAGGGGATGAGGGAGGGGGCTAGGGCTGGGATACAAAGTAAATAACCTATGATTAATATAAAAAATAAAAATTAATAGAAAAAGAAAAATAATTTAAGGATGATGGTTTTTAGATAAAACTGAAAAAAAAGGTTCCTTTCATTGGCTAATAAAAACTTCTACCCCATGTTTTCGGCTCTCAAGGAGTGAGTCTTTACCATCTGTTGCAAGAAGAAGCTTCTCTGATATATGGGTATATCAATATGTCATTAAAGTCATGTTATTGCTCTTCACCACATTAGCAATGTCATGTAAGGTTACAGCTCACATAGTGGGCTAATAAAAAAGTAAAAGTTGCTGGTTATTACCATAACATTTATGCCACTATTGTCCCAGTGTGTTTTATAGGTTAGACCTCTGTTGTGAATCTCAGGATTGTAGCTGGCTGTTGATGGTTACCTTTACCTTTCAGTGGCATATGAAGTATATTCCAACACCACAAATGCTAGTCAGTATATGAAAAGCTTCTAGTTGTACAGCAGGTTGGTTTCTCCATGTTCCTTAACATAATTGAAGTCTTCAGTAACAGGTCCTTAACCATCACATTGTGAAAAGTAATCAGTAGCCTTGTCAATAAATTGTGTTGGGTATAACGATATACTCTATTTCCAATTCCTTGAAAGGTCTGCTTTTCCCTTTGGTCTCTTACTGGCTACCTATCCTTTATGGGCTGAAATGCACATATCTAAAGCTTAAAAGCTAACACCCACTTATTAAAAATGTAATATTTGTCTATTTAGGTCCAGGTTACCTCACTCAGGATGATTTTTTTCTTGTTCCATCCATATACCTGAAATTTTCATGATGTCATTTTTTTTTAATCACTGAATACTTCATTAAGTAAATATATCACATTTTCTCTTATCCATTCTTCTGTTGAGAGATATCTAGGTTGTTTCTAATTTCTGGCTATTATGAATAGAGCATCAGTGAACATGTTTGAGCAAGTGTCTTGTGGGAGGATAAGTGTCCTTTGGGTATATGCCCAAGAATCATAGAGCTGGATCTTGAGGTGGATCTCTCCCCAGCTTCCTGAGGACCTCACACTGATTTCCAGAGTTTGCACTGCGACCAGCAATAGAGGAGTGCCTGCCATTCTCTGCATCCTCACAGGCATCTACTGCCACGTTTTATTATTCTTGGCCATCCAGATTGGTGTAAAATAAAATATCAAAGTGGTTTTATTTTGTACTTCCCAGATGAAAAATGATGCTGTACATTTTTAGGTGTTTTTTCAGCCATTTGTTTTTAATATTTTGAGAACTCTGTTTATTATGTAACCCATGTTTTAGTTGTGTTATGTGGGGTATTTTTTTATGTTCAGGGTTTGTATCTTTTTTGTTTGTTTTGTTTTTTCATCTCTTACACTCTAGATACTAACCCTTTATTCGATGTATTATTGGTAATTTTCTTCCTTTCTCTAGGGTACTACTTTCATTTTCCTAATAAACACAATGTTTATGATTCGAAATATTCACATTTTCAGTATGATAATTTAAAATATTATTTTGATTATGATCAGATGATATGACTAACAAAATATACTTTTCACTTTGGGGGACATGATTAATTTTTATAAACTATATATGTAAGAA